>NW_020837955.1:26849074-26982511 GCF_003676395.1 Aethalodelphis obliquidens | reverse complement strand
AAAAAAAAAAAAAAAAGAAGGTGCTACCGAGGGCTTCAAATATCCTTTCCTAAATTTGAACCATAGGGTCTGTAGCCTGACCTAAAGGAGATCAGATATACTTGCCATGGGTAAAATGGTAGGGGTTCAAGGAACGGGGCTGGCTGGAAAGACTGTCTTTGCATAAACAGGATTCAAGAATTCAGAAACCCAGCCACCTAGCAGAGGACTAGTGTTCCCTTTGGTCATGTATGCCCCACTCCCTACCTAATGGAGGGGTCTGTCACCTAATTTGCCTAGAAGGGTGGCAGGTCCTGCCATCCAAACACTGTTTCTTCCACCTGGAGTGGTTTCATGCATGGAGCTGTCCCAGCAGCAAGGACAGAGCAAGGAGCTCTCCCAGCTCATAGGAACAGGTGTGATGTTTTCATACACTTGCCTGCAGCTCTTCACGTGGCAGAATCTGGTCATCTCCAAGTAGCAAGAAAAAGATGCAGAACTCCGGCCCAAGAGTAATTGTTGGAAGATGCATATTGATGGAAAAAAAAAAAAACCTGACAAATATGGAATGGCCAAGAGGATTCAGGTGCCTTCCCAGCTTCTGCTTCCAGGTTGTCGGGAGGATTCATGGTAAGAGACGTCTGGCAAACATTGTTATTATCATCGTTCTTGTTATTATTCAGGCTGCTCTCTCTGTGCTGGAGGGAGGAGCTGAGAAAGGGGGGGAGGAGCAAAGAGGGGAGTTGTTTGCTGAGACTTAAAGTCCAGCCAACAACACACCCAGCCCCCAGAAACTGCAATACATTAAATATTAGGGCACAGGGGTTTTGAAGAACCCCTGGTAAGAGCCTACCCAAGGCCCTCCACCCTCATCACCCCAATCTCACAGCCACACAGGAGCTGCTAGAGCCCGCTTTCTCTGTCACCCACAAGCGACACATGACATCGAGATATGGCTACTCTGATGTGGACACACTTGTCATGGAGCTATTTTGATGATGATTATAAGAATAACATCAGAAATAATCATTGTATCGTACCTGGTACACAGTAGATGAAATGCGTTGGCTGTGTTCTTTACGTGAAGATTCTCATGATATGATACAGTTTCTTATGAAATATACAATGGGGAAAGTGAGGCTTTAAAAAATTAACAAATTTGCCCGAACTCACAGAGTAAGTGGCAACAGGGATTTGAACACAGGCAGTCTCACTCCAGAACCTGTACGCCTAACCACTGGTTTATAAAACACCAACAGAATCCTATTTGGGGGATTAAATTAAAGCTCCCCACCCTGGCCTGTCCAGTCTGTAGCCATATGACCTTTAAAATAAAAGGTCAGTCGTCTCACACTGGGGTCCAACATGCTGTGCCCAGCACAGCCCTCTACACACTCCAGAATGGTCTAGCCTCTACTCAGCTTCCAGAGTGAGCGTCCTACAAAATAGACACTGACAGCTCCCTGCTGCCTCCAGCAAAACCTGTGGCCCTTCCAATTCTGGACCCAACCTGGCTCCCTAGTCTCCTCAGCACGCGCCCTTTCATACGTTCTTGCGTTGCACGTGCTGTTCCCTCTGCCTGGAACATGTCCCCCTTTCTTCTCAGCCTTTAAGAGCCAGCTAACATGTCACTTCCTCTGTGAAGTCTTTCCTGATCCCTCCAGACAGACTCAGCCCCTCCATCATCTGTTTGCCCACAGCCTTGTGCTCAGTTCCCTAATGCAGAAGCACACATATAGGCAGGCAACTCAACAAAAGCATTTGGTAAACTGCAGAGGACTGACTGCTGTGCATCCCCTGGTTCCTGATGAATTAGAGTGAACTCCTCCAGTGGAGAAAATCACCCCTCTTTGTTCCTCACAGCCTAGAAGGCACTGGTTCCTCCTCTTCGCCTTGGAAATGCTTTCTGAAATAAACAAGCTCTGTGTCAAGCCCAAGTTGTACCAACTTCAGGCACCTTGAACCCTAAATCCTGATGTTCCTTCATTCACGTCTGCCCCCCTACGTGATTCACAACAATCACATGCCTACTTGAGAAAGCAGGTTACACGGGGCCCCAGTGTGGGGAAATGGTTGGATTTTTCCCATGTGAATGAGTGACACAAGATATGAAAATAGAAATGGACAGAGGAACTCCACCCCACAGCTGATTGGTCTCCCTGAGCTAAAAAGGAGAACGAGGTTTTAAAACCCAGGCAAGATCAACAATGAATTGGCTTGTGGGGAGGAAAAGAGATGGCATTTTCTTGAGCTAAAAGGACTAAAAATAGTGTGAGGTTTTCCAAGAGGCTGTAGTGGTACTTCAGGATGTGGCTATGAAGCCTTTATTTCAACAGCTACTGGCAAGCTCAAAGCCAAGGCCACTCACCGTGATGGTTGTTGTGACGGTGACAGACTGGTCACCCAGCTCCCGGGGGCCAGCAGAGCTGCACCTTGCTCCCATCTCCACGTCTTTCTCATGCTGTGCTCTCCCCAGAATGGCTTCCCCTCTCCCCAACACTGAGTCACGCCGCCCCAATCCCTGAGTTCCAGCCACTCCTCTGAGTGGCTCCTCTCAAATTTTTTCCGCCAAAGCACCCCGAAGAGCAGAGGAGAAATTGCAGTGGAAGGTTGGAGCGGGGAGGGAAGCAATACCTGAGAATTGCCTGTCAAGGGCTCCGCAAGTATGAAGTTCCCTCCAAATCTCAGTTTTATCCTAAGAATTCACAAAAATATCTCACTCTATTTCAAAAACATAGTCCAAGTTTGTCTTAGTGTTTAAAAATCAGTTTGTTCTCTTATCTCACAGTTACAGTGTCACCCCAGACAGGAGAGCTGCATTTATCCCGTGACATCAAGAGTCCAGTGACTCAACGTCGTGTGCGGTGCCCAACGGGGACAAAACAAAAGCTTTCACTGAGGACCTCAGCCTCAGAGCTCCTTCAGCCATTGAAGTAAATCATCTATCCATCCATCCATCCATCCATCCATCCATCCATTCAACAGGTATTTACTAAACTCTTTTTAAATGCCTAGAACTCGTGATGTAGCAAGGAGGATCCCAGCCCTCCAGGAACTGTCTCATGGAAGAAACAGATGAGACTAGGCGTTTCATGGCTCTGTGACCAGTGTCCCAACAGCGAAGAACCAGAGGGCTTTGGGAGCAGGGAAGTGGGGATTGGGAAAGCCTTCCTTCCAGGAAAAGCACAAGCCAGGCTGCACCCCAGCCTAACAGTTAAGATCCATGTGTCCTTGGGCAAGCCAGTTAACCGGTCAGTTTCCTCACCTGTGAACTGGGTCTAATAGCTTCATACCATATTCATTGGGATTAAGTGAGTTATTCAGTGCAAAGTGCTTCATACTAAGTGTTCAATAAATATGATATATTAAGCTGAGGCCAGAAGAATGGATGGAATTGGGCTGCAGGGATGGGGCAGAGATAAAGGAGGAGGGAGAGGAAGACTGTGTTCCAGACAGAGGGAACAACATGTTTAAGAACAAATATTCAATAAATATTTGTTGAACTAATAAGTTCTTTAAGGGAAGTGAGAGTAATACAGTCTCCATAAGCCGTATCTTTTATCTATTGTTCCATGGTATGTGCGTGCGTGTGTGTGCGTGTGTGTGTGCGTGTGTGTGTGCGCGTGCGTGTGTGTGCGTGTGTGTGTGAGGTGGGAGGCGCAAAGTGGCACCTCAGCCAGGCAGCCACAGGCCAGCCTGCTGCATTTTTCTAACCAGAGTGTCAGATTCTTAAGAGCAGAGATTAAGTTCTTCCCTTCTTTAAGTCTCATAGCCCTGAGCCTTCAATTCCCCGAGGGTGACCAATTCCCCCCTCTACGCCCTCTTTCTGCTCTATCACCACCACGTCCATCCCTGAACTTGCAGGCAGAGGGCCTGGATTCAACTCCTTGCTCTCCCGGTTGGCAGCCCTGTGACCTTGGGTGGGTCGCCTGGGACTCCAGTGAGCAGGCTGGACCCCCACAATGAGCCGGTTTAGGGGCACGGTGGGTAATGCAGTACGGTGACCTACCATCCTGGCTTTCACGGGACTGAGAGGTTTCCTGGGATTCAGGACTTTCAGTGCCAAGACCAGGAAAGTCTCAAGCAAAGAGGAATGAGTTGGTCACTCACAGTCTTGGTTCTCTCTCTCATGTTCTGCTAACTCCTCTTCCCAGATCTGAGTCACAAGTCAACACAGAGCAGCATCTGAGCCCTTTGGCTTCGCGGCTGACCCATGGGACCGCATCTATGTAGAAGGAGGGAGACAGAGGATGAGTAAGGCTTTGGTGTTGCTGCCATGTTTCCACACTGAAGGTTGGCATCAACCCATCGTTTGAGATGGGAGGGTTGGGCCAGAGTCTCTCAGAGATCGATGGAGGGCCAAGACCAGGCTAGCCAGTGGTCCACAGGGCTGGGGGCAGGGCAGGCTGGTCCGTGCCGCTCTCCAAAGGGTTGGAGGAATGGAATTTATGACGGCCCTGGTGGCACAGGCACACTGATCCTCCCCACAAGAGCTAATTGGGCCAGTCAACCTGCTGCTGAGCCGTCTGCCGAAGAGGGGGCAAGAGGCTGCAGGGTGATCTCAGCCGGGCCCTCACCCCACCACGCTGGGAAATCCAGGAGAGCCCCCGGGGGGGCGGGCTCTGGAGATCACAGCAGGCTCCCTGCCGCCCCATCGGAAAGACATCTTGTGCTTTCAATTACCAGTCCCCATTTCTGTCCTGGTTTGGGCTCGAACGCCAGGCTATATTAGGTCATGCCGAGCCAGCCCTGCTGTGCTTTCTCATTAGCCGTTATCACATCGTATTTTTAGGGGCAGCCAAGACTGAGACAATGCCAGAGGGCTGCTTTTCTTCCTGAGTCCCCAAACACCACCTCCATTAAAAGATTACACTTGAAGGTCCAAGGGCCCCTGTAGCTGCTGCTGCAGTCGGCAAAGGCATCAGCTCCAAGAACAGCGGCAAGTGACCGGATAAATTGGAGGCAAGGAGGAAAGTGGTCGCTCTGCCTGTTTTTCCGTCCACTTCAGCCACCTACACTCACCACCCCGAAACCACACTGAGCTCCTGGTTTCTCGTGCCCCAGCGCAAAAGGAGGAAGATCCGAGACGCCTGTGGGGCCCAAACTGCCTTCCTCGGAGCAGCCTCTCCTGTCCCTCCTGTCCCTCTGCAGACCCACGGCACAGCAATGTGGGGTTCCCGTGCTCTGGCGCTTGCCCTGCCCATCATCACTACAGCAGGAACATTACAGTTTGCAAAGCGCTGCCTCATCCATGGTCTCATTTGACTGCCCTATGGAGGTGGTGGTAGGATACCTATTTTACAGATGGGGAAGTCAAGGCAGTATAGAGGAAGATGACGTATCCAAGCCACAGAGACAGTAAGTGGGAGGGTCGGCCTTCACATGGCCCCAGGGCCTTGGCTCAGAAGCCAGGCCCAGATGCCCATTTTTGTCCACACACTGGGTAACCAAGGAGAGGTCGCTGTTCATGTGTTTCCTCTCCCTGAAGCGCACTGCCCACTGCGGGAAGTGAGGGGTCCCGCAAGTGCCTGGGCCCTCTGTACTTCACTCCCACCACAGCTTCCTCATGCCAGGACAGTCACCATCCACAGGGCCGGGGACCAGGGCAGCAGAGAGAGAGGAAGTCCTTTCTGTGACTTTCTACTTGTCTCTGCCCCCTATTCCTGTCCAGTCCTCAATCAGTCTGTCTGTCTGTCTGTCTCTCTCTCCCTCCATACACACAGACACAAACACACATGCACACATGCCCCCAGGTGGGTCTGGGATCCAGCATCCAAGAGACCCCCAGGCCATCTCAGATGGGAGGGGGAGGGTTAAGGCTGCTCCTCTGGGGAGCTTAAATTTCTTTCCTGGCCAACAATCAAACACAGAGTCGATGTGCAAGGCCAGTGGGTGAGGGGTGTCTCCCACGGAGTGGGTAGCGGTCATCCTGGGGCTGAGATAGTAGGGAAGAAGGTCCTACTATCAATGCAGCCATTCTGAGAACAGGGCTGGGACTTTCAAGATTCCTGCAGCCATGAGAACCTTAGGATAAGACTGCAGACAGGAGAGGATCAGAAACAACTCCAGATGCCTTCCATGCTCTCTGTGGAAGAAGGGCCAGGGCAAGCCCTTCGCCCACAGCTCTTTGGCCTCTAGCCCTTCCATGTCATTCACAGGTCATGGGTCAGGACACAGACCACCCAAAAGGGCTGGCCCACGGGAAGGGCTGGCCCAGGGGAAGGACACCAGACCTGCAAGTCAATCCACCTCGTGTAAGTGGCTGTGGTCACTTTTGCTTCTGCCTCAAGCCATGAATCCAGTCTGACGCTATTGAGGCTCAGTGCAGCTATGAAGCACCTGAACACAGATTGGACAACAGAGCAGGCATTTAGCCTCCACCTTTCACTGGCCACTTCCGCCCGCTACTCCACCTGTACCTCCCCTCCTATACCCAACGTCTGCCCTCAGACTCTTCCCTCACACTCACTGACCACGCCCCACGCCCCGGGCAGCAAAGGCCTGGGGGCAAAAGGCCATGCCAAACACCCTCTATATGTAGGGCCCTGCAATAGACGCTGGGGGTTCAGGGAGAAGGAGAGGTGGATTTGTAGAGAAGTAAAGCAGAGTCTTGACCTACCCAGTGGTTTCAGGCTAGCTTGAGACAAAGGAAAGGCTCACATTGACCAACCTCCCCCCCCGCAAAAAAAACCATCAAATCATATGGCAAGACACATATCCAGAATTCATCCCTGTACGTGGTGGAAGCAACAGAGAAAGATCCTAAGTGAGAAAAAAACCTGAGGAATTTGGAGAGTTGGTGACACCCCAGCTTATCTTGGAAAGATGAGAGAAATGTGGTCCCCAGACACTCCTCTTTTTCTGGAATCACGTAGCTTGTAAGGAGCACAGGTCTGCAGACCCAGTGTACACATTCTTGACCACAGGGCTCCCTCATTTTTCACTGGACCCACATTCACACAGAGCTGACTTGCAGATATTACTGGCCCTTATAGGATTCGTGCCCAATCACCGTTGCACAGCTTTGAAGGCTGAACATCTATAAAAATGTGAAAAGAGGCAGAATGTAAAGGCAGAAAGCTGGAAGCCCAAATGGCGCATGCTCTCAGCTCATACGGTTTCATTTTGCCAACTAGGTCAAAGAAGAATATCCCCAAAACTGAACACAAAAAAATACACATGCATTCCAACAACCTCTAAATCCATTTCCTGGAAGGCTTAGCCGTGTAATAAATCACTGGGTGGCAATAGCTCCTCTTCAGGGACAGTCAGCATTTGCGTCATCAGCTCGGTTGCCTTTGGTGCTGATGGCCATGTTGTAGTATTTGCTCAGCCAGGAGACTGTTGTGAGAACAACGGCCCTGTCCTCTTTAGAAACACATGAAGGATAAGTTGGATCCTGGGAGTGGAAGCCCAGATGACCAGGAATCTTTCACCTCTTATCCACAGCAGAAAAGAATTCCAGTTGCAAGCTCCTCTCCACTCACCCAAGGGGTTGCACCAACTAGTCCTATACATTCAACTGTTGGCTCCCATAGTCCAAGTGAGTTATGGGTTTCCAACTTTCAGACAAGTTCAGACAAGTTCAAAGAACAGTCTGAGGCTGTTGAAAACCAAAAGCAATGTCAACACAGTTTGGATTAGACAGCTAATCATCACACAAGGACCAAGGGACACCCAACTAAAGAAGCGAAACAACTAAACTCACTTCAAAATCATGCAGCCTTTGAGAATACTGACGAGGTGACTTTGACGCAAAGGTCACAGGGCTGTATCCATTAGTATTTTCTTGGTTGTAAATGGCAGAAAACCCAATTGAGATTGGCTTAAATAAGAGCAAGGGAATTTATTTGCTCATGAAGAAAACATTTTTTTTTTTTTTTTTTTTCCGGTACGCGGGCCTCTCACTTTTGTGGCCTCTCCCATTGCGGAGCACAGGCTCCGGACGCACAGGCCCAGCGGCCACGGCTCACGGGCCCAGCCGCTCCGCGGCATGTGGGATCTTCCTGGACCGGGGCACGAACCCATGTCCCCTGCATCGGCAGGCGGACTCTCAACCACTGCGCCACCAGGGAAGCCCGAAAAAAACATTTTTTAAGTCTAGAGGCAGAGCTTACTTCACATACATCTGGACTGAGGGCTAAATTGATGTCACCAACACTCCATCCCTTCAGACTCTGCCATCTACCATGGTGAACCCAGGCAATAGATAAACTCAGCAGGTCCAGTGGGAGAGTACACCTGCCTCTCTCTCAACAAAGCCAACAAAAGTCTTCTGGCTCTGATGGATTCAGGGATGGGACCATGACTGCTCTGGTCTGAATGTTTACGTCCACTCAAAATTTGTATGTTTAAATCCTAACCCCCAATGTGATGGTATTAGGGGGTGGGGCATTTGGGAGGTGCTTAGGGCATGAGGGTCAAGCCCTCATGAATGAGATTAGTGTTCTTATAAAAAGGACCCTGAGGAGTTCTCTTGCCCCTTCTGCCATGTGAGGATACAACTCTTCAACCCAGAGGAGGGTCCTCACCCAACCATGCTGGCACCCTGATCTTGGACTTTCCAGCCTCCAGAACTGTGAGCAACACATTTCTGTTGTTTATAAACCACTCCATTGGGGCTTCCCTGGTGGCACAGCGGTTGAGAATCTGCCTGCTAATGCAGGGGACACGGGTTCGAACCCTGGTCTGGGAGGATCCCACATGCCGCAGAGCAGCTGGGGCCGTGAGCCACAACTACTGAGCCTGCGCGTCTGGAGCCTGTGCTCCGCAACAAGAGAGACTGCAATAGTGAGAGGCCCGCGTACCGCGATGAAGAGTGGCCCCTGCTTGCCACAACTAGAGAAGGCCCTCGCACAGAAACGAAGACCCAACACAGCAAAAATTAAAAAACAAAAACCACTCCGTGTGTGATACATAGTCTGTGTTACAGCAGACTGAAGGGACCAGGACGACGACCCAGTCACTGAAGTCAGGGAGGGAGTTACACTGGCGGGTTACTGGCCTGGGTTTAGCTCAGATGGTCACCTTGGGGCCCACCCCAGCTACATGGACTGAGAGGAAAGCACCCAAAGGCAGATTGGAGGGGTGGTTAGGCCCCTCCCATTGGAGAGGGAATGGAGGCTGGGGGAGGGGGGCGGGGGCAAAGCACAACGCTCACCACAGGACCTCCAGCAACCGGATCAACTTTCACTCGTGGACTCCATCATACACGTGACCTTGATGAGCTACAGGCAGAAACCATCACCTCTGTTCCCTCTGCCTGGTGCAGGGGAGAGTCCTGGAGGTGCTGCCGTGAAGCTGGGATATGCAGAAGGTCAGACAAAGTGTCTGACCCCATGAAGATCTTGGAGGTGGAGCCTAGAAAAAGCACTCTACATCTACTGCCCCCCTCCACTTTGCCCCCATGGTCCACCCCCGCCCCCCACCAGGGGAACTGTCTAGCCTCATCTGCAAAGGCGAGCCCAGCAGAGTATAAGTCATCCCTGTCACCCTCCTAGTAAGGGCCCAGGGACTGGGTCAGGGAGGCATGCCCAAGACATTCTCCGTGTGTTGCTGGGACAGAGAGCAGACATCACTATTACTGAGCGAGTATCATCATCACCACCATCATCATTATCACCAAGAGGAACCAAGACCCAGAAGACAAGAGCACGTGCCAAAACCAAAACCCAACGAATCACAAGAGAGTCAGTGACCACGTTGGCCACCAGGACAGCCCGGAGTCAGACACGATGGCGTAGGCAAGTGAGTTGCAATGAGTGGTTCAGGACCAATACTGTGAACAGTGAGTACAGCCAGAGCTGCTTGAAGGTTGAGCAAGCGTGATGATAAGGAGGCCCAGATCCTGCCACACGACAGGAGGCCACACACAAGGAGGCCACACGACACAGAACCCAGAGCGGCTGCTAAGCCAGTCCCAGCGTGACCCTGACCTTTGAGGCTCTCCTCTCACAGTCTCCATGGAGAGTGGCAGGGAGCAGTTGAGTCACCCAGGGAGCAAAATAAAGGCTGGTGTCTTAGCTGCACCCACAAAGGGTCATCAGGACTGTGAAGCACTGAGTCACGTGAGGTGATTAGTTCTGCGCCCTTTCTGGTCCTTCCCCGCTGAGTCAGGGCCAGTCTTAATGAGCCAAGACTACCTTTTGTGTTTCGGTTAAAAGCTGGGACAGGAAAACCTGTCCCAGCCAACTCCAATGTCCTGAGTACAGACAAACTCCTAGATCAGGGCTGTTTTAAACCTACCTATGACAGTTAATTTTATACATTTGTATATACATATTTGTATTTGAAGAATGAAATGGCTAGGCCACAGTACCCAGATATTTGATTAAACGTTATTCAAGATGTTTCTGAGAAGGTGGTTTTTATTTAGATGAGATTAATATTTAAATAGGTAGACTTTAAGTAAGGCAGATTGACCTCCATAATGTGGGGGCACCTCAGCCTTTCCGCTGGGGGCCTTACTGGAAAAAGACTGACACCCCCCCCCCCACCAAGCAAGAGGGAATTCTGCCAGCAGACCACCTTTGGACTCAAACTACAGCTCTTCACTGGCCCTCCAACCTGCCAGCCTACCCTATAGATGTTGAACTTGCCAGCCTCCACAATTGTGTGAGCCAATTCTCTAAAATTAATCTACATAGATAGGTAGGTAGGTAGATAATAGATAGATAGGTAGGTAGGTAGGTAGATAGATAGATACACACACATACTCCTCTATACCCTCAAGGCCCTGCACAGAAGTATTCTCTCTGGGGATCCCTCCATGACCCTCCAGCCTGTGCTCATGTCAGGCCCCTTGGGACCTCTACAGCCTTCAAGTCTGCCCACATACTCTGGAACACCTGCCTTCATTCTCTAGTCATTTCAGGCACCAAAGCACAGCAGAACCGCAGTTCTTGGAGGTCAGAAGACCTGCGAATTCGGTTGATTCAACCCGAGCCCAGAGAAGAAACATTTGACGAAATCAACCCCTACTTAAATACCTTTAGGAGACGGGACTTCATCTACCTGGAGACAGGTTCTTCTCTGCTGGACAGCACACCCCCTGTTCTGTCCTGCCCAGTGGGCAGGTACCTGTGGGGAGCATCACATAGTATATGCACCTGCTTTAGGCTTTCCTTTTCCCACTTGACACCATGCCTTCACTTTTGCGCTCACCATTCTGTGTTTTATCCTGGTTCTCAATGGTCATGTCTACTGCCCTGGGTGTACTCTATCACACTAAGCATCACTCACTCATTACCTAACAAACGTTTACTGGGTACCTACTATGGGCTGTAGATGCCTGAGATTCAGCAGGTTACAAAGTCCCTCCCCTTGTGGAACTTAAACTCTCACGGATAAAACATGATGAACATGTGGATATGACATGATAACCATGCAGCCATGACACCGTGGAAAAAGGTCATATAGACAGCCAGAGATGGAGCCACGGTGTGACCCCACTTCTAACACCAAAATCTAAGCTCCTCTTACCCAGGTGCTGGAGAGCTTGGGAGAACTTGTAGGCTAAGCGTAGCTGAAGGGGGAGAGAACTTTTCAAAAGCAAAATATCTACATTTCTCACGTTTTCCTCTTGGTTTATGTCTGAAACTCTTCTGACAGAAGTTCCCCCATGAAGCGAGTAGAGTAGAGTTGGTGAAGACACCAGTCCTCAGCCTCAAGCCATTTGAGCAAGAAGGAGTGGTGAAAAGACGTTCCCTCAGAGCTTTGGAGGATGGGCTTGGGCAGGCGGCAAGCCCAGGAGCAGCCCCTCTGAGTAGAAGCATGGTACCCCTCCCCATGCACCCCCATTTGCCACCTTCAGGGACAGGGAGGGAAGGTGACAGGGAGTCAGACCCAAGGTTTAAGTCCTGGAATAACTGATGCCAGATCCCAGGTTCTTCCCACTATTAACATTCAAGGGTGTTGTGGCGCAGCTTGGCTTTAAAGTTTGGGTATGATTTTTCTAGGCAGCCGGGGAAGAGTGGTGTGGCATTCCCCATGTAGGAGAAGCAGAGTTATGGAGGCAAGAGCAAGAGTGTTATCATCAGGACACAGTAAAAACAGCCTGGGGTGCAGCAAGGCAGGGAAGGGCACCAACCTGGCCACCAGGAGGCCTCTGTTTCAAGGTTGCTTCAAGAGAAACCATCGTGGCCACCACGGGTCTGGTCTGGGTCTTGGAGTTCATCCAGTCCCACCCTCTGGCTGTAATAAAGAACACAAGGTCTTCCTTTCATCCGGCTGGAAAGAGAGAAAGCTAACAGCCTAACAGTTCAAATCACCATCACAAATCTCCCTAAAACAGCGGTTCTAAGGGCGTGATGCTAGCACCACCCAAACTGGCCAGCCCAGCCTGACTCAGCCCAGAGCAGCTTCCTGAGCAAAAAGAAGGCTCTAGCTTCCAAACTGGAGCAGAAAAGATTAACAGTACTGGTCTCTGCCCTATGCGAGCACCGGCCTGGGCAACTCACTGAAACGCTAGGAACCATTATCTCCAAGTTACCGGTGGGGAAAATGAGGCTTGGTCATCTGTTCAAGGTTAAAATCAAAGCGATGTGGTAGAACCAGGATTGCAATCAGGTCTTCTGACTCCCAAGTCTTAACTTTAAAATGTCCTTCTCAGAAATGCCAGCCATTCCCTCCAAGACCTGGACACGTTCTCTGGGAACTCCTGGGAGAGAGAGCTCGCTAGCAAATAAGCACTTGTTGAAAGCCTAGGGATTGGGTTTTAAGTAAACAAGCAGGTGTAGAGAGTCAGAGGAAGAGGCGCTCAGGAGTCATGGGTCTGCAGCTGAGAGCGCCTGGCAGCAGGCAGAACAGACAGGTGTGCCAAGTTACGGGTTTCCTGAACTCCTTGCAAACAGGGGGCCTTTCTCCTGGAGAGTCCTGGTTAAGCCGGGTGCAGGAGTAAGCAGGGCGAGTCCCCGATTTGTGGGTTATCAGATTTTCTGATCCCAAGCGGAATCCATGGGCTGCTGAGGGCCTCCAACTCTCATGCTCTTGCATTGCCAACGAGGCTTTGGGAGGCTCAGTAGAGCACACAGCCTGCTGTTCTCATGGTCTCCTCTAATCCTCCCTGACCGTCGTAAAGACAAGGCAACTGAGGTTCAAAATGGGCAGCGAGTCAGACCAGGTCGCACGACCAGTTAGGTCTATAGACCACCAAGATGACGGAGTTAACGCGTCAAGATGTTTTCGTGTCAACGGCAACAGGAAGCTCTGAGCCCGGAACCACCCTCTAGAGATGGAAATTCACAGAGGGTAGGGGCGGTGGTGTACAGTACTTTGCAAGCAAGGGCACCTCTGAAATCCCAATATCTCGGTCTGCACGGACTGGCCCTGCCCTTGAGTGACCTTGGGGGAGGCAGGGGCCCTAGACTTTCCAGGCCCCTGTCATCTCCAGGTTCTTTTTTTTTTTTTTTTTTTTTTTTGCGGTACGTGGGCCTCTCACTGTTGTGGTCTCTCCCATTGTGGAGCACAGGCTCCAGACGCACAGGCTCAGCAGCCATGGCTCACGGGCCCAGCCGCTCCGCAGCATGTGGGATCTTCCCGGACCAGGGCACGAACCCGCGTCCCCTGCATCATCAGGCAGACTCTCAACCACTGCGCCACCAGGGAAGCCCCCATCTCCAGGTTCTTGCTCCCGACACACCCCTGCCCATCAGTCTCAACCCAGCAGCCAGAATATTGTTCCAAATAAAAAAAAAATCGGATCACGTTCACCCTCTGCTTAAAATCCCTCCAGGGGCTCCCCATTGCCCTCAAGATAAGTCTTTCCAGGTGGCTGCATGATCTGGCCCCAACCTCCTCCAGCCTCTCCGTCCTCCTTTCGGCCTCTCACGACACATGCTCCAACCAAAGTGGACTTCGTTTAGTTGCTTGAACATCTGTTTCTCCCACTCTCAACCGCAGTCCCTTCGCCAGACCTGTTCCTGCCCAGCTTTCAGTTCTCATCCGGCTGTCACTTCTCCAGGCCCCTCCCCTGACACCTTAGCCCAGGCCAGTTACCCGCACAGTGAGTCCCTGTCATCCACTGTCTCATCCTTGTCAACCTGCTTACCACTCCCCGGTACCCACTTAATATCTGACTGCCCCACAGAAGAAGAAGCTCCGCAGGGTAAGGATCTAATTATCGTGTTCACCACTCTACCCGCTTCACCAAACACGAATAGAGCACTGTCAGTGATATGAGTTTGGGGACAGCTCCAAAAAATAGTTGTTGAGGGAATGAATGAATGAATGAATGAAGAAAGGAATCGGTCATGCATTAAAACTCTCAGTGCCTCCTCTGAGGCCAACGCATGAAAAAGAATCCTAAAGGTGCGTATATGCTGGGAAGGAAGGCTAGGGGGTGTCCACGGGGGCCGAGTAACAAGCAGCCGAATCCCTAGTGTACCCAGGGGACAGATGGGGTCACTGAGCTGGGCCAGTCCCACCACTCCTCACCCAGGCCCAGCGTCCTGGGTCATCACTTCCGGGCAGCTCAGCGTCTGCTTCTTGGCCTCCGAAGCTGGACCTGAGCCACAGATGTGAAGACGGTCTAGAGAACTTTGGCCAAGAGCCAGCCAGAGGGTGTCTGGGGCTCTCTCTCACCTGACGCACCAGCTGGCAGGTGTGTGTGTCTGTGTCTGTGTGTCTGTGCATGTCTGTATATCTGTGTGTGTGCACAGCCTGGCCATGTTCATAACGACTCCAATACACGCCCTCCCATCCACGAAGTCCAGGAGGAAGGAGGGCCTGAGTTTTTCTTTGACACCTGCCCAGTGGCCCACACAGCTGGCCATGGACAAATTGAAGGAACTAGGCACTGACCTCCCTCCAGCCCATCCTGAAAAGCAGCGACATCACTCAGCCTTTCTCAGGTGGTGGGTCCTGCACTGGGTAGTGCCCACCTGCCCCTGCCGTTGCCCATCTGCTCCAAGCCCTGGAAGGCGGCCCCCAGGAGCTGCTGCCTTCCTCTTTGTCTCTGCCATGCTCTCGGGTCCTGGCTGCGGGCACACACCAGCAGGTGTGGGCGCAGGGGTGACGTGGCCAAGGAGGAGGTGTTGACCCCCGGGGCTCTCTCTCTGCCCGTGGGCTACAATGACCCTCGACCAATAGCACCTTCCAGCCATCCTCCCTCCAAACTGCAGTTCTAATGGATTGAGTTACAGCTCCCTCCCTCCCCTCCCCTCACCCCTGACAGCTCCCACCAGGGTGCTTCACCTCTCCTTGTCAGATTTAACCCAGCTGCACCTTGTAAATAGTTCCTTTTTTTTTAACATGTTAGTTTCCGCTTTATAACAAAATGAATCAGCTATACATATACATATGTCCCCATATGTCCTCTCTCTTGCATCTCCCTCCCACCCTCCCTATCCCACCCCTCTAGGTGGTCACAAAGCACCGAACTGATCTCCCTGTGCGATGTGGCTGCTTCCCACTAGCTATCTATTTTACGTTTGGTAGTGTATAAATGTCCATGCCACTCTCTCACTTCGTCACAGCTTACCCTTCCCCCTCCCCATATCCTCAAGTCCATTCTCTAGTAGGTCTGTGTCTTTATTTCCATCTTACCCCTAGGTTCTTCATGATAATTTTTTTTCTTAAATTCCATATATATGTGTTAGCATACGATATTTGTTTTTCTCTTTCTGACTTACTTCACTCTGTATGACAGACTCTAGGTCCATCGATCTCACTACAAATAACTCAATTTCGTTCCTTTTTATGGCTGAGTAATATTCCATTGTATACATGTGCCACATCTTCTTTATCCACCCCTTCTCAGTGCACCATCTTGTTCTTCTCAGATGCAGATTCCAAAGAGGCCCCAAGTTCCTGCCCTTGAGCAGACTGGTGCCTTAAAGGCCACTCCCACCTGGGCTCCCACACCCTCCTGAGCTCCCTGGGGTCAGACTCCCCCCTCCACGGAGAACAGGACAGCCCGGCTGCTAAGTAAACTGCTACAGAACCCGCGTCAGCTTCTCCAAAACGGCCAACCCCATCCTCCAAGCCTCCTCCTTCTGACTCATCTCCACTGCCTGACAGGTGAGTGGGATTGCAGTGCGGGGGGCGGGGGGAGCACCTCACAAGCTGGAGGGGCTTTTATAAGTAGGATTGACGGCACAACCCTGCTCTGCCCTTCACACCCCTTATGACCTCTTCATCCGGTACATACACATCTACCCTCAACTCCCCTGCTGCTTACTCCCCACATCCTGGTGAGCGAAATATCCATTTAAAACAGGTGTTCACACACACACATCCATTCACAGACACAGACACATTCACATCCACTTTTCACACATGTACACACACACACACTTATTCACATGTTTACACACACACACACACACAAAGGCACAGCCCACATTTGA
Organism: Aethalodelphis obliquidens; assembly: GCF_003676395.1. Classification (NCBI taxonomy): domain Eukaryota; kingdom Metazoa; phylum Chordata; class Mammalia; order Artiodactyla; family Delphinidae; genus Aethalodelphis; species Aethalodelphis obliquidens. The sequence continues at coordinate 26,966,186 of NW_020837955.1, read as the reverse complement.
AAAACACACCAAACTCACTTTTACCCCAAGCATCAGTAAAGCCAATGACTCTTAGAGCCGGCTGTCCCCAAGAAGAATATTCCTTCCCGAGCCAGTGGGCCTCACCTAAAGCAGGGACAGGAGAGAGCAGAGCCAGCATTTCATAGAAGCTCAAAACCCATCAACAGAAAAGCCTGGTGAGATCCAACAAGTGTTCCAGCAAAACACAATTCACTGAGATGCTCTGTGAAAAATGCGATTCTGCAGTCCAGGGAGTTTGGGAAACAGCACACCATATCATCCCCTTTTGAGAATCACATCCACACTGGCATAGCCAAGGTTCTGAGAGGTCCTAAACAAAAGATACTTGTTAAAGGTCACTTAACCCAGCATTTCATCAGCTAAATGATGTAGATGGATAGACAGACAGAGAGGCAGATGATAGATGGGAGAGAGAAAGAGAGACTGATTTTATAGTTACATAAATTCAACAGAACAGACTTTTAAATAACACGGATCCAGATCAACGATTTTCATTTTATAATGAAGACATGGGGGCTCAGAAAGGGCTTTGCCCAAGGTCACACCGCTGGTAAAAGGCAAAGCTGGCGCTAGAGCCCAGGTCTCTTAATGCTCTTTCCAATAGGCCCTGTTTCCTTTTCCGTTTAACCCTAACCCCCAGGACTTCTGGTGATGAAAGAGGTGGATGCTATTTCCAAAACAGACCCTGGTGCTTGTGACTGCACTCAGTGAATTCGCAGGGCTTCCCTCTCAAGTGTGCTCTCTGCTGCGGAAGGCGCTTTTTCCTGCATCCCAGACTCCAGGCCCACCGTGGCGGGGTGGCAGGGCCCAGGACAGAGGCCTGCAGGTGAGGGTGATGTTGAGCCCTGGCTCTGGGTACCTGGATCCTGCTACTCTGCTGGAGCTGGGGAGGCGGGCTTCCTGATATGTGTCCCCAAATGGGAACAGACACTTGCCATGCTGTCCCCAGGGATGGGGTTGGAGAAAGGAAATCTGGGGCCTGACCTAGGCCTCGGGGCACCGCCTAGGCCTGGCACTGCTTCATGGGGCTCAGCTGCCAGAACCAGATCTGCCTTCCTGCCCCTGCTCCCTGGGCATCTCTGAGCTCCTGCAGCCACAGCGACCTCTATCCCACTGCATGCTCACCGTCCAGAAAGAGGCACGTTACCCTCAGTGGACGCTCAACGTCCACTACTGCCCCCAGCTATCGCTGTTACATGGTGGCTACTTAATGCCTCACGCAGACACATCCTGTCTCCCTACAGCGCCTTCAGGATTGCTGGGTGCAGGGCAGGCCCTAATCTCTGCTAGCTTCCCAGGGACGAGGGCTGGGCTCTGCAGGGCACACACATGGATGGAAGAGTGCCTGCCAGGGTGTTTGGGGTTTGTAGCAACTCACCATGTCCAACAGCAAGATGAATTCCTGTTGGATATCTGTGGCAACAGGTAGAGAGTCATGGGGAGGGGCAGGCTCGAGGGACCCCAGGAAGCCACAGAACCAGCCTGCTTTTCAGGGTCTCAGTGCCCCCCACCACACAACATGGGAGTTGAGGATGTAGGTGAACCCTTCTAGCTCTAAAACTCTGATGCAATTCTATTATAGAATCATACAGAGGGGAAAGCCTAAGCCACTTTGTTGTCATTCTCTTCTCCAGCCCTTTAGCACAGAAGAAATTGAACAAAGACTTGCAGGGAGGATGTAGCACTCGTGCCCAGGCTCAAACAGGGCTGCCCCTTCCCCAACTCCAGGCACCCTGTGGGAGTGTATCTGGCAAGACACTTCAGACCCCAAAGCCAGTGGTTTTTGATGCCCCAACCAAAGTCGCATAAAATAGAAGACTCCACCACAGTGACAGGCCCAGATGATCAGGACCAGGTAGGGACAGGAAGATGTAGGGTGACCGTCTCATCTCCTGATTTTTAGGCTGAGAGCCCCGAGTGAGCCATTTATCTTCCTCAAATCCCCTCCCCACCTGAGACCTTTTAGACTGTGGCTTGAGCTCTCTGCAGTGAACAAACAGGGATGCCCCCAGCATCCTAGCCTGGCTCCAGCCCTCTCTCCCCCACTTTCCCCAGGCCCCATCCATCTCTGAGGCTTCTCTGCAGCTGGAATGGAGGGGGGGGTGGTATTTGACACCAGAGGCCTGCCCTCTGTGGCACCAATGCCCACACTTCCCTCTTTCCCAGGGAGCAGGGTCACTTCCCTGAAGACGGAGCAGAACACAGAGTTAATAGCAAGCAGTGTTTGTATCTGCCCCATGTCTGGGACACACAGCCCAGTTCCTGGGGACCTGCCAGGGTGGCCTACTGTCTGGCACTGTTGCCTTTGGGGCAATGGTTGCCTTGAGCGGGGAGGGACAAGGAGGCTGAAGTGGAGGTGGGGAGCAGGGCACAGCCCGAGACCAGGCAGCCTTGGTGCCAAAGGCCATGGCTTCTGAAGCTCCAGACAAGGGTCGCTGGAGCTAAGGGCCTGCCCACCGTCCTCTCTTCAGCATCAGGGGACCCTGATGACGGTGGAAACTCCTTCCCACCTCTAACAAAACCCCTCAGAACCATGGTCTTTCTTCTCCCAGGCTCCTCAAGGCCCAGGTAACTTCTCAGGGCTCTGCACCCTCCCACCCCTGCACACCTACCCTCCTTAATAAGATAAGGAGATGCTGCAGGTGCTGCCCAGAGGGAACACGTGGAGGAGAGCTGAAGCCCTGCTTCCGGGGTGTCCAGAGCTGGGCTGCACCTGTGTTGTAGGCGGCTGGCCTTACAAACCCATCTTCCCCCAAACCGTGACCTGTCACTTCTGACTTCCCCTCAAACCCAGCTCCTGGGGCAGCGTCTCTCCTTCACCAGCGCAGCATCTGATTATACACATCCAAGAACTATTCCGCTCTTGGGCAGCTGCTTCTAACTGAATGTCACCCAGAGCTGTGGGACCGTAAGCAGTCACTTCCTCTGGGAAGATGAGGGGCTGGATTCCTGGATCTCTAAGGACACTTCCAGCTTCAAAGTGCCGTACCCATAAGCACAGGGCAGGGGTCTTAGGCCCTCCTGGACATCAGGACAGAACTTGATATTACAGGAATGCAGCAGGAAGCACCCCAACCTTCTGCCAGAGACCAGCAGGAACCAGGGAACAAAGGGAACCTTCTGCGTGGTTCCCTTTAGGTGTCTATACCACACTTGGTGCATATACCATACTATGGGCTGTATACCACATGTTATATATCATCACACTGTAAGGTGTGGTACACATTTTGGAGTATATGTCACACTTTGTGCATGTACCGTACTTGGGGGATACATACACTTTGAGGCATAACAAACTTTAGGGCATAAAGACGCTTTACAGCACGTACACACTTTGTGTATATCTCCATACTTGGGATATACCCCATGCTCTGTGGATACAGCACACCTTGTGTAGAGACCTCACTTCTGGGAGCATTCTGCAAAGTGTTAGTGATGTAACTCCGGCAAGGCTGCAGGGTGAAGAGTACAGACCCTAGAATCTGATCATGCTGCATGCAGTGCACTCCCACCACTGTGGTTAACCTTGAGCAAATCACTTGTCCTCTGAGACTCAGTTTCCTCACCTGTTAAGTGGGGATCATAATAGTACCTACCTCATGGGGTTTGGGGGACGATTAAATGAAACAGAGCTTATAACAGACTTACCATCGTGTCTAGCACAGGAGAAACACATGGTAAATGACAGCTTTGTTATTGCTTGCACTTTTAAAGGTGTTTTATAATGCATAAGTATCTTTGAATTTCAAATATACATAAATTCAGACATTCCCAGAGTCTTAATGATTTTGAAAACTCAGATAACAGACAATTTAATTCATATTTATTTCACATTTGATCTGTAAACTTTTTATTTAAAAAAAAATTCCACTGTCATTAACAACATGTGCTGACATTAGTTTTTCTTTAGTGAAATAAGAGCACAGGCCTTAAAGAGTCTCTGTCTAAAACATGGGGAAACTTGGATGTAAACAAGGTCTCCACCCTCCTGCCTTGACTTTGGGAGTTCATTAATGACTTGATCTCAACCAGAAAAAACAGGGAGGAAAAAATGGACAACACTTTGATACCTAGGAGCTCTTGGGGCAGGAACTGTACAGTTTGGCAGGCCCATTTGTCTCTTCAGACTGTTTACCTTGGGCAAATTGTATCAGGTTTGCTTCTTCCACATAATTTCCACTTCTCCGTGTCTAAAAACAGCAGGTAAAAGATTCCCCACAGTCAGCACTTTGGGGGAGGGAGGGGTGCACATACATACAAGATGGAAACATACATATTTTTCAAGCAGTGGCCCCCGAGGAAAGGAGGGAGGGGACACTGGAAAGAGGAGGTTTTAAAGTGAGGTACTGGGGCGAAGAAGGATGCATCAGAGGATAATGGCTTTATACACAGGGCTGCTGCAAGGCAGAAAGGTTCATTTACTTCTGTCTTGGTCCATCATTGTAATATTTACATAGGAAAAGGCAATCATGCTGTTAGGCACGGGAAAAAATGGACAGAAATCTTTTCCCCCTCAGGAAATCTCAAAGCAGGTCCAGTCCCAAGGGACAGTCACCAGTTGCTGGTGAAAATGACACAGAGGGAGGTAATGACAACAGAAAAGGGCTCACATTGCAAAGAGGCTTGCCCTGAGCTAGCCACAATGTGTCTGCCTGGAGAGCATCTCCAACAGCCAGGATGCCAACATCAAAAGCCAAGCGACATTGCGGACAACGTGTACTATCAAAAATAGTGTATATTTACAAGGGGGGGGGGATGGGAGGGCGGGCAGGGCTGCCCTGAGCTTTTGTTTAAAAATAGAGTCGGGGGAGGAGGAGAGCCAGGGCTGGGTACCACCATCTATTAACCCTTTGAGAGCCATCCCCTCTGAGCTCTCGTGCTTGCTCTGAACCACGGTGAGAGCTGGATCCAGGGGAGGTGAAAATACTTTTAGGAAACAATACTGATTTGGGGGCCCGCCTAAGAACCCAGGAAGATGGCTCCGAGTGAGGAGCGGCCCTAAGAACAATTGGGGGGGGTGTGTGCCCTTACGGTCCCCCACCCACCCCCAGCCAGTACTTTTCTCTGGTAGGAGAGTGCAGATGCCGGCAGGGCGCCGCAGAGCAACCTTCAGGCCAAGAAACTCGGAATAGGCAGGACCCAGGTTTCGGAGTACTGGGACTGCGTAGACGCACCCCTGGATCCCAGCGGCCGCTGTCGGCGCGAGTCTGTTCGCGGGGCGCGGACTCCGCGCTCACACGATCCGCTTCCTGTCCCCCCGGCAAAGGATCTTCTTGAAGGCGCGGCGGAAGTCGTGATTGAAGATGGTGTAGATGACCGGGTTCAGCGAGCTGTTGCAGTAGCCGAACCAGAAAAAGAACTTGAAGAGTGTGCGCGGCACCGAGCAGCCGACGGCCGTGAGCGTGTAGGTGAAGAAGAAGGGGAACCAGCACGCCACGAACACTCCGATGACCACCGCCAGCACGAAGGTGAAGCGCTTCTCGCGGTTTTGCCGCCCGCGCCAGCGCGACGCCTTGGCGCCTCCGCCGCGCTCCTCCCCGTGCCCGGCCGCGGGTGCCCCCGGCCCCGTCGCCCCTGGCCCGCGCCGCGGCAGGCTGTCCCCGGGCTTCACCTGGCTCGCCCGGGCCTTACCCTTGGCCCGGGGGCCGCGCTCGGACCTGAGGGTCCCCGGGGGCCGCTCGGCGTGCTCGGACGAGGAGCTCTCCTCGAGGTCCAGCGCGTCGGCGTCCCGCGGCCCTGCCGGCGTGGGCTCCTTCGGGGCACCGTTGAGCTGGGCCGGCAGCGACTCCGCCTCGGCGCCCACGGGGCCCACGCCGCGCTCCGGGCCCAAGCCGTTGGGTCTGCGCTTGGCGCCCCCCGGCAGCGTGGCGGCGGCATCAGGACCCCTGCGACTGGGCGGCACGCGGGTGCGGCGCTTGGCGATCTGGTAAATGCGCACATAGACCAGGATCATGATGAGGCAGGGCGCGAAGAAGGAGCCGATGCACGACGAGATGACGTACCACTTCTGGTCGTTGATCTCGCAGCGCGGTTCGGCCGGCTGCTGGCCACCACTGCCTCCTTTCTTCTCGATGGAGATGAGCGGCGGGAAGGAGATGACGGCCGAGATGACCCACACGGTGACGATGATGGCCTTGATGCGGCGTGGGGTGCGCTTCAGGTTGTACTCTATGGCCTGGGTGATGGACCAGTAACGATCCAGGCTGATGGCGCACAGGTGCACGATGGACGACGTGCAGAAGAGCACGTCGAGCGCCAGGTAGGTCTCACACCATGCCTTGCCGAAGTACCAGTAGCCCATGACCTCGTTGGCCAGCGAGAAAGGGATGACAAGCGTGGCCACCAGGATGTCGGCCGAGGCCAGAGACACCAGGAAGAGGTTCTGGGGCGCCTTGAGCGCGCGGCTTGTGAACACGGCAATGATGACAAGCACGTTACCGAACACCGTGAACAGCATGAGCAGGCCGGCCAGGCACACCAGCGTCAGCGTCACCTGCAGGGAGTAGGGGGTGGCCCGGGCGCCACCCCCCGGGGCCTCGGTCCCGTTCCAGCTAGCGTTGCTCGCGTCCGGCTGCAGGGAGCCCATGGGCGCGAAGCTGCCTTCGGCCAGCGCCTGCTCCTGGCGGAACATGAACGCGGGTGCCCGCTCGCCTGGGCCTGCTGCCAGCTGCCTTCCGGCCGGCGCCCGTTGAGCCTCCTCTTCCTCCTGCGCCCCGCTCGCCCCGCCGCGCCTCACATGGAGAAGCGGCCTCTGGGAGGCCGAGCCCGAGCTGGGGGACCGCTAACGGCCCATGGACCCGGCTCCCGGGAAGCACGCCCGGCCCGCGCTTCGAGCGCTCGGGGTCGGCGCCTTCTCGCTCCCAGCTCCTAAGCACCGCCAAGTTTTATTTCTAAGCGGCGGGAGAGAGTAGTAGGTCGAGCCGATGAGGAAAGAGAGATTTATTCTTCAAGAAGAGAGAACAAAAATAATCGGTGGCCTGATGACTTGGAAGGATAACAGGAAATTAAATATATCTATATCTTTGACTCTGGAGCCTGAGCGAAAACAAGAGGTCTTACCGTGTGCGGGGCCCGCCCCCACCCCGAGAGGCAGCCGAGGGGTGCTGATGCTGGCTTGGGGTCCTGTGTCTGTCTCCTTACATCCCCGAAGCGATTACCGACTCTCTCGCTTCCCCCAGACGCTGCGGGGTCGGCGAGGCCCGGGCTAGGGCCAGGGCGCAGACTCTGCCGCCTCTCGGAGCGCCGCGGGACTTCCAAAGTTGCGTGCCCTGCAGGGGCTGGGGCGCAGCGCGTGGAGCTCGGAGGCGGCGGCGGGGTGAGGGGTGTGCGGGCCGCATGAAGGCGCCCCCGTCCTAAGGCGGGCCCAGGCGGGTGGGCGATCGGCCCTCCAGGAGCCGCGGCCGAGGCAGGGGGTCTCCTGGGCGTCGGCCCGGCGAGCTTCGGGCGCTGAGCGCGACGGGACAGCTGGGGTCCGAGGGCAGCGTGAGTTGGGGCAGGAGCGCAGGGCTTGGGGGAGAAGGTGCTGGGGGTGGCCGGGCGGCGGCGCGCCGGCTGCTGGGCGTCTGCACGGGAGCTGGGGCCGGTGCTTCTCCGTGGCGCTCACGGTGGACTGGTTTTATAGCCCCAGGATCAAGCCGGCGTTGCCGAGCAGCCGGCGTCACCCCCACGTGGGAAGCCGACCCTCCCCCGCCCCTTGCGCCTCCCCTCCGCGGGTCTGGAGTCCGCGCCGGGCTCCGGACCCACTGGAGCCCTGGCCCCCTGGCAAAACTGGCCCTTTGGGGAGGCGGGTACCTTGAGCGAGGGATTTAAAGAGCGTGCCCGGGCAGTGAGCAGCGGTCCCTGCTGGGAATTGGCCAAGCATCTCTGGGACCGCCGAGCAGAACGCGTCGGGCACCCGGGAGTGCCCACATCGAGCTGAGTGGGACTCGGGCGGAAAGGGTAGGGATCCCCGGCCGAATTGGGAGAAGCAACACACCGGTACGGGTCGCATCCGGAGCAGCCCCCCAAGTGCTCCTGACGGCGGGGCAGTGGGGCTGGTGAGAGAGGAAGGTGCACGTCCGGATGCAACTCCTGGGGCGAAATGGGAAGCATCCCCCGGGGAGCGGGCCCCGCCAGAGTTCAGAGCTCCGCTCTGGGGAGAAACGGCCACTTGTCCCAGCTGCAGAGCTGTCTGAGAGACACTAGCAGGCAGGATCTGAACCGCGCCCCCTAGACCGCGGTGAGGAAGGGTCCTGGAGCGGAGGCCGCGCACGGCGGCAGAGCGAGGGCGCACTGACACCTGCCGGCCGCTTGCCGTCACCGCTGCGAAGCTACAGGCCAGCGCCTGTAGCCTACTCCCGCCCCTGCAGTCCTTTGCCTACAGAGCCTTCTCCCATCTCAGGACAAATTTGTGTCCAAGCTCAGGAAAAGAGAACCCAGATTTCTAATTGCACTTTGTCATGTTGGAGAAATCTTCCTAAGGAGAAATCTTGTGTGTGTACCCTCTCCACCAGCGAGAGTGAGGATTGTTCTCATAAAGTCACATCAGGAAGGGCTCGGCAGGCAACAGAGCCCAGGACTGGCATTCCACCCTGGACCGGCACAGGGCAGCCCACCCTTCCCGCAGATCCGAGAGGCCTGGATTCTGCCTGGCTGGTTGCTCTGCTCTGGCCTTCTCTGAACCATTGTGTCTTTGTTGAGGCCAGAAAGCTAGACTCCACCCCCCACTCCACACCTCCATTTCAGATGCACACACGCTGCGTCTTTCAGTAAGGGGAGGATGCCGGCCAAGAGAAGAGAGAATATTTTCTATGTCCTCTCTGATAGGAATAGCACGGAGTGGGGGTGAGTGCAGTTTTCCTCTGCCTGCTAGATGTCCTGAGATAGATTTTAACGTTTGCTAGAGTGCCAGCTTGCACTGTGCTATCTGCACTTTTCAAATAAACAGCAGGCAGTTTAAGGGTGAGGCCCAGGAGGATAGGAACTGTCAGCAGGAGAGAGATTAGACCTAAAGAAAAATTGTCTTATTTAAGGACCTACTAAACCAAAATACCTTATGTAGTCAACTAAACTGGAAGCTCCAAGTATTGAGCAGATTGCCTCTCTGCCCGGCAGGGTTCAGGCTCAGGGGCTGAGGACTAGATTAAGGACCTTGAGCATCACCCTCAACAGCAGCTGATGTCTACAGCCCCCACCAGTGATACAGGCCAGTGATACAGTGATTGATGCTGTTGCTCTTGATGTAGATAGTCCTGAGGTCTTTACTTTTCAGAGTACTTCACAGGTGTCTCATGTGACTTGAGTAGGTTTATCTCCCGATTTTTGCTCCAGTGGGATGACCTCCCTTTCCAGTCTTAATTCTGAAGAGCCTTTCTAATCCCCTTTTCTGGAGCATCTAAAGAAAGTTAAGGCAGAATTTCCTCCCTCTGTTGAGTCCATTCTTTTCCATCTTCTAACCAATTCTCAGCTCTGTATATTCTGTCAGGGGGCAGAGACATTGCACTAGGCTCAGCTGGAAATGTGGTTACACTCACCTTTGCACAGAAACTAGGAGCCCCAAACCTCAAGTATGAATGCTAAGAGAGCCAAAAACCAAAGCCCATGGCAATGTGGACTTCGCTGTGTTGTTCCCAGACCTTAGGGACTGAGTTTTGAGAGGCCATCGACTCCCATCTCCACACCAGCTGCTGACACACATCTCTCCTTCCTATCTCATTTCAGAAGCAAAAAGGGAAATGAAAACACAGGCCACAGTGCTTTCCTTCCTTGGAATCTCTGCTGCTAGCCTGTGTATGACAACTCTTGTCACATTTTCTAAATGCTTCCCAAACAGCCAGTCATTTTCTTAATTCCTGGGTTTGGAAACTTTTCTCCTAAAATGGAAACAGGCTTTTCAAAGAGCTAGGGTCTCGGAGGCCAATACACCACAATTATTAATAATAACAATAGCTGCCTTTTGTTAAGTTCCTAGTATGCAACACGTCCAGGGCTATATACAGAGCCCTCTTACATGCAGAGTTCTTCCTCTGGATACACATATCGTATCACCAAAGGCTCTGCCTCCTTAGTTTGACACTCATGGTCAGTATCTCTGAGCTTTAAAAAGCTGTGTGGATGCCATTTATTTATTTATTTATTGCTAGAAGATTTAGTGTTGTGCTTGCTGAGTGAGACAGCATTGAGCAGAGAGATATCCACAAAGACAATAATTCTTAACCAGGCCTGTATATCAGCATTGCCTGGGAAGGTGAAATACACTTACTGGTGCTCCACCAGGGTAATTATGATTCATCAGGTCTGCGATGGGATGCAGAGTGTGTATTTTAACAAAGCTCTGTGAGAGATGCTAATATGCGTGCTCAGTTAAGACTCGCTGCTCTAAGTAATAAATCTCAGTGGGGGCAGGAGTGATGAGCAATTGCCTTGGTGGGGGCAAGAAGGGGGTGTCCAAATGACCTGGGAACTTTTATCAAGCCAGCCTGAGCTACCAAGAATGGGCTCCAAATTGAGAATAACTGTCCTGATTCTCCTGGGACAGCCAGGAGGGTGTCACAACCCTCCAGGCACATGAGGCATAACAAACAGTTGAGAGCCACTGTAAATATGGAGGTTGGCATTCCTGGCCTGAGGAGAAGTCACTCCTGGGCACACAAATGGGGATCCACTATTATTTCTACTATTAGTAGATACTACAGAGGATCTGAATAGACATTTTCCCAAAGAAGACATACGAACGGCCAACAGGCACATGAAAATATGCTCAACATCGCTAATCATCAGAGAAATGCAAATCAAAACCACAATGAGATATCACCTCACGCCTGTCAGAATTGCTATCATCAAAAAAGATCACAAATAACAAGTGTTGGTGAGGATGCAGAGAAAAGGGAACACTTGTGCACTGTTGGTGGGAATGTAAATTGGTGCAGCCATGGTGGAAAACAGTATGGAGATTCCTCAAAACTTAAAAACAGACTAACATATGATCCAGCAATTCCACTCCTGAGTATATAACTAAAGAAAATGACAACATTAATTAGAAAAAATATATGCAAAAAATATATATGTTCATGACAAAAGACCCCAACTAGCCAATCCTGAGAAAGAAAAACAGAGCTGTAAGAATCAGGCTCCCTGTCTTCAGACTATACTACAAAGCTACAGAAATCAAAACAGTATGGTACTGGCACAAAAACAGACATATAGATCAATGGAATAGGATAGAAAGCCCAGAAATAAACCCACATACCTGTGGTCAATTAATCTATGACAAAGGAGGCAAGAATATACAATGGAGAAAAGACAGTCTCTTAAATAAGTGGTGCTAAGAAAACTGGACAGCCATATGTAAAAGAATGAAATTAGAACATTCTCTAACACCATACACAAAAATAAATTCCAAATGGATCAAAGACTTAGAACTATATGAGGTCAGGCACTATAAAACTCTTAGAAGAAAACATAGGCAGAACACTCTTTGACATAAATCGCAGCAATACCTTTTCTGATCCACCTCCTACAGTAATGAAAATAAAGACAAAAGTAAACAAATGGGACCTAATTAAACTTACAAGCTTTTGCACAGCAAAGGAAACCATAAACAAAACGAGAAGACAACCCTCAGAATGGGAGAAAATATTTGCAAACGAAGTGACCAACAAGGGATTAATCTCCAAAATATACAAACAGCTCATGAAGCTCTATGTCAAAGAAACAAACAACCCAATCAAAAAACGAGCAGAAGATCTAAATAGACATTTCTCCAAAGAAGACATACTGATGGCCAAAAGGCACAAGAAAAATGCTCAACATCACTAATTATCAGAGAAATGCAAATCAAAACTGCAGTGAGGTATCACCTCACACCAGTCAGAATGACCATCATGAAAAAGTCTATGGACTTCCCCAGTGGTCCAGTAGTTAAGACTCTGCGTTTCCACTGCAGAGGGCTCGGGTTTGATCCCTGGTTGGGGAATTAAGATCCCACATGCTGTGTGGTATGGCCAAAAAAGGAAAAAGGAAAAAGAAAACGTCTACAATCAACAAATGCTGGAGAGGGTGTGGAGAAAAGGGAACACTCCTACACTGTTAGTGGGAATGGAAATTGGTACAATTACATTACCACTATGGAGAACAATATGAAGGTTCCTTTAAAAACTAAAAATAGGACTACCATATGATCCAACAATCCCACTCCTGGGCATATATCCAGAGAAAAACATAAATCGAAAAGATACATGCACCCCAATGTCCATTGCAGCACTATTTACAATAGCCAAGACATGGAAGCAACCTAAATGTCCATTGACAGAGGAATGGGTAAAGAAGATGTGATACATATATACAATGGAATGTTACTCAGCCATAAAAAAACAAACAAAATAATGCCATTTGCAGCAACATGGATAGACCTAGAGATTATCATACTAAGTGAAGTAAGTCAGATAGAGGAAGACAAATATATGATATCACTCATATGTGGAATCTAATTTTTAAAAAAATTATATAAATGAACTTATTTACAAAACAGAAACAAAGATTTCAAAAACAAACTTATGGTTACCAAAGGGGAAACATGGTGGGGGAGGGATAAATTAGGAGCTTGGGATTAACATACACACACTACTATATATAAAATAGATAACCAACAAGGACCTACTTTATAGCACAGAGAACTCTACTCAATATTCTGTAATAACCTGTATGGGAAAAGAATCTGAAAAAGGAATGAATATATGTATATTTATAACTGAATCACTATGCTGTACACCTGAAATTAATACCACATTGTAAATCAACTTATACTCCAATAAAATTTAAATATATATGTATGTATATATATATATATGTTCATGGCAGCATTATTTACAATAGTCAAGATATGGAAGCAACCTAAGTACCCATCAATAGATGAATGGATAAAGAAGATGTGTTATATATATATACAATGGAATATTACTCAGCCATAAAAAAGAATAAAAGCTTGCCATTTGTGACGACATGGATGGACCCTGAGGGTATTGTGCTAAGTGAAATAAGTCAGAGAAAAACAAATACTGCATGATTTCACTTATATGTGGAATCTAAAAAATAAATGTATAAACAAAACAAAATAGAAACAGAGTTATAGATACAGAGAACAAATAGGTGTTTGTCAGAGGGGAGAGGGTGGGGGAGAAGAAAAATAGGTGAAGGAGATTAAGAGGCACAAACTTTCAGCTCTAAAATAAATGAGTCACCTGTATGAAATGTACAGTGTGGGGAATTTAGTCAATAATAATGTACTATTGGGGCTTCCCTGGTGGCACAGTGGTTGAGAGTCCGCCTGCCGATGCAGGGGACACAGGTTCATGCCCCGGTCCAGGAAGATCCCACATGCTGCGGAGCAGCTGGGCCCTTGAGCCATGGCTGCTGGGCCTGCGCGTCCGGAGCCTTTGCTCCGCAATGGGAGAGGCCACAACAGTGAGAGGCCCGCGTACAGCAAAAAACAAAAACAAAAACAAACAAAAAACACACGGTCATCCGTCTGAACATGATGAGCAGGTGGGGAACACAATGTTCCCACTGCCGCCCATGCCCCACACACAGCTGGAACCGAATGCTGCAGTAAACTACAAACATCTGTCAAGTCACTGCATTGCTGACACAGGGGCAGGGGCAGGGAGGGGGTGGCAGTCACCAGAAAAATATCTATTGCTTCCTCTGAGCTATAATTTAATTCCTCCACTTTCTTGCTACCAGTGCTGGAGCTCTTTGCAAGCACATTGTTCCTGAAGGTGAATGTAAGCCAAAAGAAAAGCATCACCTCCAAGAGTGTTGTTGGAAGGAGCTGCCTTACTTACCACCTTCCGTGTTTCTCGTCACTGACTGGCAGGTCCATCCTGCTTTTCCCATGAAAACAAGTGTGAAGTCCTACCGCCACCTTCATCTTTTTTCCAAGGTGCTAGCCCATCCTGCCCCACCTGGAAGATGAAGCCAAGTGTTTTCTGCCCCTGCAAGGGCCTCCGGCCAAGACCCAAAAGACAGCAGTCTGTGCCAGGATCAACTCTACCTTAAGGATGCCAAGAAAGGTTGGGCTCCCATCTGGCTCTTTGCGGCTGCCAACCTTGCAGGACATATGTGTGTTTCCCCTAAAATGTGACTGCTGAGAGCTGTCCGCACACATGAAACTTACCACCACCTCCTGAGTTTTCCAGGTCAGTTCTCACAAATAAGGGCCCTTTCCCACCACATCCAGGTGAATTGCCTTGACTGCTTTGTCCAGAAGCATAAGAAAAAGCACACCTTGAATCAGTTATGGCGAGTGATGGCTATTTGTGGCACACAGGTGAGCGAGAGCCACTGGCCCTTGGGTGTAAAGGAGATATCTGTCACCAACATTAATAACTTTTAAACTAACATTCATTAACCAAATTAGGTAAGGTGAATCCCCCTTCACATTCACGTAAAGAAACCATGGAGACCCCATGCCTGAAACACACACACACACACACACACACACACACACAGACACACACACACACACACACACACACAGTATAAAAGGTAATCTGGTCATTCTGCTCCCTGGAAATGATTTCTTTTTTCCATTCTCCCTAGTTAATGACACCAGCAAAGCACAAGCTTCTCCCTTCTAAAGGGAGTGGTGCCTGCCAGCTCCTGGGAGGCATTAGAGTGGAGTCATTAAGAATTTGAGCTTTGGAATAAGATAAACCTGGGCTCTGGTCCTGCTTCTGTCACTTAGTAACAGTATTAACTTAACCTTCTGGACCTTGTTTTTCTCATATGGAAATGGGGAAAATAGTAGTAAGCACCTCATGCAGGCTCTTAAGTGAGTGTTAAATGAATAAACACATGGGAAATACATAACCCAGTGTTCAGTATTTAATAAAAGCTTAACATGCATTAAGTACATTTGTTTATTTGGCAAAACTTTCTTCTTTATTAATCTGATGCTTCCTCAGACAGATGCAAAGAGATCCTAAGACCTGCCCACTGAAAGTTTGATAGTTAGTTAATAAATTGGCATGAGAGGGACTTCCCTGGTGGTGCAGTGGTTAAGAATCCACCTGCCAATGCAGGGGACACGGGTTTGCTTCCTGGTCTGGGAAGATTCCCACATGCTGCAGAGCAACTAAGCCCGTGTGCCATAACTGCTAAGCCCATGTGCCACAACTACTGAAGCCTGTGCACCTACAGCCCGTGCTCCACAACAAAAGAAGCCACTGCAGTGAGAGGCCCGTGCTCCACAACAAAAGAAGCCACTGCAGTGAGAAGCCCACGCACTGCATTGAAGAGCAGCCCCCGCTCACAGCAACTAGAGAAAGCCTGCGTGCAGCAATGAAGATCCAATGCAGCCAAAAATAAATAAATAAATATTTTTAAATTGGCATGAGAAGTAAGAATTAAAAAACAAAATAAAACTGGGGAAACGTGACTTTAATGAGTTTTAACAGGTATTTATTCCTTTTTGTGTGTGCGAACGGCAAGGGAGGTGGTGGAAGTCCCTTGCCTCGAGACTACATAAAGTAAAAAGCTTCTGCACAGCAAAGTAAAACCATCAACAAAATGAAAAGGCAACCTACAGAATGGGAGAATATATTTGCAAATCATGTATCTGATAAGGGGTTAATATCCAAAATACATAAAGAATCCACACAATTCAATCACAAAAATATAAATAATCTAATTTTTTTAAATGGGCAGAGGATATGAATAGACATTTTTTCCAAAGAAGACATACAGATGGCCAGCAGGTACAAGAAAAGGTGCTCAAAATCACTAATCATCAGGGAAATGCAAATCAAAACCACAATGAGACACCACCTCACACCTGTTAGAATGGCTATTATCAAAAAGACAAGAAAGGGAACCCTTGTGCACTATTGATGGGAACATAAATTAGTGCAGCCACTATGGAAAACAGTATGGAGGTTCCTCAAAAAATGAAAAATAGAACTACCATATGGTTCAGCAATGCCACCTCTGGGTAAAACACTAACTCAAAAAGATACATGCACCCTCACATTCATTGCAGCCTTACTTACAATAGCCAAGATATGGAAGCATTATTTACAATAGCCAAGGTATGGAAACAACCTGAGTCCATTAGTAGATCAATGGATAAAGAAAATGTGATATATACATATATATATATATATATATATATATATATATATATATAAATGGAATACTACTCAGCCATAAAAAAGAAAGAAATCCTGCCATTTGTGACAGCATGGATGGACCCTTAGAGCATTATGCTAAGTGAAATACGTCAGACGGAGAAAGACAAATACCATATGATCTGACTTGTACATGTGGAATCTAAGGAAAATTCAACCAAACAAACAAAAAGAAAACCAAAAACCAAGTTCATAGATACAGAGAACAGATTGGTGGTTGCCAGAGGTGAGGAATAAGGGGTGAGCAAAATGGGTGAAGGGCAAAGGGTACAAACTTCCAGTTATAAAATAAATAAGTCATGGGGATGTAGTGTACAGCATGATGACTATAGTTAATAATACTGTATTGCATATTTGAAAGTCACTAAGAGACTAAATCTTAAAAGTTCTCACAAGAAAAAATAATTTGTAACTATATATGGTGATGGATGTTAACTAGATGTATTGTAGTGATCATTTCACAATATATACAAATATTGAATCATTATGTTGTATACCTGAGGCTAATAAAATGTTATATGTTAATTTATATCTCAATACTAAGTGAATGAAGTAAATTAAACCCAAAACAAACAAGGAAGGAAAAATGAAGGGCAGAAATCAATTAAAAACAGGACAACTATGGAGAAAATATCTATGAAACCAAAAGCTGGTTATTTGAACAGATACATAAAATTGATCAACCTCTAACCAAAATGACCAATGATACGACATGGGATAATGATACCTGTTGGCTGCAAAGAGACAGGGCACGTTCATTTTCTCTTAATGGTCACTCTTCACTTCTTGGTCTATTGATGTTGAAAGCCAGATTTTGAACTGAGGGTGAATAAAGTGTGAAGACAGAGTAATTATAGCACAATATTTCTAAGCTAATGGAAATTCTTAAAACTCTCTGGCAAAAGAAGCATCACCCCAACGTGATGTTAGGTTAAAGGAAGCAGAGGTAAGGATTTCCTGGCTGTGCCTTAAAGAGATGTTTGTTAAGTATTAAAAGCCTTTTATCTTCCCAGACTTTGAATATTTTGGTTTCTAATAAGAAATAAATGAAAATTATTTATTTTTTGATCTAGCTAAACTAGTTTTTTGTGTATATGTCAGGCAATCACCAAATCATTTTTTTACAGAAACTGTTTAAAATAATTTCAAACTTACAAAAAACGTTATAAGAATAGTGTAAAGAAGATTCATATGCCCTTTACCTAGATTCACCTATTTTATCCCAATTGCTTTATCATATACTTTCTATGTGTGTATGTATGTGTGTGTCTCAAACACACACACACACACACACACACACACACATAATTACACAATATTACTTTTCAGAACTACCTGAGGGTAAGTTGCAAATATCATGGAACTTCACCTCTAGATACCTCAGTGTTCATTTCCTAAGAATAGAAATTTTCTTTTACATAATCACAGGACAGTTATCAACTTCCATTGGTACATTATTTTATCAATCTCCTTTTGTATTTCAGTTTTGTCAATTGACCCAACAGCATTTTTTCTCCAATACAGAAGTCAGTCTAGGATGCATTTAGGTAGGTCCCCTACATACGAACCTTCAAGTTGCGAATTTTCAAAGATGAGAACATGTGTTCCATCAACGTCAGGTGTGAGTGAAATTGCAGCTTGCCCTCCATCTCCTATTGCTGGCGATCCTTCAGCTCTACCATCTCCCACCTCCTCTCCTTCCTCCAGTCAGTAACTCTTCTTGCCCGTTCCCTTGATGGCAGCCCCTGTATGCCAGCCGTTGTACTGTACTGTAAGATTAAAAATGTTTGTGTTTGTTATGTATTTGTGTGAAAAGTATTATAAACCTATTACAGTACAGTACTATATAGCCGATTGTGTTAATTGGATACCTAGGCTAACTTTGTTGGACTTACCAACAAATTGGATTTGCGAACGGGCTCTCAGAATGGAATTCGTTAGTATGTATGGGGACTTACTGTACTTGTCATGTCTTTAGAGTAGCCGCCAACGGATTATTCTACAGCCTTTCTTTGTCTCTTATAACATTGACATTTTTGAAGAACAGAGTTTCATTTTGTTTTTTAATAGAAGATTCCTCATTTTGGGTCTGTCTGATGTCCTCCTGATTAGGTTCCAGTTATACATTCCCAGCAGGAATACTAATATGTGTGACATTGTATCCTTCTTAGTGTATCACATCCAGAGTAACTTCATATCCATCTGCCCCTCATTGGTGATCTTAATTTTAATCACCTAGCTAAGATGTTTATTGAATTTTTTTAAAAAAAATAACTATGATTTTCCCCCTTGCAACTAATGAGCAATCTGTGGGGACCCACTTTTTGGTCATGCAAATGTCCTGCTCCTCATCAAAACTTCTCCCCTAGATTGAACATCCATTGATGGGACTTCCCTGGAGGTCCAGTGGTTAAGACTCTGCGCTTCCACTGCAGGGGGCGCAGGTTGATCCCTGGTCGGGGAACTAAGATTCCACATGCAGCGAGGCCAAAATATAAAATAAAAAATTATCATCACTGATATTTGCTTGAATCATTTTTTACTGTGATGGTTGCAAAATTATTTTCTCAGCACTGCCTCTTCATTTACGACATTGCACAGAACCCTCACTTCTTCCCTGTTTATGTGTCTATCACAAATATGGATTCATGGCTTCCTATTTTTTTCATGATTTATAATTAAATACTGCTCTTATTTTGGTGTCCAAATAATCCCTGATTTGGCCAGTCCTTCAAGCTGTCTTCTCTGTCATTGTGACATGCTCCCATTAATTTGGGGAGCACTTTCTTGCTCTTACTTAACAAGATGTTTCAAGGATTCTGCAGCCTTGGAATCAGCCATTTCTGAGGAGCCCTGGATTCTGTTAGTGGGGTAATAGAAACAAAGATCTGGATACGAGGAGTACTCTTTGCTCCTGGGGTGTCTGCTTCTAGGTCCTTCCAGTGAGCTAAGAAATATACAAATGTATATACACATACACACACCTAGATACACACACACACATACATGTGCACATGTACATATTTTGGAAATCATGAGCTTACATTGTTACTTCCAGTGTCAGTCCATCCCCACAGGGTTCTTTCTTGCTTTCCCCATTCCAAATGTGTACGACACTTCTTTCATAGTGAGAATCCTGGCTCCCATCCATTTGCTCAATTTTATAATACATATAAAATAATTTCAGGATCACTTCACCTAAACCACTACAAAAAAAAATCAAGTTCCTCAAAAGATTTCAGAGATAACAGTAGGCTAAATGAAAGAAGCCAGACACAAAATTCACATATTATATGATTCCATTTATATGCAATATCCAGAACTGGTAAATTCACTGTGGCCGATAGCAGATTTCTGGTTGCCAGAGTCTGGGAGAAGGGAGAAATAGGGAATGACTGCTTTGGGGTATGAGGTTTTCTTTGGGGGTGATAAAAATTGTTGGAACCAGATGGAGGTAGTGGTTACACATAATGAATGTACCAAAGAGCACTTTGAAATATTCACTTTAAAATGGTTAATTTTATGTTATGTGAATTTCACCTAATTTTTTTTTAAAGAATTCAGAAATCATAAGCAGTTTTCCCCTATCCTGCAACCCCAATGACTGAGGGAATACAGTCAAATACAATTGAGTTTGTACGTTTGCTTCCAGTTTTCGGGTTTTTCAATTTCCCATTCCAATCCTTGCATATTTTATATTGTGAATGTGCTGACTATGCTTCCAAAAGTGAAAGCTATACCCAAAAGTTATACTCAGAGAAGTGTCACTCCCACCTTTATCCCTTCCGGTCTGTAATACACCACCACTTGAACAAACTTAATCGTCTTCCTTCTATAAAGATAAACATATATTTATTTTTCCTCTTTCCCCTTATTTCTAAACAAAAGGTAGTATATATGTAATATCCACTTCCTTTTTTTTTCTTTTCTTTTGCGGTATGCGGGCCTCTCACTGTTGTGGCCTCTCCCGTTGCGGAGCATAGGCTCCGGACATGCAGGCTCAGCGGCCATGGCTCACGGGCCTAGCCGCTCCGCGGCATGTGGGATCTTCCCGGACCGAGGCACGAACCCACGTCCCCTGCATCGGCAGGCAGACTCCCAACCACTGTGCCACCAGGAAAGCCCTCCACTTCCATTTTTTAACTGAACAAGTTACCTCCGGCAAGTGACTCCATATCAGTGCATAAAGCCTTCTCTTCATATAGTGTTGCGTAAAATAGTCTATAGATTTCAATTAGATCAGTTGATTGGTGGTGCTATTGAGTTTAACTATGTCCTTATTGATTTTCTAACTGCTGGATCTATCCCTCAGAGACAGAAGGGTATTGAGGTTTCCAACAGCAACAGTGGATTGATCTATTTCTCCTTACAGTCAGTTCTATCAGTGTTTGTCTCACATATTTTGATGCTCTGTTGTTAGGCATCCACACATTAAAATTATGTCTTCTTAGAGAATTGATCTTTTAATCATTTTGTAATGCCTCTTTACCTCTGATAATTTTCTTTGCTCTTATGTTTGTTTTGTCTGAAATATAGCTACTCCAACTTTGATTAGTGTTAGCATGGTATATCTTTCTCCATTCTTTTGCTTTTAATATATATGTATCTTTATATTTAAAGTGTGCTTCTTGGAGGCAACATATATTTGGTCTTGTTTTTTTATCTACTGCGTCAATCTCTTTTCATTGGTGCTTGACGTGATCACTGATATAGTTGAATTAATATCTAACTTCATTACCCTTGTTCTCTTTTTCTGTCTTCCATAATTTTTCTGCCTTCTGTGCTTTGAATGGAGCATTTTATGATTCCATTTTCTCTCCTCTTAACATATTAAGTATATTTTAACTTTTTTTAGTGGTTGACCTAGAGTTTGCAATATACATTTATGACTAATCCAAGTTCACTTTCAAATAATACTTACATCACTTAATGGGTAGGGCAAGCACTTTATAGTAGAGTGTTTCCAATTCCTCTCTTTCATCCTTTATATATAACATTACTGCCATTTCACTTATCCATAATCTATAGTCACCAAATATAGTTATTATTTTGAACAGTTATGTTAAATCAGTTAAGAAAAATGGAAGATTTTATTTTACCTTCATTTATTCCTTAATGCTCTTCCTTTATGTAGATTAAGTTTCTCACCTACATCACTTTCCTTCTTTCTTAAAAATTTCTTGTAGCAATTCTTGCAAGCCAAGTCCACTGGTGACAAATTCCCTAAATTTTAGTTGTGTAAGGAAGTATTTCTGAAGGAAATACTTCACAGGGTACAGAACTCTAGGTTGGTTTTTTTTTCTTCCTCTCAACACACAAAATATTTTACTCCACCCTCTTCTTGCATGGTTTTGAAAACAAGTCTGATGAAATTCTTCTCCTTGCTCCTCCACGCGTAAGTTTTTTTTTTCTCTCTGGCTTTCAAATTTTTTTTCTTTAGTTTTGATTTTTCTGTCATTTGAATGTACTATGCCTAGGTATAGATTTGAGGGTATTTATCCTGTTTGGTATTCTCTCAGCTCCCTGGATCTGTACTTTGGCATCTGACATTAAATTTGGGAAATTCTCAGTCATTATTGCTCAAACATTGTTCCTCTCTTTCTTCTCCTTCTGGTATTCCCATTACATGTACATCAAACTTTTTGTAGATGTCCCATAGTTCTATTTTTAAGATTTATTTTTTATTTATTTTATTTTTGGCTGCATCGGGCCTTAGTTATGGCACGGGGTCTTCGTTGAGGCATGCGGGATCTTTCATTGTGGTGCATGGGCTCTTCATTGTGGCACGAGGGCTTCTCTCTAGTTGTGGCTTGCAGGTTTTCTCTCTCTAGCTGTGGTGCGCAGGCTCCAGGACACATGGGCTCTGTAGTTGTGGTGCACGGGTTCCAGAGTGTGTGAGCTCTGTAGTTTGTGGCACGCAAGTGCTAGTTGAGGTGCATAAGCTCAGTAGCTGTGGCATGAGGGCCTAGTTGCCCCACGGCATGTGGGATCCTAGTTCTCCAACCAGGGATCGAACCTGCATCCCCTGCATTGTAAGGTGGATTCTTCACCACTGGACCACCAGGGATGTCCCTGTCCCATAGTTCTTGTTTTTTTTTTTTTTTTTTTTTGGTCTGATTTTATTTCTCTTTGCTTTTCATTTGAAATATTTCTACTGACATATCTTCAAGCTGATTCTTTCCTCAGCAGTGTCATCTACGGAACCCATCAAAGGCAGTCTTCTTTTCTGTTATGGTTTTCCATTTCTAGCATTTTAAAATTCTTTAAATTTCCATCTATGCTTATATTACCCCTTCTTTCTGGCACATTGTGTACTTATTCCATTAGAGTCTTTAGCATGTTAGTCATTATTTTAAATTCCTGGTCTGATGATTCCAGCATCCCTGTGATATCTGAATCTGGTTCTGATGATTGTCTCTTCAAGTACCTCTTTTAGTATGCCTTATAACATTTTGTTGAAAGCTAGACATGACATATTGGGTAAAAGGAGCTGATGTAGATACAGCTTCAGTGATGTGGTGCTAAGAGGTTGGGGGAAAGGGAAGTGCTCCATAGCCTTATGCATAGGCACATCATTGTGCTTTTGCTCCTAGGCTGTGACCAAGAAATACTTAGTTCTACTCCCCCCTGCCCCATCGTCAGTGGGACAGGAAGGCTAGAGTTAGATATTTCCATTCCCACACGTGGAGAGCTGGAGGGACCTATAGTTGGATATCTCTCTTCCCCAAGAACAGTCAGGCCCTGATAAAATCCCAGAGGTTAGGCTCTGGTAAAATAGTTTCTCTTGAGGGCAGGGCTTTTTAAGAACAGAAATGCTCTCCGTATATTTCAAAATGGCTACTTTTTACCTCCCCATGCTAGAAGTATGAAGAGATTCTTCTCCAATCTTCACTGTGAGAACCTGTTAGAGCTTCTGGAGATAGAAACTCAAAATAAGTGTGGGGACCCCTTTAGACTGGGCCACAGCAAGTTTTTAATTCTCAAGACTTGTCCATGCTGAACCATCAGCAATTATTAATTACAGTTTAGGTTTCCTACCCCAGCACTGGTTTCCATGGAAACTTATGCTCATCGGTTTCTGCTCTGGTAATTGTGATTATCTGTATCCACTCACCTCTCCAATCTGGGGGGGCAGCAATTTTCCCTGTGACCTCAATTCTCTGACAAATCTAATAAGAGTTGTTTTCAGTTTGTTTAGCTTTCCATTTGTTGTTAGGACATAGTGACAACTCCCAAGCTCCTTACATGCAGGACTAGAAACTCGAATTTTGTTTTTGTTGTTGTTTTTTATAGCATTTATCAGCCTCTAATAGACTGGAAGTTTTATTATGTTCATCACTTGCCTTACTCCACTAGAATGTAAGTTTCATTTATTCTGGTGTTTTGCTCACTAATATATCCTGCACCTAGCTCAGTGCCTGGCATGTCAGAGAGTGCTCAAATATTTGCTGAATGGATGCCCACCATTTCTTCATATCCAAGTCTAGGGTATAGAAAAACAAATGAACTTCAATGCAGAATCCTCTATCAGCCATACCACAAAAGACAACTGTGATAACTTTAATTTGGATTTATACCCTGCAGGCCACCTGGATTCAATGGTCTTGGAAGCAAATGAAGTCTAGTTACAACACCTGTCACTCCATTGTTCCCTTGGATTAATTTAAACTGATCAGGATGGCTAGCCAGGAAGCCACCTTTCTTAATTACTACTCACACAGCTCCAAACATCTCTCTCCCGAAGCTGAATTTTTAGTAAGGAGAATGTGTTCACAGCTAAGCATACAACATCACAAAGTCAACATGATAGAGTCAAAAGAACACTGCACTAGTAGAGGTAGTCCCCAGGTCCACTGCACTACTTATTAGTTGACTTAACAAGCTCTTTGGTTTGGTTTATCTTTAAAATAGGTAATGTCTTATCTACCTGAAAGGGAATGGTCCATGTGATGTCTTTGAATCCCCAATTCTAAAATCATTGATCCTTTGTCCAAAACAAATATTTCATTAATAATATTTCACCTATAATCAAGAGGAAAGACTACCCACACAAAAACAGTAGCAGTTAAGTATATAAATTACACATTATAGACTTAAGTCTGACACTCTGTATCTTGCATTTGGTTTAAAAGGATGAGAAGGAAAGAAGTGGGGAACTCAATCTAAACTGTTCAAAATTATGGCTGTTACAATGTATGATTTTTCAAATTAGCAGATTCTTAACAGAGGAAAATTTGATTTGGCTTTCACCTGGTTAACCTGTTTAAATCAGGCCTCACTTCATCAGCTTTCACTTGAGTAACCTATTTCAACTGGGGCCGTGCAGATGACGTGGTTTATTGGGAGTGGAGTAGGAAGAATACCGACTAAGGAGTCAGAAGACGCAGGCTCTAATTTCAATGTTGACATGATACTCACCAGTGTGTAACTCATTTAATTACCCTGGATATTCTCTCATCTTGAAAATAAAGATAATGGAGTCAGATTTACATAAAAACCAAAAGAACAGCAAGGGAATAATGAAACTAGCTTAGTTACTTAGAGTAATACACAACTGATCCTTAAAGCTAAACATAACCCAAACCAAGAAAGTAGGAGAAATTATCAATGTTGTTTTTTAAGATACAGAAGTAAACCGAATCCTTAATAAAATTGAATCCTCAATAAAATTCATAGGCCATGGAATTGTAGTAATTCAAATTATTTTAAAATTCACTGTTGGAGAAATAATAGTAGAGTGGAAAAAAGTGATAAAATAACTGCCAAGGCAATTTGGTATAAGCAAACCCTTTTTGACCTTAGAACTTGTTTTAAAGACTTCCCTTGAAAGATTTGTATATTTTACAATATTTTAAAAAGCTGGTATTTACTACATGGTATTCAAACTGGACAAATGTAATCTCGACAAAGAGTGAGTGGTGTGTGTATGCATGTGTATGCATATAAAATGAAAAAAGTAAATCCTAATACTCAGATATCTCATCTGTGATAGCATCTAATGAATGTGGTAAGACTAATTGTCTTGGGAAAAGTAACAGAATAAGTTATGACTGTACAAAAGCATAAAACTAGAAAAATTTTGCTTCTGCAATCCGAATTAGGAGTTACTTAGAAGAATTCTTGACTGTACAGGGTTCTTTTCAAGTTGACATCAAAGGTCAAAATGTGTAGATTACTTGCATCTACGCTGATGTTCAAGGAAGGAAAAAGAAATCACCAAACATTTGGTGGAAAAATGGTTATCACTCCAAACCCAGGCTCCTTCATAACTTGTTAATATTTTATTCTCTCTAAACCAGTCTATCAGTACTTTTAATAACTCAATTAGTGTTCTCAATTGCCTTGGGATGGCCTTTATTAAACAGTAACAGGAGTTGCTCTGGAGGTTAGAAAAACTGAACTCTCAATGAAATCAGCTATTCTTAATTTTTTTTAAGCAGATTACTCAAATAGGTGTGAAATTCATTAGATTGTAATCTCCTCAAAGGCAAAATTTTGTGTCCGTAGTGTGTGTTTGACAAAGTATATGATAAACATTGCTTTGCACCAAGTAATAGTGCTAGTTAAAAGTATGGAACCTATAATAAAACTGAGCGACACATAACCACCCTCCAAATCAAGAAAACCCAGAGAACTTCTTTACAAATCAGTCACCTGCCTGAGTTAAAACACATAAAGTTCACTTCATTTATGTTTTCACCATTGTGCTCTTTCTCATATTCATATATATGTACTCACATACACGTGACTAGTGTGACTGAGAAATTAATTTTAATTAATCTAACTAGCCACATGTGGCTAGTGGCAACTATTTCAGACAGTGCAGAGTCCCAGAAAAATGGGCATAGAAAGTAAAATGATATTGAAGAATACATTGAGAGGTTAGAAAAAGTAAACTCTGAATGAAATTGACTATTCTATTTCCAAAATACCATATTCCTTGTCTCCTTCACAGTTTTACTACAGCTACTTCTCAATTTCTGCAGATTCTTCCCTTTCTCTGCAAAAGCTAAATGTTGGAGTTCATCAGTATTCCACCCTCTTCCCATTCTCCATGTTCTCCCTAGGAAATTCTTGCTTCAATTACCATCTATTTGCTGGATCATCAGTTTCCAGGCCTAACTTCTAAGCACCAGATCTAAGTATCTAATTGCTTACTTGACATCTCCACTTAATGTCCCACAGGTACTAGAACGCATCTTCCCCTCACACCCAGACAACTAAAAGAACCTGGTCCTCCTGCAAAGTACCATAGTTTAGCAAATACATGCAGGTGCTTAAGCCATAATCCTGGAAGTAACCTTTGATTCTCTAACTCACTTTTTCCAACCAGTCATCAAGTCTTACTAAACTTTCTTCCTAAGACTCCCTTAAATGTTTATTGCTTTCCATCCCCAATGCTACAATCCCAATCAAAGCCACTGTCATCTCTCACCTGGATCACACCAACAGCCTCCCATGTGGCCACTTGGCTCCTAGTTTTGATTCCCTCCAATCCATTCTTCTCAAGATGGCCAGAGTGAAGTTTTAAAAATATTCAACACATATCATAGAATGTTAAGAGGAAAGATGACAGTTAATCACATTGTGAACAGGACAAATATTTGTTACCTGCCCTGGTAAGTTTTCTTCAGCCAATTAAATAGTTCCCACTGGGTAAGGTCTCTTTTACCCTTATAGTTTTTGTTCTCATTAACATTTGAAAACACAACTTAATGGTCTTTATTAGCCAATATTAAAACTTTCTTTTTCTAGGAATCCTGTACTCAATTTCCACCTTTAGTTACCAAGACATCTTAAACGGCAGACTTTCTTATGAAAGGTTACAAACAAAACAGAAAGCATTTTCTTCAATGAAGGCTCAGAGAATGGGGAATTACCTCTAATAATTCAATGTCTCCATTATAGGACAGTCTTCATTACAGGATATATTCATTATATACTGTTTTTTAAAAATCTCCCAAAATCCTATAAGTTTGGAATTTTATAAATAGTAAATATGAACAATATAATAATTATGCTGAAGGTCACTATTCACCACACAAAATACTTTGTTGCATTTTTCTGTGCATCTGTTTTTGTGTATCTTATGCATGCCATTTGCTTTTTTAAAGTTTTCCAGAAGATTAAATGGTAGTGAAGAGTCATTTCTCTTAGTTCCACATTCTTGTGGTTCAATGACATTGCAAAGACTGATTTCATGTCCAACTTCAGTTACACATAGGATTGCAGGTTTCTTAAAAGATTCAATGGCAAAACATTAAAAAATACATTATTTATACTGAATACCTACTAATGACTGACTAAAAAAGGAAATTTTTATGTAGTCAAAATAATCAACAGTATAAATCAGGTTAAAAGTACATTTTCTGAAGGCTGTTTATACCTTTTAGCCTTGAGTCATAACTCAGAATAGCACAAACCACGTTAAACATCGGTGGAAGGCTGATTTTTACTAGGAGAAAAGTCAAAACTGTTAAATATTGTTCTCAGGTATCATTTTTGTAGTGTTCTGTCTATTCCTTGTAAACTGTGTACTATGTAAATTATCATGTATCTAATTAAAAACAAGTTCTGGTGTGCAGATTAAAATATAATCAAAAGACACCATCATCATATAAAATACTTTGTTTCATTCTTAATTACAAGATAACTTTCTGAACTCTGTTAAAAATGAGTTTCGAGGTGAGAAATGAGGAAAAAATATACATCAGTATACTTTTCTATTAAAGACTAATATTAAAATAAATGTTTTGAGCCATATATGAAACATTCCCTTTGGTAGTGGAATGAGGTTTTATGTGCTAGCTAGCTAGCTAGACTTATTGAAAAATAATTTCTACAAAATCATGATAAAAGTGGTATAGATGACTAATGCAAATGTTATTTGTATATTAAGCCTCATCAGACCAGTGGAAGGTTAAATTCAGCATATAAATAATACCAGTAATGATAAAAGGTAAATTAGATAACATATGAAATCTAAATAATAATGGTCACTGATAAAGCACCTATAGGCTCTAATTAGACTTTTAGAGTAAGATCCTTTTTAGTAGTACCTATAACAAATAAACTGATTTTAATGTCATTTAAATATTATTTGTTATTAGGATTGTTAGGATGGAGCTCTAATAATCTGCATGAAGATCAAAGTCTCTCCACTATCCCACCTAGTGCCATTTGTGCAAATGAGGAGGGAAAATGCTCCTTCCTCAAGACTCTTTACTTCCATGTATCAGAAATTTGACATAATATCATGATTTTGTTAGAACAAGGCACTTTACTGCCATCTGCTGAAAAACTGTCATAATAAATATGCAAATCTATGATGTGACTAAATCCCCCCAACATGTAGTGTTGTATGCTGCACAACCTGCAAAACCGGTACGTGATAGCCCTGCCCATACTACTTTCAATAGTGGACACTATTCCTCCTACCAAACTTTAAAAAGTCCCCAGTCTGAAACACTATAAACTACTATCCAGTTGAAGTCTTAATCACTAACAGGTATTTATATTCAAAACAGTTTACATTTAGAATGTATGCTATCAACAGGAAAATAAGTGTGTAAAGAGAAAGTTTTTCAAAAGGTACTGAGGACCAACTTCAGTTTTAAAAGTTAAAACAAAAAATTCAAACTTTATATTTTAAATTAAATTTCAAAATTAAAAATTAACCCCACAAATGTTTTCTTAGAATTAGTGTTGTCAGGTTTAAGAAGACATTCTATTCAATAACAAAGTACTGATGTTTTATAAAACATTCTCATAATATTTTTGTAATACAACAGCATTCAAGATACTCCCTTAGATACCAAATCAGTATTACAACTCTTGCATATTTAAATTCTGAGATTTGATAATTAACCAAAGATGGTCATGTGTATTCCAGTTCCCCAAATTGGCTCTTAAAGGCTAAACCAACCAAAAGAATAAGGCAAGAGAAAAGTTCTAGCTAAGGATATGTGGTATACCATCTTCTTCTGGTATAGGCAGAAGGAAATCTTTCTTCACAAGTTATTTATTTTAGTTAAATTTGAAAATTTCAGGAATGTATTCTTTTTCTTATTTTGGGTTGTATCACTTGCTTTCATCTAAGTTTTAATCATGCAAGAATAACCATATATCCTGGTTTTCCAGACAGTTCTGATGTATGGCTACTGGCCCAACACAACAATTTATAGCCCCCTTTCCATTTCAAAGTGTACCACTTTATACACTTTAACCACGACCCTTTCTTACTGATGAACAATCACAAATTCTGCAAGCTGAAATTTGGACTCACTATTTATACATGGCTTAGCAATAACTGAGATGAAAAGCAAAAGTTACAACAAAAGTTATCAGAGAAAGACTAAATTGTGATGTATAACAGTTTATCTACGTTAAATGATTCAGGCTTTTACAGTGAGATAAATTAGAAATACGCAATTACATTTATAGAGCTCATTTCAATTGTATTATCCACCTTTTACTAAAAGTACAAATAAATATTTTATGTGTATTTTCTCCTCCAAGAGTTTCTATCTTCTATTGTTTTCATATGTATCCGTCAAATCCATAAATTACTTAGCATCTCCCGATTCTTTCTGTATGAAATAATCATTTGGGATTTTAAAAGTATTAAACTACCACAAAAGGATTGTTTGACATTGTCAGTTTGCTACTATATATATTAACAAAAAGCAAAGTTTAGAGCAATGTTTTTACAGTGTAACATTCTATGACATTTTCTATTTACTGAGCCTCACAGAGAAACCAAACCTAAATACTTTAAAAAAATAAAAATAAAGGACAATTGATGGATATGGCAATTCGTCCCACTGCAGTTTTAGGAAAATATTAGTTCATATGTAGTCATTCAACAATATCCCTTACTATACTCAAACTACTTAAATATTAAGTATGATCGCACAGGATAATTGGGAAATTAGAGTCCATTTTAGTTTTGTGTTAGAAGTAATGAAATTCATGAGTTCTTGCAGGGCGGCAGCCATACATGTGACACGTTATATGCATCTTAAAAATATATATATAATTCCTCAGCTATAGATGGTTTGCCTGTTATATCACTTCTACATGTAGGACTGTGATCACTTTGCATTTCTCCTGCAAACTAACATAAATGAGAGTAGGGGGACCAAAATGTTTTAAAAACCATATCTATATTCATTTTTAAGCAACAATACCCATATTTTTTTCAAAAAAAAAAAAGACATTATGTTACTGCCTTTAAAGTTCAAGTTCCATTATCTTAAGATATAAACACACCTGGATATGAGATTTTTAAAAACCACACATACACACAAGCTCTAGGTAGAGCTGTAATAAACAAATTCCTTTTATAAACACAACTTTAACTGAAAAGCCACAGTAGATGGAAAAAAAGAAGAAAGGATATTACTTGGTAAAATCCAGTGACATCTACAATAGTTTTACAGCACATTTAAGCATTCTACGGTTTTATATCTTTACCTGCCTTCCATTTCTTAGTTGCTCCTTTAAAAATTGCCAATTACGTCTACAGGTTGAACCTCAAACTTAGTCCTGATTTTGAGTGCCAGGAAAAGCAAAACAACACTCCAAATTTCTATCTTAATGTTATAACCTTACTTCAAAAATGGTTTTATTTAAACTACAATGCCCATCTAAATGGAAAAAAAAAAGAAAAGAAAACCAAGCAGCAATATGTAATTATACATAATAGTTATTCATTATATGGGAAATGTTTTTTAGGATGATATCTAGAATGCACTTGCTCTGTGAGTCTCTTCAAAAATTAAATCGACTAGACTGACACTATCAAAAGTAAGTATACTGTAATAAGGGGCACACACAATACTGCTAGCCTTAAAAGCAGTAAAGCAAAAGAAAATATACCAAACAGCACATGCATATCTTACAGAACTTCCACTGAACTATCAATGGCTTCTATGCAATGTGCTCTTTTCCATAACTGTATTAACTACCAAAAAAGGAAAGATGAGATTGAAATCAAAGGTACTGAACTGAATTGTCTGAAGCCAGTACTCCACATGTGGGGAAAAGTGCATTTAGTTCAGCAGCAATATAGCACAGTGTGAAGATATTGTGCTTAGACGCAGATATTCCAGAACTGAAAGATGTACAAGGCAAGTCAAGATATAAAACCATAGTACACTGTTAAATAACCTTGAAACATACATATATTGCAGTGTTCAAAGAAAAACATTCATTTCATTGTACAAGGCTAGGGAGAAATCCTTAAAGTTACCTATCGTAGTTTATGATATAATAAATACATATCTATATAGCATTGTATATACATATATAGAATGTGTGTTTATGTGTATCTTTGTCTTTTTTTTTGCCAAATTATTCTGTTAGTTTTTGTGGATCTGCAACTTT
Source organism: Aethalodelphis obliquidens (assembly GCF_003676395.1). Taxonomy (NCBI): domain Eukaryota; kingdom Metazoa; phylum Chordata; class Mammalia; order Artiodactyla; family Delphinidae; genus Aethalodelphis; species Aethalodelphis obliquidens. The sequence continues at coordinate 26,934,615 of NW_020837955.1, read as the reverse complement.
CAGGAATGAAAACTCCTTTACACTACAAGTTTCTGTTCCCCCAAACTTAAGAAAAGATATTTATACTAGAAAAGGTCTCAATACCCTCCCCCCAAACCCAAAGACTCACTTCAGATATTTTGCTTCACAATTGATCAGAGAAACATAATTAAAGGAATTCTAGAATTTCTGACTGTATCTTTTCACTTTGCCAGTTGTTTTAACAAGCAAATATCGTTTAATATTTAAATCAGCTGATGCAAATTCTTTAGCAGAGGATATAAACTCTAGATTTCACTGATCAAAACAGAGCAAATCAAAACCAAAAAAAAAAAAAAAATCCAGTGATTTACTCTGACTGTAAACAATATATAAAATTCAAATCTCAAATTTCAAAATAAGTTAAAGAAAAATTATACCTTCAGGGCCTGTAATACTATAAAGATCTGACAATTGGTAAGGGGAAAATATGTATGAAAAGTTGCAACAAAATTGTTTGCCCAGTATTTTTGCTAAGAGAAAGTATATCTAACTATACTACCTCTGGCCCTTAAATTTAATAACTTCATAATTTGTTGGCAAATGTTTTAAGCAAACTGGCATATCATATTACACAACAGACAACATCCATCAAGTTCAGCAAAGAAAACTTATATAAGCCTTTTGTACAGAATTTAAAAAAATCTAAATGGCTATGATTCCTCTATTAGCAGAAACACATAACGCAGTCTTTATAAATCTGCCAAATATATCAATATCTACATAAATAGATACAGATATAGATATGAAACATTAACGGCAGTCTATTTTCGAACAGTGTGTGGGACCAGCAGATTTGTATCAGACCATGGCACGATATGGACCCTGCATCTTTAGGAACTGAATGATGAAAGAAGGACCCCCAGCAACAATCTGAGGTGGAAGATGGCTGAGTGGACAGTTCTCAATACTCATGATTGAAAGCTTGCTGCAAAGAGCCAGCTCAAAGGGAAGGCTATGCAGGTTGGGGTTGTCATTCAAATACAGCTCTTCTAGATTCTCCAGTGTACCTGTTTTAAAAAACAAAATTATTTTTTAAGAAAATTAATTACTATTTAAAAAGTTCAACTGGGCATGATCCTTATCCTGGGTATTATGCATACTGAACACACATTTCCTTTTACTCTCTTCTCTTAGTTTTAAAACTCTACAACTGTGGATCTCAAACGTTCCCGCATATTCACATAAACTGATGTCCAGATCACGCTCTATACTAATTAAATCAGAATCTCTTCCTTTATGGTTAGTTTTCAAGCTTGGAGTTTATTTGAAAAAACATATACTACAACTCCAGAGACTCTGTTTGGGATAGCTTGGCATTCATGTGTATTTTTTCAAAATTCCAGAGGTAAGTTTATTATACAGTCAATGCCTATAATCACTTTCCTCTTGGAGAAAATGTGATAATCTCTCTCAGTAATAAATTTCTCATGTGAAAGGTTTTTATTACTTTGTATAAATCTTTCACTAAGAGAGTTATTACATATTTGACAGTAGGCCAAAAATCAATTTATGTAATCTTTTAAAATTTTTTCTTAGACTGTCTTAGGATACTCATACTTTCTAGGCAAATGTTTCTAGCAATTGCATGAGGCCAGATGGATAAACATACTAGAAATAAAACTGTATAGTTGCCTTATTGTTTCCAATTTTTAAACTTCAAAATTTATAATTATTTGATAGTGGTATGTAGAAAATAAAAAAACAACAGTTACTAGGTAATGGATTTGTTCACATTTAAGATTTTATTTATTATTCAGAGCAACTCTATGAGAAGTTACTACTATCCTTATTTTACAGGTAGGAAACTTGAAGCTTAGGGAGTTTCTGTACCTTATCCAAGCCACAAAACCAATAAGCAGCAGAGCCAGATTTTGAATTGTCTATTTTACTCCAAAACCATTCTTAACCACTAATCTATAGTGCCTCTGAAACAGCATGGTATACAGATGGGAGAATATAATACATGGGATTACTAATTTTAGAATTACTATGTGACCTTAATCAATTAACTCTCTTTGTAAAATGAGGCAATTTACACTGCCTAAAATTTAAGGTGTTTACATTGATAGTATGAAATAATGGATATGAAAACACTTAGAAAATTCTAAAGTACTCTCAAATATTAATATTAATCCAATATTAATATCAATCCTAAAACCTCACAAGGGAAGGTTCTTTTGGCATAGGACACTACTAATTTAATTCAAGCTTGTGTACTTTTAAAATTTGGAAGAAAAATAACTCTTCTAAATTGAGGTTAAATCTACTGAAATATAAGTATGCTAAAACATTGTCAAATATAATATTAACCCTAAAACCCCACGAGGAAACCTAATCAAAACCAACCAACCAACCAACCACTACTGGTGCTCTATAAAAAAATCTTGAGCCTGATGTAACCTGATTAAGATGAAAAAAATAGTAGATTTGTTATATTTATCTGAAATACTGCTTGAACACACAAAAGCAAATTATTACTACAAAGTCAAGTATCCAAAGGGTTCATACCAATTTCCTCAGGAAGATGAGTAAGTAGGTTCTCTCCAAGGCCTAGATGTGTAAGATTGGTAAGGTGACCAATGCCTCTCGGAAGAGTGGTTAATTGGTTGTTTGTCAAGACTAATTTCTAAAAGATTAACAAAATAAAAGACGGTTACATATATATTTCCTATAACTGATGTAAATTTTTAAAAACTACATCTAAACTACTAAACCAATAAAATAAACATAGAAATTAGATTGGATAATATAAGAATCACTAAATAAGCTTTTCTTTCAAAAAATATCATTTGTTAGGAAGACAAAAGCAGATAGGTTACATGAACATAAAATTCAGCCCTAATGCTATAACAGGAAAATCTATTTGGTCCAAGAATAACATGCAATTTGGAATGCATTACAAAAACTTTAATTATATACCTATAAAATCATCAGGATAATGTTTTACCTGTAAATCCTTAAGATAAGCAATTTCATTTGGCAAGGATTCTAATTTGTTCTCCTCTAAATCCAACTCTCTTAACTTCCTAAGGTTTCCAAGACCATGGGGAAGCTTCTTTAGAAGATTGTTTGATAATATCAGAACCTAAAGAGAAATTTTTGATAATGTTTGACAGCTCACAAAACAGAATTATGTATTATTGTGTGGCTTAAAATTTATTAAGCAATGCTAATTTCCTAAACAGCGAATGTTAAGGGTAATGTTTAATTATATAACAAAACATTAAACTTACTATTCTAAAAAAAAATCACCATAGTTATTGGAAACAAAATAGTTTAAGACAAAACTAATAAAAGCAAAAGGAAAGAATTTAATTTTAACTAAATTACAAAAAATATAAAATTATTAACTACTTGCACTAAGATTCATACAGTTAATGGTATTTTGATACTGAATATTTACAAATATGTATCTAATAGGAAACCAATTATTTATTCAAAACTCCTTACGAACCATCATTTAAGGGAGACAATTGACTTCTAAACTGCCCATATCAATCCACTACAGTTATTATTTGTAGAAAATTTATTACATTGCAAGGCATCCTGAAATATCCTGAAGAAGGAAAAAAAAAAGGTTGAAGAAGATAACAGTCCTTATTCTCCGAGAAGTTACAATGGGGGAGGGTTAGGTGGGGAAACAATACTGGGTACAGGGATAGTGAAAAGAGCACTAAATGAAAAGATCTATATAAAGTTCTGGCTAATTTTTTATGCCCACTTATTTCTCCCAAAGTTATACTACACATAATGAAGTAAACATATTCAGTAAGACCAAGAAATGATATCATTTATTGAGCTATCATTTACTGAGTTTACTACTATTTGCATTGTACTATACTAAATGAGAAATGTGCATTATTGCATTTAATCCTAACTAAAACTTTATGAGGAGAATACTATCATCCCCATTTCACAGCTGAGGAAACTGAAGCTTGGGCATGTTAAATCCATAAATAGAGAGAGTTCAAGTGGAACTGTACCCAGATCTGTTCGGCTTCAAAGCTCCTGCTGTTAACCACTACACCATACTATTTCACCTTACTAAATACAATAATAATAGAGAAATTAGATTTTTTAAAAACATGAATACAGAGGACATTTTTAGAAATGCTTATTTACTATTAGTAAACTTTTTCATCAAAGGGTGAAAATGTTAGTAACTTAGAGGCAGGAGAAATCATCCTTGACTGAGGAGGTGACAGGAAGATGGATCTTTAATTATGAGAAATAATTTTAAAAGAAAAATTTATGGGGATGAGAAGAGAGCATACTAGATATTGGGAACAATAAGACTAAAGGTACAGAGCTAGAAATATGCACACACTGCCAACAAAGAAAATAATCAACTTAGTAAATAAAAGAGGAGGTGGGTATTCAGGACAGAAAAGTAGGTCAGAATTACATGAAGGGTTCTGAATTCCCATCTGAGGACCCCATAATTATTTTAGAGGACAATGGTGCAACATTCTTAAACAGAGCTAAGAAAAAAATATGTTCTAAAAGATGCTAAGTTTTAGAGACCCTTTCTTTCAAAGATACTTTATAGCATTCAAACCTACCAACTTTTAGTGGGCAAGAGTAATTCAAAAGCATTGAGCCCAGATTAAGTCAACACTTCATCATCCTAATAGGGCTGCATGTTTAAGAGAGCACTAACATTTCTTTTCTTTTCTTTTTCTTAACTGATTAAATCTGGACTTTATCTATTTACTTATGGCCATGCTACATGGCATGTGGGATCTTAGTTCCAGACCAGGGATGGAACCCATGCCCCCTGCATTGGAAGCACACGGTTGTAACCACTTGACTGCTAGGGAAGTCCCGAGAGCACTAACATTTCTATTGGGTTGGCCAAAAGGTTCGTTCGGGTTTTTCCGTAACATCTTACAGAAAAACCCGAACGAACTTTTTGGCCAACCCCGGTAATTATGATCTTCACCCACTTAGAAACTGTTTAACTGGAAACTTCACAAGTGAGAAAACTGTGGAAGAGTCTTAAGGAGTTCTAGATGCTCTTTTATACTCACCTCAAGAGAAACAAGACCAGACACATCCTCAGGGATCTTCGTGAGCTGATTTGTAGCTAAATTCAATTCTACCATACTGGTCCAAGTTCCAAAATCCAAGGGAAGTGATGTCAACTGATTGTCCTGACAAAGACAAAAAGAAGCATTCAAGGTAAAACCACAAAAACAAAGCACCAATATGTACCTCCCTATAGAAAGAGATTTCTTAAACAGAAAAAGTCATTCCCTTTTTTGATGTCTAAATATATTGGATGGGCCAAAAAGCACCTTTGGTTTTCTAAGTAAAAATAAAGGACACATTTTTTCATTTTCACCAAGAACTTTATTGAACAACGTATTCACCCTTTTGTTCCACTAAGTTCTGCCATTTTTCAGGCAACTTCATAATTCCATCTTCCCAAAACTTTTTATGTTTTTGAGCAAAGAACTGGTCCAGGTGCCTTTTACAGTCTTCCAGGGAATTGAAAATTTTCCCATTAAGAGAATTCTGTAAAGACCGAAATAAATGGAAACCCAAAGGTGCAATGTCTGGTGAATACAGCAGATTAATCAGAACTTCCCAGCCAAGCTGTAACAGCTTTTGCCTGGTCATCAAAGAAACACGCAGTCCTGCGTTATCCTGATGGAAGATTATGCGTTTTCTGTTGGCTAATTCTAGACGCTTTTCGTCAGGTGCCGCCTTCAGTGGGTCTAACTGCGAGCAGTACTTGTTGGAATTAATCATTTGGTTTTCCAGAAGGAGCTCATAATAGAGGACTCCCTTCCAATCCCACCATATACACAACATCATCTTCTTTGGATGAAGACCAGCCTTTGGTGTGGTTGGTGGTGGTTCATTCTGTTTGCCCCATGATCTCTTCCATTCCACATTGTTGTACACTATCCACTTTTCATCGCCCATCACAATTTGTTTTAAAAAGGGAACATTTTCATTACGTTTCAGTAGAGAATCACATGTGGAAATATGGTCAAGAAGGTTTTTTCGCCTAACTTATGTGGAACCCAAACATCAAAGCGATTAACATAACCAAGCTGGTGTAAATTATTTTCAATGCTTGATTTGGATATTCTGAGTATGTCGGCTATCTCCCGCATAATATAATGTTCATTGTTCTCAATTATTGTTTCAATTTGATCGTTATCAACTTCAACTGGTCTACCTGACCGTGGAGCATCGTCCAGCGAGAAATCTCCAGCATGAAACTTCGCAAACCACTTTTGACACGTTCGATCAGTCACAGCACCTTCTCCATACACTGAACAAATCTTCTTTTTGCATTTCAGTTGCATTTTTACCTTTCTTGAAATAATAAAGCATAATATGCCAAAAATGTTGCTTTTTTCAATATTCTTCTTATTCTTCAATATTAAAATGGCTACACAAAAATTCACCAATTTTGGTAAGTCTTTTTTTAAATGCACAATGATATGACAGCTGTCACATACAATCTAACAAAATTGTTTTGAATGAAGTTAAAGACAACTAAGTGCTACTAAGTGCTAACAAAGCTCTATGCAATTTTTTTTTATCATTTCACTGAAAACAGCAAGCTTTTCCAAGCTAACATATTACAATAACATAACATCCATAAAAATGTTTAACCAAATGGGACTTCCCTGGTGGCGCAGTGGTTAAGAATCTGCCTGCCAATACAGTGGACAAGGGTTCGAGCCCTGGTCCGGGAAGATCCCACATGCCATGGAGCAACTAAGCCCATGTGCCACAACTACTGAGCCTGTGCTCTAGAGCCTGTGAACCACAACTACTGAAGCCTGTGTGCCTAGAGCCCGTGCTCCGCAACAAGAGAAGCCACTGCAATAAGAAGCCTGTGCACAATATCAAAGAGTAGCCCCCGCTCGCCGCAACTAGAGAAAGTCCGTGTGCAGCAACGAAGACCCAGTGCAGCCAAAAATAGATAAATGAATAAATTTATTTTAAAGAAAATGTTTAACCAAATGAATACCTGGACTGCTGTCTAAGCCTCGTATTACAAATTGAACATTCAGAACTAATGCCATTACCACTGGTAAACCTCATATAACCAGACTAGTTAACAGTACATTTTATTTGTTTAAGATTATAAGACTATTTTGAACTTCCACTGGTTCACTTATTATATACTTCCAAACAATTATAAAAGATACATATACTTATGAAGAAGTATACATAGAATTAAAAATTATACAACTAGACTGTAGTTTAAAGAACCACAATTATTCTGAAATGGTTCAAAGACAAAAGGATGTAGTATGATACAATATAAAGAACACTATACCTGAAAGCAGGAAATCTACGCTTTCTGGATTCCTACCTCAGCCATGAATTACTTATGTGGCCAATTATTATTACCTGTGGGCCTAAAGTTTGTTCACTACAAATTAAATCACTGGACAAATCATTTTTCATTTCTTTCCTCCTTTTGCAATAAAATTCCTTTTTCTTATTACAAATGTGAAATTCATTCACTGTACAGAATACAGACAAGTAAAAAGAAACTAAAAATCACCCGTTAGGAAAAAATATTTGCAAATCATCTATCTGACAAGGGATTAATATCCAAAATATATAAAGAACTCATACAACTCAACAGCAAAAAAACCCCCAAACAATCCAATTAAAAAATGAGCACAGGGGCTTCCCTGGTGGCACAGTGGTTGAGAGTCCGCCTGCCGATGCAGGGGACGCGGGTTCGTGCCCCGGTCCGGGAAGATCCCACATGCCGTGGAGTGGCTGGGCCCGTGAGCCATGGCTGCTGAACCTGCGCGTCCGGAGCCTGTGCTCCACAACGGGAGAGGCCACAACAGTGAGAGGCCCGCATACCGCAAAAAAAAAAAAAAATTAGCACAGGATCTGAATAGATATTTTTCCAAAGAAGACATACAGATGGCCAACAGATACATGAAAATGTACTCAATATCACTAATTATCAGGGAAATGCAAATCAAAACCATAATGAGATATCACTTCACTGCTGTCAGAATGGCTATTATCAAAAAGACAAGAAATAACAAGTGTTGGTGAGAATGTGGAGAAAAAGGAATCCTTCTGCACTGTTGGTGGGAATGTAAATCGGTGCAGTCCCAATGGAAAACAGTATGGAGGTTCCTCAAAAAATTAAAAAGAGAATTACCATATGATCCAGCATTTCTACTCCAATGTATTTACCCAAAGAAAACAAAAACACTAACTCAAAAAGAAATATGCACCTTTATGTTCATTGCAACATTATTTACAACAGCCAAGATATGGAAACAACCTAAGTGTCCACCAATGAATCAATGGATAAAGAAGATGTGGTATATATATTCAATGGAATACTATCCAGTCATAAAAAAGTATAAAAACCTTGTTATTTGTGAGGACATGGATGGACTTTGAAGGCATTATGCTAAATGAAATAAGTCAGACAAAGAAAGAAAAATACCATATGATCTCACTTATATGTGGAATCCAAAAAAAACAAACAAGCAACAGCAATAACAAAAACCAAGCTCAGAGAGAAAAAGAACATATTGGTGGTTGCCAGAGGCAGGGGGGTAGAGGGTAGATGAAATGGATGAAGAGAGTCAAAAGTACAGCATGATGATTATAGTTAATAATATTGTATTGCATATTTGAAAGTTGATGAGAGAGTAAATCTTAAAAGTTCTCATTACAAGAAAAAAAAATTCTGTAACTATGTATGGTGATGGATTTTAACTAGACCTACTGCGGTGATCATTTAACAATATATACAAATACTGAATCATTATGTTGTACATCTGAAACTAATATAATGTTGGAGGTCAATTATACCTCAATAAAAAAGATTAGAAAAAAAGAGATCACCCATAAATAATTCTGATATTCAAAGATAAACATTATATTTTAGTAAACACTGGCTGTATGTATGCATATAAATCTACAGATATTTAATATATAATTGAACACATTAAAAACAGCTTTTAAAAACAATGTGTACAAAGAGAATCTTTACATGCTTAACTTTTTCCTACTTAATAAATTGAGAATATTTCAACTGCTATTTAATATTCTTCTACACTAGAGTATTATTTGTAATTGCTTCATATTATTTCACTGAAGATATAGTACTTTTAAGAAATGAAATCCCTATTAATTTCAATAAGTTGGTACCAGTTAAATGGAAAGCTCTGTAATAAATATCCCTACAACTATGCTTTATGGATATTCATGATTATTCAAACTGCTAAGGATATTGCATGGTTCTAAGCTATTTGTTGTCTAACACAAATTGTCCTGAAGTATCCTTATTATCAGTTTAGATTCTCATCAGCCAGAAACAAGTACCCATTCTGATAAACCATAAATATTAGAAGTACTAGTCATAGTAGTTATTTTCCCCTAATACAAATAGAGGCTCACCTTCATATTCAGCTTACTTAATACTTTTGCTCTGGAGAAAATTCCGAATGGGATTTTGTTGATTCGATTGTGTTCCATGTTGAGGGAATAGATGGTGGAAAACTGAGATGGACCACCTACTGGATATAACTGGAAGCAGTTTCTAGCTAAGGTCAAACTATTCAGTTTCACAAGACTTGATAAAAGACTCTGTAAAAAAAAAAAAATGAAATAAACATAAGAATTAGAACTGTAACAAGACTTATTCTGTAGAGTACAGAGCAGCAGTCCCAAACAAATGCCTCAAAGGGCCTTGCAGGTAACAAATGACAGACCGGTTGGACCGGTTCTGTGATGCCTCATCTAGAGGAAAGTCACTCACTACTCAGCTCTAGCTAACTGTTGCCTTGCAGGAATGTGGAGCCAATGTAGTCAGATTTCCAGACTTTACAAAGAAACAGGAAATTCATTTATTTATATTAAATCTCTTGATTTTTATTCTTTGGCTTTAATTTATTTAAAACAGTCTACAGGGTAAAGAAAATATATCTGTGGGTAAGAGGTGTTTCATGAGTGGCTAGTTTTAGACCTCTATAAAAGCAGAAACATTGGTATCAGACAGTCCTGGGTCTGAGTCCTGACTCTGCCACCTGCTATGTGATCAATCCTATCCAGGTCTTAGTTAAGTACCTATCTCTAAATTATTACTAAGGTTAATATAATGCTTAGCACAGAGTAATGTGTCATTCAGTAATTTAAATGTTCCTTTTAGGAATATTAAATTCAGAAGATAATATACTTCCTCATATTATATATTGCTTTTCCATACAGTAAATTTCTGAGGGAATATACATCTACCAAACAAGTATTTACTTAGCATATAACCCCATATTCCCTCTTATTTCAGTCTCCCACCATGAAACCACAGTGCTAGGTGTTATAAAAGAGTCTCTGCCATTAAGACGACTAAATCCCACTTAAGAGAAATAAAGCACACAGATAGGAAAAAGAAAATAATATATAACTGTATATAATCAGTAATAAAGTATACAGAATAGGCTCTTGCTATTCAAAGTCTGGCTCAAGGAAGAGCAGCATCAGAATCCCCTGAGAGCATGCTAGAAATAAGGACTCTTAGGCCCCACTCCTACAGCATCATAATATGAGTCTTAAGATTCCCAGGTAATCTGTATGCTCATTAATGTCTGAGAAACACTGGTACAGGCTTTAAAGCAGTTTTATATCCTGGCCCTATCTTTTAGTAGCTTGTGACTTTGGGCAAGTTATTTCTCTGAACACTAGTTTTATTCATTTGTAAAATGATGATGCCTTATTTTATAGGCTATAATAGAGTTTTTTTAAAGAAATAAAAATATATAAACAGCTTTACAATACCTCGCATTATAATAAGTGCTCAAATTTTAAGTCACTTCTTTATTTAAATTCAAAGAAAAGAATAAATACTGGAATAACCAGAAAAGCAGGAAGAAGGCTGAGAGTCTGAGAGTGTGCCAGATCTTAAAGGATGAAAAAAAATTTTAAATACTCAGAGAAGCAGAAGAAAATATTCTGGATTGATGTAAAGGCCCAAGCAAGGAGAAAACAAACGTTGTGAGGTGTGTGTTTTAAATAATGTTCTAATTTTGGCTATCCACCATGAGGAAACTGAAGACTTAGTACCTGAAGTGTCAGCTGTGATTTGCAAGGCCCACTGAAGGAAAAAAATAACTATATAATTGAAGTTATAATTAGTGAAGTGAACTGAAACTTGTCCTTTATGATGAACATGAATAAGCTACTCAACATTTGTCAACTGCTATACACAGAAAAAAGAAAGAATAGAGAAAGAGAAAACTTTCATGGCAGTCAATTCAGGGAAAATGTCTACATCCTACTCCACTGTAAATAAAGGAGTTCTATTGAGTCTCATGGCAAAAATGTTATTTTTATTATTCTTAGAGCTGACTTCCTTTATTGAATTGATATTCTTTTATGAAAAAATGTTAACACCTGAGGATATTTGAAAAGGGGCAACAAGAATGCAGCTCTCCAACCTTTCCATTCTTAGGTCATGCTATGAAGCTTTGGGGTTGCTTATCATTGCTTTAGAGTCAGGCACATCTGGGTTCCCATCTCACATCTTCTACTTACCAGCCTTGTGATCTTTGGTGAATTAATTAGATAATATATCTCTCACCATATTTCCAGAAAAAATATTTAAGCGTGACAAATTTGGCCAAAAACATGACTTTTCTTAAGTCTTATTTCCCTATTTGATGAGACTACCCCAATAACTAGTAGGATTATAGTGAAGATGTAAATGGAATAATACATGTAGAGCTCCTAGCCTTATGCCTTGAGTATATGTGCTTAAATTCATTAAGTTCTTTCTCCTTTTGTGTTTATGTCTACATTAAAACTAGTCCATTTTCAGACAGTCTTCAAATGGAAAAGTAGTCATTTTGCCAGCTCTGATTTCAGCAATATAATGCGCCCCCAGTGAAAACCACTTTCCTGATTTTTCTTGCCAGCTTGAACGTCTAAGTGCTGTTTAATGGATTTTATTATTTTTCTTATTGTGATTATAAACGCAGATAATTACACATTTGCATTAAGAATACACTACTTCCAAAGCACATAGACTACTTTTAAATAAAACAATGTTTTCCAATATTTGAACAAGGCCAATCAAGGATTTCCCCCATAGCTTCTCTATCTGAAAACAGGCCTGTTTAAATACACATACACCCTTTCTTCCACAGCCAGACTGAAGAGAGCTGTCTTCTTTATAATTCTCTTATCAAAAATAAATCCTAACTTATTTCAGTAACAAAATATTATATACTTAGCACGTGTCTTTATCCTAAGAGGTTTCCAATAACTATGTTTCCCTTCAGTAACAATAAGACTGGATATATAAATAAATATTAAAATTTCTCACTTGATGAAACTTGATATACACCCAGTCTTTATATTTAGGCATATTGACATTGTAAAAGCAGTCAGTCTTACTTAAGCTCACAAATCACATCCTAAAAAAATCCCAACAAGGTCTAATTAATATGCTAATTATTTCCCTTATTATGGATATGAATTACTGTTAAAAAGAGGATGACATTAAACAGTAGAACCTCACCCATTCTGATCACTGTAAATTACCAACATCACAGAAATTAAAAAATCCAAACAGTCTAGCTGTCAGGGCGATATCTACAATCTGTGGATTCTAATCCTTATCCCACTTAAACTACTACTAACAATAGTACTCTTTTGACACAGGTGATATACTGTCATAGTAGTTTTAGTGAACTGGTCCAGACTAGAAACTACAATCCTGGGAAACTCATTTTTGTACTCTGACCAAGTTTTTTCTGAAAACGCAAGCATCTAGATTAATAGGAACCGAATTAATAGGTGCTACTTTATTTCTGTATGCCTAAGAAACAAATTAATTAAATAAATTTATTTGATAAAATAATTGCTACAAACCTAGAGCCTCACCTACTCAAATTGTTCATTATAAATCAAAGCATATATCTGAAAAACATTCATCCAAAGCACCTTTATTCTTAATTCAAATACACACACACACACACACACACCCAGATGGGAAAATTAGTAATAATCTAAACATAATAGGCCTACTTATATAGTTTTAATTATTAGAGAAAAAAGACTTTGCAAAGTTCAATCAATAACTCCACAATTCCATTCTTTTGCTTGTTAGAATACTACAGTAAGATATTATGCTTGAATAACTACAAGCAAACTTACTAGTTGTTGGGTATGCTAAAACAGCAGGTAGCAAAAGAAGAAATGGCAAGAGTAAAAAATAATAAAGTTGAGAAAAACAATTTAAAAAAGAATATTGCATCTTGCCCAATTAATCTCTACGCAAAAGTGAAAATATTTTTCTAACAGAACCAACAAAACCCAAATTTAAAATAATGTGTTAAAAAAATAGCAGATTCTGGTGACTGGTATTGCTAAACAGGCTTTAATGTTATTGTATAAGCAGGGCAATAATTTGGGTCACAGGCATGTTGCAGCTCATATTAATCTGGATAATAAGTAGTGTATTCTATATAGTCATTCTTTTATCATCTTTCTACAATACCTTTTTTCTTTTATTACTGAACTGGGTGGGGTAGCTGAGTTTTAAAACCAGCTATACAACCTCTCCTCAATGGCTTTTATTGTCAAGTCCCAAATGACATGAGAAAGATTTACATGGTACTAAAGCGGAAAGTAGAACACTGATTTTCCACCTTCCTTTCTGTTCCTATAATCATATCTACTCTTTCTTTTTCGGAATTTTTATCTTAGTGGTGGGCTATATGTCCATAGCATACCCATTATTTAAGCAATTTCAATCATCATATTATTTACCCAGCTGTAAAGACTGACTAGTTTTCCCTTCATTATCTTACAGGCTTGTTTCAAGAGTTTACCGTAATCCACTTCTTACCTCTGGTAAAGTAGAAATGTTATTGTTCTCTAAATTTAATTCTTCAAGTGCACTGCATTTTGCCAATGATCTGGGTATTGCTGACAGTCTGTTATATCTCAGACCAAGACGACTTAAACTGGACAGGTTTCCTGTGAACACACAAAAAAAGGGAATTTCTTTTAATCCGATGAGCCTGTCACTGTCCCAGGCTATCAAGCAGTATTTATGAATTACTTTGAAGCACTATTTCAGCAAGATCCTTAACTTTTTGTACCAAGAAACTGCACACTACACTCTATCAATTAGGATGAAACTGAAACCACTTTCGTGCCCTCTTAGAGAAATAATGAAATACACAGCTATAAGTCAATTTTTAAAATCAATTATTGGAAAGTATTGTCATACTTTAATAAAAAAATAACCTTTAGATAAGGCCTAATTGAATAACATCAAAGTAGTAAATATTTTAAATTTATAATAGTTAATCCCATTTGTATCTATGTGATGGTGATCCAATATAGAACAAGTGGCTATATATAAAAATGTACATGAAATTTTGAAGAAAAAATTTTCAAATTTCTAAAATGGTATTATTTAAAATATAAGATGCACAACTATTTTGTGAGATCAGAAAGGTTCAATATTTTCCATGAATTTAAATATAAACATTCCAAAATTTCTCTAAAAAGTTGACCTGATGGTAAAAAAATTTCTCAAAGTAATTTTTTACAAACAAAAGTGAAAGTTATAGTCTCTCTTATTATCTAAACATATCCAGCTTGAGCATATTAGCCACTATTGAATAACTAAAATAAGCAAAGCATAAAAATAGACATTTTCTACTTTTATTGCTAAGACCCATGGCAAGCTACATGTAAGCTACATGGATGAATATGATGATATCTGCTATCATAGAAGGTTTAAATCAAATTTAATTTCCCAAATATACATCAGAAAATAAGTTCATTTTGATAGCAAAAAAGATAAGAGTAATGAGAATTTAGTTCAATGTATTTCTTTGCCATGACTGGTTAATTTATTTTCTGATTCCACATTGCAATTGTTGCTATAACATTTTTAGTTGGGCTAGGTTAAAATGTTAAATGTAGCCTCTAGTTTTAAATTAAACAGTATTACCAGTATTAGAAATTATAGGCATACTTCATTTTACTGTACTTTGCTTTATTGTGCTTCACAGATACTGCGACTTTATGTATTGAAGGTCTGTGGCAACCGTGCATTGAACAAGTCTATTGGTGCCATTCTCCAACATCATTTGCTCACTTAATGTCTCTGTGTCCCATTTTAGTAATTCTTGCTATATTTCAAACTTTTCCATTATTATTATACTTGTTATGGTGATCTATGACCAGTGATCTTTGTTTTTGTTTTTGTTTTTGCGGTACGCAGGCCTCTCACTGCTGTGGCCTCTCCTATTGCGGAGCACAGGCTCCGGATGCGCAAGCCCAGCGGCCATGGCTCACGGGCCCAGCTGCTCCGTGGCATGTGGGATCCTCCTGGACCGGGGCACGAACCCGTGTCCCCTGCATCGGCAGGCGGACTTTCAACCACTGCGCCACCAGGGAAGCCTGACCAGTGGTCTTTGATGTTACTAGTATAATTGTTTTGGGTTGCCACAAACTGCACCCATTTAAGACGGTGAACTTAAATTGATAAATGCTGTGTGTATTCTGTCTGCTCCACTTACCAGCTGCTTCCCTGTCTCTCTCCCTCTCCCCTAAGATACAACAATATTGAAATTAGGCCAATAATAACCCTACAGTGACCTCTAACCAAGTGAAAGTTAGAGTCGCATGTCTTTCACTTTAAATAAAAAGCTAGAAATGATTAAGCTTAGTGAGAAAGGCATGTGGACAGCTAGGTTGAAAGCTAGGCCTCTTGCGCCAGTCAGCCAAGTTGCAAATGCAAAGGAAAAGTTCTTGAAGGAGATTAAAAGAGCTACTGTAGTGAACACGTGAATGATACAAAAGGAAAACAGCCTTATTGCTGAAGTAAAGAATGTTTTAGTGGTCCAGATAGAAGATCAAACCAGCCACTACATTCCCTTAAGCCAAAGCCTAATTCAGAGGAAGGCCCTAACTCTGTTCAATTCTATGAAGGCTGAGAGAGGTGATAAAGCTGCAGAAGAAAAGTTAGAAGCTAACTGAGGTTGGTTCATGAGGTTTAAGAAAAGAGATGGCTCTCCATACATAAAAGTACATGGTGGGCTTCCCTGGTGGCGCAGTGGTTGAGGGTCCGCCTGCCGATGCAGGGGACGCAGGTTCGTGCCCCGGTCCGGGAAGATCCCACGTGCCACAGAGCGGCTGGGCCCATGAGCCATTGCCGCTAAGCCTGCGCATCCGGAGCCTGTGCTCCGCAACGGAAAAGGCCACAACAGTGACAGACCCACATACCGCAAAAAAAAAACAAACAAAAAAGTACAAGGTGAACCAGGAAGTGCTAATGTAGAAGCTGTAGCAAGTCATCCAGAAGATGCAGCTAAGATAATTAATGAAGGCGGCTACACTAAACAAGGTTTTCAATGTAGACAAAACAGCCTTATACTGAAGATGCCATTTAGAACTTTCACAGCTATAGAGGAGAAGTCAATGCTTAGCTTCAAAGCTTCAGACAGGCTGACTCTCTACACTTCTAGAATTAGAAGTGGAGCCTGAAGATGTGACTGAATTGCTGCAATCTTATGATAAGACTTTTAACAGATGAGGCACTGCTTCTTATAGATGAACAAAGAAAGTGGTTTCTGGAGGTGGAACCTACTCTACTGGTAAAGATGCTGTGAAGACTGTTGAAATGACAACAAAGTATTTAGAATATTACATAAGCTTTCATTGATAAAGCAGCGGCAGGGGTTTGAGAGAACTGACTCCAATTTTGAAAGAAGCTCTATTGTGGGTAAAATGGTATTACATACCATTACATGCTGCATGAAAGGAAAAGTCAGTCAATGCAGCAAACTTTATGTGGTTTGATTTAAGAAACTGCCACATCCACCCAAGTTTCAGCAGCCACCACCCTGATCAGTCAGCAGCCATGAGGACCAAGGCAAGACCCTTAAGGCTCAGATTATGGTTAGTACTTTTTATCAATAAACTATTTTAAATTAAGATTTGTACATTTTTTAGACATAATGCTATTGCACACTTAATAGACTACAGTACTGTATGAACATAACTTTTATATACACTGGGAAACAAAAAATTTGTATGATGCTTGTGATATTCGCTTTGTTGTGCTGGTCTGAGATGGAATCTGTAATGTCTCCAAGGTATGCCTGTATAGAAGTGGATGCCTGTGTCACACTTAACTTTTTGGAGATAAATATTTTTATGCCTTTCAACTTTCAGCCACTTTCTGATGTTTGTCCATTTCTTTCTTTTTGCTTTGACCACTTTTCAAAAAGTTGTTGTACGAATAATTTTCTTTCTTAGATATGTCTAACATTACTTCAATATTTACAGAAAATATATATTAGCCTATAGAATAAGTTAAGCCTTAAAACCTAGGAGGGTAGTCACCATGCCTCATATTCCTTATCCTGTTATACTCATTTGCATCCTTCCCTTTTGCTGAAGAAAACAGTGATCAAGGTTCTAAGAAATGACTAAATGGAGCTAATTTTTACCCTTTACATTTTCAAGAGTTAGTACTGCTATCATAAATACTCTGGGGAGCGCTTCCCTGGTGGCGCAGTGGTTGAGAGTCTGCCTGCCGATGCAGGGGACGCGGGTTCGTGCCCCGGTCCAGGAAGATCCCACATGCAGTGGAGCAGCTGGGCCCGTGAGCCATGGCCGCTGAGCCTGCGCGTCCGGAGCCTGTGCCCCACAACGGGAGAGGCCACAACAGTGAGAGGCCCACGTACAGAAAAAAAAAAAATACTCTGGGGACTTCCCTGGTGGTCCAGTGGTTAAGACTCTGTGCTCCCAGTGCAGGGGGTCCATGTTCGATCCCTGGCCAGGGAACTAGATCCTGCATGCCACAACTAAAGATCCCACATGCCACAACTAAAGATCCCACATGCCTCAACGAAGACCCGGTGCAGCCAAATAAATATTTTAAAAAAATACTATGATAATTCTATACCATAAGTCTAGCCAACTATAATGTGAAAAAAAACCTTAGCAACCATTTCAATTCCTGCAATTAGAACTATTACAGAGGTATGCTATGCTCATTTATATTACTTTCTTATAACAGTGCTTGGAAACTAGGCCGAGAGTTTGCTATTTATGATTAATTAAGATTCCAACAGGCAGAAAACTGAATTAAAAAGCAACAATAAAAACTACCACTTAGGGCTTCCTTGGTGGCACAGTGGTTGAGAATCTGCCTGCTACTGCAGGGGACACGGGTTCGAGCCCTGGTCTGGGAAGATCCCACATGCCGCGGAGCAAATGTGCCCGTGAACCACAACTACTGAGCCTGCGCGTCTGGAGCCTGTGCTCCGCAACACGAGAGGCCGCGATAGTGAGAGGCCCGCGCACCGCGATGAAGAGTGGCCCCCGCTTGCCACAACTAGAGACAGCCCTCGCACAGAAACGAAGACCCAACACAGCCAGAAAAATAAATAAACAAATGTGGGGTTTAAAAAAAAAAACAAACTACCACTTAGCAAAGACAAGTTAAATTTGCCTTTAAATTGTTTTCTAAATTAACTAAGGATGCTTCACTAGTATCTTTCTGATGACACTCTAGTGAGATGTGTCAATTTTGGAAGGGGAGAAAAAACAAACAAGCAGAGGGCTGGGTCACTTTTCAAAGCTCCAGAGAATTTAGAGATCAGAAATAAGGGCAAGAATAATATTTACTATTGTTGTCACTGCACTGTGACATTGAATTTGATACAAATGTTACTTAGAAGTTGGGATGGCAAAAAATAATCTGCTTTATGATGAAGTATGTTAATTATAGTCATATTTCTAATAGCAAAAAATGGGGACAACCTATATGTTCAAGAATAGATGAATAATTATTTAAATTGAAGGCACCACAGTGTAATAGAAAAAACAAAGGATATTATATTATCTATGTGACCCTGGGCAACTTATTTAACAACAGTCTATCTCCTCACTCATAAAGTGGGGATAATGCCACCTATCCGACAGGGTCACTCTAAGGATTAAATACAATGTGTGTAAGATACTTAGCACAATGACTGATACCTAACAGATCTTCAAAACATGATTTTATTCTATGGTATTTCTATATTCTGTTACAGTCTGTACCTATTAAAATTATGTTACAAAAATCTTTAAGATGTGAAAGACTAAGTTACGATATTAAATGAAAAAAGCCAGATAACAAAATCACGTGCTTTTTATTACCTCAACATTGTAAAAAACACATGCATGCAAAAACAGTGGGGAAAAACACATCAAAACTAACAGTTAGGGCTTCCCTGGTGGCGCAGTGGTTGAGAGTCTGCCTGCCGATGCAGGGGACACGGGTTCGTGCCCCGGTCCGGGAAGATCCCACATGCCGCAGAGCGGCTACGCCCATGAGCCATAGCCGCTGAGCCTGCGCGTCCGGAGCCTGTGCTCCACAACGGGAGAGGCCACAGCAATGAGAGGCCCACGTACCACACAAAAAAAAAAAACAACCAAAAAAACCCTAACAGTTATCTCTGCATGATAGAATTATGGAAGATTAAATTTTTTTCTGTCAACTTGTCTATAATTTCCCTAATTTTCTATAATTTTGTAATTTTAAAACACCCTTTTGATAAAGAAAAAGTCTATAATTCTAAAGTCATTTTACTTTTAAAAACTGTGATATCTTTATACCAGCCTTTTATTCAATGAATATTTTACATTTTGGAGAAGTTTTATACTAATGTAGACCAAGATGTTTGGACATTTTACATTGTGAGGCTCGTTTTCTCCATACAGTGAGGATATGAGCTAAGTTGTGGAAAAACAGAGCACGGTAGTTTGAAGTTTTAGATAGCCATTCTGATAAAAAAGACAGGAGATAAGAAAGATACCCAAGAAGTAGCAGTAAGAGCCAACTGAGAGTACTCAGCACAGACTTTAGCATAAGATATGCAAAGTGAATTAATGGCAGAGCTAGAATCAAAGTCAGTTGGCTCCTTATCAAGTAATCATTTTTTGTGAATTTCATCGACTCTGCTCCAGTGAGCTTGTTTCCTCCTAACACAGAAGCATGATATGTTCATTCTTGCCTCCACGCTGTTTGACTGTCCTTGTTGTGCTCATGGAATGCATTTCTATTCCATACTGAGTCCAGCATATTTGTTCATGAAGCTTTCTCTGGCCATTCTATGAAGACCTTATTGATTTCCCTATAAACTGGACTCATGGCCACACATTGTTTTCATCATACGTTGGCATTTACTTATATTTGGTCTTATGTTGTTAGTTGTTTCATGGATTAGTTACCTCCCCCAAAAGACTGAAAATCCTTTAAGTAAGGGAGGTTGCTATGTACTTCTGTCTCCACACAGAATTCAGTGCTAAGCACACAGCAGGCACTCATTCATACTTTCTTAATAATTATAGAAGCTAAAATATTTCACTTTGTCCTCCTTTCCATTAGGAACAAGATGCAGAAACTTAAAATTATATGAAAGGTTCATAAAAAGATTTTTTCTTTGACCCATTCTCATCTTATAAAATAGCCTGTCTATGAAACACAGATGTTAACTGGACATGGTTTTAAAATACATATCAGATTTGTCTGGTCTGAGTACAAATTAGTTCTTTTACAAATATCTGCAATAATTTTTTCTGAGACACCCAACGTCTACGCAGCCCATTTTTAGATATCGGAGAACGAACTAATCATTTCCAACTCTTTGCACTCCTCCCATCCCACCAAATCATTTTTTAATTACAAAATATATACGTGCAACTTACTCTCTTCCCCAGAGAACCATGGTTTGTAGTCTAATATGTACCTATTGAGACCTTTCTGTAAGCATTTACTTACACATATACAAATACAGGATTTTTTTTTAATGTTTCCGTGTTTATTTTTACATAAATGGGATCATTTTACGTACTTTTCCCCCTATATAACAGGTCACAGAAATATTTTCTGGTGAGTAAATTCAGATATACTTAATTTTATTTAACCATTGTATTCTACGATGTGCACCATTATCTAAACATTCCCCAATTGACAGCATTTGTTTCTAATTTTTAAAAAGGAATTCTATAATGAACATTCTAATACATATCTGTGCGTACATGTGAAAATATTTCTGATGTATCAAAAGATATAGATTTTTTTTTTTTTTTTGCGGTACGCGGGCCTCTCACTGTTGTGGCCTCTCCCGTTGCGGAGCACAGGCTCCGGATGCGCAGGCTTGGTGGCCATGGCTCACAGGCCCAGCCGCTCCGCAGCATGTGGTATTCTCCCAGACCAGGGCACGAACCCGCGTCCCCTGCATCGGCAGGTGGACTCTCAACCACTGCGCCACCAGGGGAGCCCCGATATAGATATTTTAAATCTTGATAAGACAGTGCCACTAGGCTATATCGATTTCATTTCCACCAAAATTGAAGGACAGCGGCCATTTACTCATATCCTTTCAAAATGGGGAGGGAGGGAAGGTATCAATATTTTATCCCTTGTCTATCCTGTGCCCACGGCCACTATAGCTACAAGGCTGGTAAAGGTGGAAATTTTCTTGCAAGCAGTGATAATGTCTGACTACAAAGAATGTCAAAATCTTCTGATAAAATTTTAATTTGCTATACAAAGTTGAAGATAAAAGAGGCTCAATCTTAAAAAAGAACTGGAAGTAAAGAAGCTCATCCCTTTCTCTCCTTCATACCACTGCTTTCCCTATGAAAGAAAGTTGTTCCATTGTAATAAAATGGCAGAAGCATTTACCAAAGGGTCTATGAAATCTGCCAGAAGAGGAAAGGGCTTATTAATAGCAGAAAGTCCCCATAATTTTGCTCCACCAACTGACATGCCTCAATAATTGTTTACAGTAGAAAAGTAGGTGAATACAATATTTTAACCAATTTTTATTCTCAATGAAACCCAAAAACTTTCTCTGGTAACAAAGATTAGTATGGTAACCAAATTCTAAATGCTTATCAACTCACAAACCCAGTAAATAGAACCACATTCCTGAAATTTCTCTTCCAAAAGCAAAATAAGCTTCTCAGTTTTAAAGTCAGAATAGGTTTCTAGAAGTTAAAAATTACAAAATGGGGAATTCCCTGGTGGTCCAGTGGTTAGGACTTGGTGCTTCCACTGCAGGGGGCACAGGTTTGATCCCTGGTCAGGGAACTAAGATCCCTCATGCCGTGCGGCACAGCCAAAAAAACAAAACAAAAAAATTTTTAATTAAAAAATAAATAAAAATTATAAGATGAAAACGAAGTAGTGAAAATGCCACATGAAATTATCTAGTACCAAAACTAGTGGTTATTTAAACAAAAATGATACCTCCTACTTTCCTAAACATTTTTTTTTTCTTTTCTCCTTTTTCTTGGGGGGGGAGGGTGGTGTAGAAGAGCATGAACTTTAAAAATTGTAACGTATGAGAATATGCTATTCTGATGAAGAAACTAACATTTGCAAAGCACTTGTCACTTTCTTGAGAGCATGGCATGTTCAAGAAGTCATCCACATTTTGTCAAAGTCCGTTACTCCCAGCAAAACAAAAGAGGTGAAAAAAAGTAAGGATAAAATATCAACGCTTTCTTATGCCAGAAGAAAACTTGACATCAGAAGTCTGGCATTTACTGTGATTCACCCCCTGCAGTGGTTTCAACTCTAACCTCTTTCAATAAGTGGTTTTAACCACAAACTAAACTGCAACCTAGAAATCAAGCCATAGCTTGCTTTAATATTGATCCATTGTGACTAAGAAATAAAATCAACGTTGCTGAGCTTCTGTGTATAAATGTAGGCTGATCACTGCCAATCACTGGCATTCAGTTGTGCTTAACTTTGACTGTAAGTTGCTCTGTGTTCTGCTCTGACAGCTTGCTTTCTTATGCTGTCAGATTTTTAAAATATGGAAACATCAAATGGCTAGGAGTTAAAATTAGATGCTTTCAATTTCAGCAAATATAATCAGCATTTTTAGGTTAATTTAGTCTTTTGAGTAAGACTCTACCTCAAATAGTCTTTATCTTATTTTAACAAAGTAGCAAAAAATCAGTAGAAAAGGCACACAAGTTATAACAATGAAATAATGTCAAAGGTACAATTTTTTCCAGAAACATTAAACTGAGAAACTGAAAATAAACTGAAAAGTTATACAAAAATTCTTAAATGTTAAAAACTCAAAAGAATGCCACCATTAAAAAACAAACAAGTTGTTATATGTAAGCAGCACTGTAATTACCTAAAATTGAATCACTAAAACTCTGCTTGTTGATATAACCATAATTACTGTAACATTTCTTCAGAGACCACTGCAACAAAAAGACCTCTGTGAACTGTTCTGTGCTCCAGCCTTGAAGGCAAGGACTTGTTCCTTATTTCTCTCATTCTGAAAAGAAATAGAAAATAAAATATTTTTTCCTACTTCAGACCCTCCTCTCCCTGATTTCATAAAACCACCTGAGACCTCAGAAGGCTTCAAGATATCAGGTTCATAGCTTGAAACAAAACGACTTCTATAATGAATCTTAACATTTTCTTAAGTTTATAGCTGATTCTTGAATTAGAAAATATTCACATGAAAAGAATATACTTTATACTCTTCAACAGGGCAGATTAATGGTTAAATCAGAGAAACTCTAAATATGTTTTTAAGCGCTCTTTCACTTAACGGCAACCAGCTGCCCCCTCCCCATTTCCTTCTGCCTCTTCTTCACATCCTGAGTTGTCAGTGATCCTGGCACTGCTCAGCCTGGAAGTAAACGGCAGTGCGTGCTGCCAAAGAATGGTAACTACTCTAGGAGTATTTGTGTTAAATAAAGAGAGGGTTTAAAATATCTGGGTCTACTTACAAGAAAAAGAAAAGGCAAAGAATTAAAGTGATTTTTGGAAAAGTGATTTTAAGGTGATAGAAGATTTGATTTTTCAATTGTGAGTTTAGGGCTAGTTTCTTTAGACCAGGGAAAAGAGCACGGCAACTTCTGTGGGACTAGCATCAACTCTCCAGGATAGGTGTTATTTTTTGTTGTTGTTTTTCATTTTAAGTTATACTTTTCAAGAAGCAGTCCAGAAAAGAGAAGAAAAGTATCAGGAGAACTATATTCTAAAAGTCTGCCGCTGACGGTTTGGGGTGAATTGCTCTTCTCCAGTAGATGAGAGGGAGGATCTCAAAGGTCAATTATGACTGCTGAGATTTGTAACAGACCAAGACCCAAATGTTCTGATTTCTCACCAAATCTCAACCTTCCGCTATACAATCAAAATATGGGGGATGAGAGGGATGGAGAAAGGCAAAATAATTATTTTAATAAACATGGTATATGATAAATGACTACAATATTATAAAAACTTTCAATAAACAATACTTATTCACTTTGCTACTACTTGGAATAACAGCTGTATTAGTTTGCTGACAACTATCAAAGCATATAAAAATAAATGAGATATTTAAATTTTTATTACTGTTAATGTTTCAGTTCTCATTGATTTACAATACATATTTGTAATCTGACCGTGTAGAATGTGCTAGAAGTGAGGCACCTGTGTTATTCTGAGATAATATGTCAACTGGTAGAGATTAATAATGAAGTCAAATGTTTTCATATTAATAAACACACTTGAAATACAGAAGAATTACTTCTGATAGAAGAGAGAAAAGAAATGTAAAATTAAGAAAGCCAGGAGAAAGAAGGATACATGGAGAAGTTACCCTTTGTCAGAGGAAGTGAATCCACAGCACCCTAGTCTTACTAACTGGATGATTTTACCATCCTCCACTACCTATGCTATCTCTGTTTGCCAAGACTATTCATTTTAGTACTTTAATTGCATCCCTCTTTGATTGTTATTTAACAAGACAGGAAAACAGACACATGCATAAAATACTAAATAACAAAATATTGTTAGATAATTTGAGAGTAAGAACAGGGCTGATTGATGACCATGCCCTTTATAGAACTCTATATATCCATATGATCAGTTGAAAGAGTAGAGGAAATTATGTGTATATTTAGGAGAAAAGAGTTCTAAGCAGAGAAACTGAGAAGTACAAAGACCCTGAGGCTAGAACTTGGCTGATATGCTCAAGGAACAATAAAGTATATGCATCTATAATATCCTAAGAAATATACAATAATTATCCCTCAATGAGAGTGATAAGGACATAACTTTATAACATTTCAAGCATCTTTAATTTCAGTTCCCCTGTCTGATTTGCTAGAGTAAACAACCTTTACTTTTTTCTAAGACTGAGCAAGCCTTTAATTTTATAAGTTTCTTTTCTAAAGTGCTTTCATGTTTCATTCCACCGAAAAGTGATCATGTTAAAATGCATTATTCTTTCTTTCCTCCTTTACTATTAAAATTAGTTGGTTGTTCAAAATAAGCAAATTTAGACATATTTCAATGTAAGAACATACAACACAAAGTAAATATGTCAATATGTAATTTAAGAAAACTATACTGAAATAAAGATTAAACCTATATGTTGAACTGGATCAGAGTATCCCAGGGAAATGGGCCCTGGGATATAATACAGTTCTTGAACTTTAGAAATAAAGAACACTTTGGGTGGCGAGATATAATACAGTTCTTGAACTTTAGAAATAAAGAACACTTTGGGTGGCCAGGCACAAAGATTAAGTCACTTATAATGGAAAAAAAATTAGACTGGCTTCATACTTTATATTCAATTCCAGAAGACAACAGAGCTACCTCCTAGTTCTCCTAAAATGCTCAAGGAAAAGTAGTTGAACCCAGTGATTTTTACATCCATCAAACTGTTCTTTAAGTATAAAGGTTACAAACATACAAGAACTAGGGAACTACTGTTCATGAACCATTTCTGAGAAAACTACTACAAGATTGACTTCAGCCAACCAAGAAATGACTTGGGCAATTATGGCAACAGCATTGATGATGAACATTATGACTAAAATAAAAATACAGACTGGCATAACAAGACATAACATAAATGTTGCATGTCCTAACAACAAAGCTAATAAAAATTGGGAGGAAAAGAGACCAAAAAGGGCAAGTAGTAGAATAAATTCACTGATTGCCTCATCTACATTACTCTACTCAACAAAAATAGAATACACATTCAATTGCACATGGAACACTTATCAAGATAGACCATACACTGAGCCATAAAATAAGTCTCAATACATTTAAATGATTCAAGTCACACAAAGTATGTTCTTGACCACAATGGAATTAACCTAGAAATCAATAACAGAAAAACCCTTGGAAAACTGTCAGATGTTGGGAACTAAATAACATACTTTTAAATAACACACAGATCACAGAAAACAAAAGGGTAAATTAGAAAGTATTTTGAACAAAACAAAAAAGAAAACACAAGATGTCAGAAGTTGTGGGATGTTGTTAAAGCAGTATGTAAGGCAAAATTTATAGCACTAAATGCCTGTATGAGAAGAAAGGTGTCAAATCAATAATCTCAATCTTCCGCCATAAGAAACTAGAAAAAGAACAAATAAAACTCAAAGTAAGCAGATGAAAGGGAAGAAGAAAGGTCAAAGTGGAAATCAATGAAACAAAAACCAAGGAAAGAATAGAGAAAAATCAATACTTTGAGACAATCAATAAAACTGGTAAAATTGATAAACCTCTAACCAGACTGATTAGGGAAAAAAAAAAGAGAGAAGATATAAATTACCAATATCAGGAATGAGAGAAATGGCATTACCACAGATTCTATAGATATTGAAATAAAAATGGAATATTATGAACAATTTTATGCCCATTAAATGTGGCAACTTAAAAGAAATGGACACATTCTTTGAAAGACACAAATGACCAAGTTTTCTCAAAAAGAAAGTGATAACCTAAATAGCCCTATGTCTATCAAAGAAATTGAAATTGTTTTCAAAAACATTCCAACAAAGAAAAATCCTGACCCAGCTGGCTTTACCAATTAATTTTATCAAATATTAAAGGAAGAAATATGTCAATTTTATACAAACTGTTGCAAAAATTGAAGAGAAGGGAGTACTTCCCAACTTATTATATATGGCCAGGATTACCCTGAAACTGAAACTAGACAAAAACAGGTTTTATAACATTATGTATGAATATATTGTTTGTTAAAATTAATTAAGTAAATCTAATTTTTAAAACTTCTACCAGAATGTATGTTTTTTCATTATTTCTTCTTGGTAAGCAATTTCAATCTTATTATCTGGGTTTTTGTCAAGTTCAGGGAAATATTAAATTATATTTTATAGCTTCTTCATTGTCTTACTCTATTCTCTTTCTAGAACTTCTAGTCCTGTCTTCCATGACTTTTTTTTCATTTATTTTGTATTTATTTGGTATTTTTCTGTCTGTTCTAGACTCTAGGGGACAAGAATCAGAAAGATATAGGTTCTAATGGCTAGCTATTATATCCTGAAGAAGTCTCAGATTACTCTTCTGTGAACAGGTGTCATCTAACCAAAGACAGTCTATTGTAACTTATTAAAAAATTCCATAACAACTGCTTCTGTTTCAAGTAGTGGTAGACTAGATAATTCAAGCAACCCTCCCATTGAAGAAAACTAAAAACACTTCTAAAACAAAAACCAGAAAGCTAACAAGATAATGACTAGTAACCAGGCTGGAAACCAGCTGGGAACCCAGAAACAAGCAGAACACTGGAGAAGATTTTGTCCCGAGAGTGCTTTCCTAGCTAGAAGATGCAGCTGAAAGGCTAAGGCATGTTTCCACCAAAAGTCAAAATCTAGAGCCTGCCAAGGGTGGGGAGTCTAGTAATCAATATCAACTGAGACCCTACAGGGCTGCACCCTAGTACAAGGGGTAAACCGGAATTAAAACAACCCTCCAATTAGTCTGCCGCTTGTCTCTGAATCACTTGGGGGACCAGAAAAATCACAAACCTTAGAACACAGATGGAATAAAGTGGTCACCCTAGGTACCTGAGAGAAGCAAACAAAAATCCTTCTGGAGAAAGATAACATTATCACAGGCCTCAAATGATTTAGTAAGAGAACCTTGTAAATATTCATTACCAAAATTATATAAACTTAGTATAGAGTAATTTTTTTTAATGTAAAAATTCCCTCTACTGTTTGTATAAATTTGGGGTCATTTAGAAAAAGAAACAAGAATATATAAATATGGAACACATCAGAGTAAGTGCAATCCAACTTTCTGTTCTTTGGCTATGCACTTTCAAAACACATTTTGCACTCTGAGACATCTTTTAGTCCCTCAATATTAAGATGAACAAACTTTAAAATATACTGGCCATGTTTTAAAAACTAAACAGCAATGATTTTATTTTTCAGTGTGGTCTATTTTAGCAAAGAAGGGACCGCACCCTATACAAGAGCATGCAACATTCTGAAATAAACAAAAACAGAAAATGCACCCATTCTGCAATTTAAGCAGATTTATAGAACATATACATATTACTCAATATTCTGTCTTCTTTACAATTTAATTGAGATCATTTCCTAAAATTTAGTTATTTTCTTTGCCTGGAAATGGAAATTAAAAAATGATTTTAAAATACTGTCTTTTAGAAGTTTTACCACTTTGACAACACTGAATTTTAATTTTTTATTATCAAAATGGATTTTAATGTCCAAGTAGCTATAAATGATGAACAGTATCTTCTTTCTCCTCTCATACCTATAGTATCTGGGAGGTCTAGCAATTCATTGTGCTGCAAGTCAAGGTTGGTTATCTGTGTGCAGTTTCCAATCTCCTTTGGAAGGTGTTCAAGTTGATTGTGAGCTACATCCAGCGTAATGAGGTTACATAATTCACCTGTAAATTGACCAACATAAAAATTTAATAAGAATTTTTAAAGAATATATTAAATAATGAAAGAAAAAACATTTTCTATATCATAACTATACTTTTTCTGAAAAAGTAAAAGTCAAACACAAAATTTGAAGCTGTTATTTGAAATTGACATTTTACAAATACTGAATTATGAAGCTAATATAAGGTTATATGTCAATTATACCTAAAGAAAAAAGGAAAATGACATCTGATAATGTTAAAATGTTGGTTGTAAATCATTACCAACCAATATTATATATTTTTTTAACTTAAGTAACCAATTTAACCACATTTACATTTGTATATTCCATTACTTCAAAAAGAGCTTACTAATTTTTTAAACCAAATTCAACACAATAATATCAGATACATCTTGAGTTTAACTTGAGGGTCACCTTTACCTCAAAATATGTATGCTTTCAAATAAGCATATGTTCTGATGTTATATAAATATGTAAACTGAGATTTATAAATCAAAACTGCTTCTCAATTTAATAGTACTCCAAAAGGATAGAAAATAAGGTATTTTTCTCCTCATTCTGGTTGAAAGGACTGTATTTGGCAATTCAGATTATTCTTAGTGTTTTTCTGTCTTCAAAAACTTATTTATAAAAGTTATATTGGCTCTCTCATGATTTTCCTTTTTTTTTTTTGGCAGAGGTTGGAAATACTGAAAAAGTAAGATAAGCAAATGAAGTGCATAAAACTGAAAAATGGGTGTAGGGCATATTATTAAGCCACATATTACAAACATAAGCAACAAAAGAGAAAGTAAATTGGATTTCATCAAAATTTAACACTTACATGTATCAAAGGACACTATCAAGAGAATGAAAAGACAACCCACAGAATAGGAGGAAATATTTACAAATCACATATCTGCTAAGGGATTAATTATCCAGAATGTATAAAGAACTCCCATAATTCAACAACAAAAAAACAAACCACCCAATTTAAAAGTGGACAAAGAACTGGAACAGACATTTCTCCAAAGATACGCAAATGGCCAATAAACACATGAAAAGATGCTCAACATCACTAATCATTAAAAAATGCAAATCAATACGATGAGATACCACTTCATACCCATGAAGATGGCTACAATCAAAACAAACAAACAAAAAAACAAAGAAAACAAACAAACAAAACAAATGTTGGCAAGGATGTGGAGAAATTGGAATCCTTGTGCTTTACATCCAGGAGGCCCACCCCAGGTTCTCAGGGTGAAGATAAAAGTTCCCTCCTATTGTCACTTAGGCATATCATATTCAAAATCATATACAGATAATCAAAGACAAAGAGAAATTTCTGAAAGAAGATAGAGGGGGGAAAAAAAACACCTTACCTATATAGGAATAAGGATAAGAACACATTGGACTTCTCTTCAGTAACCATGCAAGCAACAAGAGAACGGAATGAAATATTTAAAGTGTTGAGAGAAAAAATGAAATCACCAACCTAAAGTCTATATCCAATGAAATTATCCTTCAAAGTAAAGGAGAAATAAAGACTTTCTCAGACAAACAGATATTGAGGGAATTTGTTGCCAGCAGACCTGTCTTGCAAGAAATATTAAAATAAGTTCTTCAGAAAGAAGGAAAATGATATAGGTCAGAAGCTCAGATCTACATAAAGAAAGGAAGAACTTTAGAGAAGTAATAAATAAAGACAAAATAAAATCTTTTATTTTCTTATTCTTAATCTAACAGATAACAGTTTGTTCAAAGTATTAACAGCAACAATATAGCAGGTGATTATAGATTAAGGATAAATGAAATGAATGACAGCAGTGTTACAAGGGACAGGAGGGAGGAACTGGGAATATTCTGTTATAAGGTACCCACACTACCCCTGAATGGTACAGTGTTGTTTGAAGGTGGACTTATGTTAGCTGTAAATCCATACTGCAAACTCCAGGGCAATCACACACATACATACATACAAACAAAAAAAATTAAAACAAGTATAAATGATATGTTAAGGAGAGAGAAAATGAAATAATACAAAATGCTCAATTAAACCCAGATAATGCAGAAAAATGGTGAAAGACAAAAAAAAAAAGAACAAGTTCAACTAACAGAAAACAGTTCCAAATATAGTTGATATTATAAAGCCACTATACTCCAATAAAAATTAATTTTAAAAAAGCCAACTAAATCAATAAACACTTTAAATGTGAATGTGAATGCACCAAAAAAAAGACAGAGACTATCAAAGTGGATTAAAAAACGAAACCCAACTAAATAGTACTGTCTTCGAAAAACCTACTTTACAGACACAGTGGATTAAAAATAAAGGGATGGAGAAAGAAATACAATGCTAATGTTAATCAAAAGAAAGCTGAAGTAGCTACATAGATTTCAGACAAAGTCAACTTCAAAGCAAGGAAAATTATCAGAGATATAGAAAGCATTACATAATGGTAAACAGAACATATCTCCAAGACATAATAATCCTTAAAGTGTAAGCAGCTGCTCATCTCCTCCATATCTAGTATAGTGCTTAGTACACAGAACCATGTTCAACTGAAAGAATAAATGATGATAACTGGGGAAAATAAAACTTGGATTCTAATACTCTTCAGGCCAGAAGTAATAAATGTTTTTTGTATTTGCCGCAACTTTTCTAATAATACTTGAAGTTGTTTCAGTTCCCATGAAAGTAAATCCCACTACTTTAAAGAAATATGCACAAATTCAAAAGTGTATAGAGTCCCAGCAAGTAAATAAAGCAAGTTGGGAGGAGACTGGCTAACTTCAGCCTATTCGGAACAGATATGATTCAACTCAGGTCAATTATTGCTACACTACAGGACTTCTCAACTTCAATACTGAAATACTTCGGACCAGATAATTCTTTGCTGTAGGAGGCTGTCCTGTGCATAAGCAGCATCCCCGGCCTTTACCCATAAGATGCCAATAGCACCTCCCCACCAAGTCATGACAATCAAAACTATCTCTAGACATTGACAAATGTCCTTTTTTGTAACACTGCCAAAATTGCCCCTGGTTGAGAATCACAGCAATGTTGGGACGAGAAAGCTCAATATTGTCCAATTCTCATGCTTGTCAAAAGAAGTTGGAAATTTATATTTTCATATAAAATCTTCTAATGTTCAAATACTAACAACTAATTTTTAGGTTGAAACAGAACAAAACACTGTGTTATCGAACGTATCTGTGGGCTTTTTTCAGTGTTCAGGATGCCAGTTTGACACCTCTGAACACAGAAGCAGATGAATTACCAATATCTTAGGACAGGAACTTACATATGACTATCTAATATTAAACTAAAAAATAAGTGTTTTTAAAAAGCAGGGAATATAATTATCTAGACTCAAATTAAGTTAAATCCTAAATCCTTTTTTGATTTATATAAGTCACCATATAATAACTGAATTATTTTGAGTATATATTCTCTCCCGAAAATTATCCTCCAGCAATACAACACTCTGCAAAGTCAGGAAATCATGTTAACACTGATACATTAAGAAGAGTGTCATCTAATAACACTAATACTTCTTTCTCACAATCTAGTAATGACGAAAAGTTTTGAAAATGCTTAAAACTCAGGAAATGTGATTTAAGTTTTTAACAGCATCAGCACACAAAAGTAACATGATTTTTAAATTTTATTTTAGTCCATGAAATACAATAAACTCACAAGTAAATTATATATATTATTGAGTTAAATTTGAAACTTTAGATTTTCCCCAAAATCCACGTATACATTTTAAAGGACTCATGCAAAACATTTTCTCTTAGGAACTTTGAATTTTCTTCAGTCTAATGAAAAAGATCTAAAAAACTTCAGGAAGTTTATAATTAATAAAAGACAGTTTCCAGGAAAATCTAAAATATTTTTGGAACTAATCCAAAATGTCCTATTAAATGCAATTAACAAAACATTTCTAGTGTGAGGAGAAAAAAAAAGGAGTTTAAGATCTCTCTTATTTAGAGCAACACTCCTAACTGCCCAAGCTTTTCTTGTTCATATTCAAATAATCAAAAACATTTGAAAATTCTGAATATATGATAAATTCTGCACTAGACAATACTGTGCCAGGATAAGAGCTCGTGCTACAAATCACAAAAGACAGAATATTAAATATTTAAGGAGTTCATAAACTACTTTCATACTATTTATTATTTCTATACTCTGTCCAGTTAGTTAGTACTTTAAACATTTATTTTACTATATGATCCAAATATTATTAACAAAATATAAGTTCATCTCAGATGGTTCTAAAGGACAATAATCAAGGTCTTAACAGTGACTTGTCTCTGGCTGGGTTGAAGAGTGGTTTTTATTTTCTACTTTATATATTTGTATTTTGTGATTTTTCCTTGTTTTTACACATTTTTTAATCCAAAGAGGAAAAAAAAAGGAAGATTCAAGAGGTAAATACTAGCAGTCTCTCCTACACTGTACATGGAAGAGCATTTTTTGACTCTTAAATAGAAGTTTCCTGTCTGTGGAGCAGATGTATCTTTTAGTGAAAATGAACACATCATGTTATCATATTGATGACACGAGCCATTAATACGATACATCTTATGACTCATATTCCATATTTAGTAAGCAATCTTTTAAGTTTGACTTCCTACATAGATTTGCCTACAGAGAGAACACGGACTTCATTCACTGATCCATTCTACAAATACTTATTAAGCACCTACCATGTACTAGGCACTATTCTAGGGACTGAAGATACAATAGGGAAAAAAGAGGTAAAATTCCTGCCTTTGGGCTTCTCTGGTGGTGCAGTGGTTGAGAGTCCGCCTGCCGATGCAGAGGACATGGGTTCGTGCCCCAGTCCGGGAAGATCCCACATGCCGCGGAGCGGCTGGGCCCGTGAGCCATGGCCACTGAGCCTGCGCGTCCGGAGCCTGTGCTCCGCAACGGGAGAGGCCACAACAGTGAGAGGCCCGCGTACCGCAAACAAACAAAAAAAACAAAAAAAAAATTCCTGCCTTCATGGAACTTATATTTTAATATGGAAAAAATAAATAATATATAACCAAGGTGAGGACGTATAAAAGCTATAAAAGAAAATAAAGCAGGATAAAAGAGTGTGATGGGGGAAGGGGAGATTAGAGATATTGATAGTAAGTAGAAGGGGAAAGTAACCCCGATGGAGTAGCATTTGAGTATACACCTGAATAATGGGAGAAGAAACAAACAATGGAAATATCTGGGGGAAGCTGAGTGAACAGCAAACACAAAGACTCTGAGGCAAGAGAGGAGTTCAAAACACAACAGAAAGCCAGTATGGCTGGAAGAATGAGTAAGGAAGAAAGTGATAGGAGATGAAGCAGCCCGGAGTCAGGGTCTTGTGGGCTAAGGTAAGGACTTCAGCTTTGACTAAGGCGGTAGTGGTGAGGGTAGTAAGAGTAGTTTTTTTGTTTGTTTTTAGAGCAGTTTCAGGTCTACAGAAAAACTGCACATAAAGTACAGAGTTCCCACATACCCCACCTCCCCACAGTTTCCACTATTATTAACATCCTGCATTTGGTGCATTTGTTACAGTTGATGAACCAACATTTATACATTATTATTATTAACTAGAAGTCCATATTTTACATCACCACCCACTCTTTGTGTTGTCCAGTTCTACAGGTTTTGATAAGTGTATAATATCATGTATCCATCATCATAGTATCATACAGAAGTTTCACTGCTCTAAAAATCCCCTGTGCTTCACTACTCATTGATCCATCTCTCTCCTGGGGCCCTTGGCAACCATCGATCTTTTATTTTGCCTTTTCCAGAATGTTGTATAGTTGGAATCATATAATATGCAGCTTTTCCAGATTGACTTCTTTCATTTAGCAATATGCATTTAAGGTTCCTCCATGTCTTTTTGTAGCTTGATAGTTCATTTCTTTTTTACCACTGAACAAATATTCCATTGTATGGGTGTACTAGTTTACTATTCACTCGTTTATTGAAGGACATCTTGGTTACTTCCAATTTTTAACAATTATGAATAGAACAGCTAAAAACATTTTGTGTACAGTTTTTTGCATAGACATAAGTTTTCAACTCATCTGAGTAAATAGGAGCATGATTGATAGATTGTATGGTGAGACTATGTTTAGTTTTGGAAGAAACTGCCACTGTCTTCGTCTTCCAAAGTGTCTGTACCACTTTGCATTCCCACAGTTAATGAATGAGAGTTTGCACCAGCATTTGGTATTGTTCAACCAAAAACAATAGAATGAATAAATAAAATCATGGTATATTCACACTATGAAATATTATGCAGTAATGAGAAGGAATATTCTCTAACTATATACACCAATATGATAAATAATGTGAAGGACAGCTCTTCCTTATAGAAGAATTTCAATTAATAAATGCAAAAGGAACAAGGGAAATTTTAAAAAATCATCATTAGAATATAGTAATAATTGTTTTGGGGAAGAACCACCAAGGAACCCTCAGTATTTGTTTTGCAATTTTTCTTTACCTCTAAAATTTGTCCAAAATGGATAGCTTAAAAAAGATAAAGTTTAGGGCTTCCCTGGTGGCGCAGTGGTTGAGAGTCCGTCTGCCGATGCAGGGGACGCGGGTTTGTGCCCCGGTCCGGGAGGATCCCACATGCCGCGGAGCAGCTGAGCCCGTGAGCCATGGCCGCTGAGCCTGTGCATCCGGAGCCTGTGCTCCGCAACGGGAGAGGCCACAACAGTGAGAGGCCCGCGTGCCACAAAAAAAAAAAAAAAAAGATAAAGTTTAAAGTAAAAACGATGGCAATATATTATTATGGGATTTATGATATATGAATAACATAATATATATAACGTATATTGTCATATATTGTATGACAATAATGGCACAAAAAACAGGAGAAACAGAAGTGTTCTATTGTAAGGTTCTTAGGATACATGTAAAGTGGTATAATATTATATAAATGTAGACTGTATTGTTATGATATGCACTGTAAATATTAGAGCAGACACTTAAAAGAGGTATCAGAGATGTATAACTAATATGCAGCAGTTGAGATAAGTGGAATCTATAAAAACAATCCAAAAGAAGGCATGAAATGAAGGGTAAAAGGAAAAGTAACAAATGGCACAAATAGAAAATAGCCAGCCAGCTGACAGATTTAAACCAATCATATTGATAACTATATTAAATGTAAATGGTCTAAACCCTCCAATTAAGACAAACTGTCACAATAAAACAAGAGACCTAACCATGTGATGTCTACAAGAAACAATTTTAAATACATATAAAGACACAAAAAGTAAAAAGATAGAAAAAGATATGGCTATATCAAATAAAATCAGAATTTAGAAAAAAGAGATACTACCAGAAATATTACCATAAAGACAGATGGTTCATAATGATATAAACTGCATCAGAAAAAAAAAAATCCTAAGTATATATACAACTAGTAACAGAGTTTCAAAATGTAAGAAGCAAAAATAATAGCACTAGTGGGAGAAAGACAAATCTACTACTATAGTTGGGTATTTCAACACTCATTTCTTACTAATTGAAGAAAAAAGTAGATAGAAAATCGATAAGGGTATACAAGAAATTAATAACATCATCAACCAATTTGACCTTGCTCCAAAAATAACAGCAAAATGCACCTTCTTTTCAACTGCATATAGAACATTTACCAAGACAGACTGTATTTTATAAATCAGTAACAAAAAATAGGGAATTCCCTGGCAGTCCCAGTGGTTAGGACTCCACACCTTCATTGCTGAGGGTTCAGGTTCGATCCCTGGTCAGGGAATTAGGATCCCACAAGCTGCATGGTGCAGCCAAAAAGTTAAAAAAGGGAAAAAAAAAATATGAAAACATCTCTGAAATACTTGGAAATTGAGCAATGCACTGTTAAATAATCCATGGATTAGAGAATAACAAGAGATATTTAGAAAATACTTTGAACTAAATAATAACGAAAACAGAACATATCAAAATGTATGTGCTGCTGCTAAAATAGTACTTGGAGGTTTATAGCTATCAATGCCCTTACATAATGCAAAGAAGAAAGATACAAAATCAATCTAACAACTTAAGACAGAAGACAAAGGACATATTAAACATAAAGTAATAAGGAACTAGATAATTAAGAGCAGAAAACAAAAAAAATGGAAGATAATTTAAAAAATAATAAAACCAAAAGCAGTTTTTTTGAAAGGACCAATAAAGCCAATATCAGGAATGAATGAAAGAGGGATGTGATAATATATATATTACAAACTTTAGAAGAATAAAGAACCATTATGAACTTTATGCCAAAAAATTCAACAGATCAAATAAAATAGACAAATGCTTTGACAGATTCAAACTATCAAAGTTCAACTGAGAAGAAACAGAAAACCCAAATAACTTCCTATTAAATTAGTCATTTAAAACCTTCCTACCAAGAAAACCCCAGTCCCAGATTACAAGACTGATAAATTCTTCTAAACATTTGAAGACATAATACTAATTCTTCACAAACTCTTCCAGAACATAAAAGAGGAACACTTTCCAACTCATTCCACAATATGAAGCCAGCACTGCCCTGATAGAAAACCATTACAAAAAAACAGAAGAAAAAAAAGAAATTACAGATCAATATCCATGATGAATATAAATGCAAAAACTCTTTAAATTTTAGTAAATTAAACCTAGCAACATACAGAAAGGCCCTATTAAAACATATCTATTAACAGGCACTCAAATACTGGTAAATAAATAATTTAGGTTTCTTTCATAAGTTGTGGCCTTCCGTATATTATCATTTGACTCACGTTAATAAGGACGCTTACATTTTTAAAGTAACTCTCGTTCCTGAGCTTATAGGGTTACTTTTCAAACATTCAGAGCTTAGCTCTATAAAAATCACATCAAATCTTACTAAAATACATTTGTAAAACTACATAATTAACAAGGGCTGGAAATACTTATTACACAAGCTTGAATAGATTTAGGGACTTAGGTCAGAATACACACTATTATATTTGCATAAATTTGTCTTGAAAGCTTAATTCTCCCTTTCATTGCAAAGAAAACTTTAGTAGTTCTTCTGAGCAAGTGCTTCTGTAACTAAGCAACATGGACAACAGTGTCTATATTCTTTGAATGGATAGCATGCTATCATTAGAGTACAATGATTGCCCTCCTCCCTATACCTTAGCAGTGTGGGAAGTCAAATGTATCCTCTGGTTCTATCAGATCCTTCTAAGATGGTTGAAGTGTTTTTTTCTGTTCTCTTACATCCTCCTTTAGCAATAAGAGTAACTTTTCCAGGTTTCTGTTGTTTAGTGAAACTCCTGACAATTTGATAACAATCAACTAAGTTAACAGTTCATTTCTAGGCCTCTAAGGTTTCTTACTGATTTCCAGTGAAAAGAAGTTATTTATTAACAACTATGAACTCCCTTTCCTGATTTCGTTTTCCTGCCAAACTAAGTTACTCATTAGCACTTGTACAAAACACTCAAATGAGATCATTAAATAATGTTACCTGGACCATGAAAGCAATTGCAGCACCTCTGGCAGTCCTAGGAGAACTTCAAGAATTTTAGGAACTAAGGGTTACAATTTGGGTTAATATTAAAAATTGGGTAATAGTATTTGGCTTCACTAAATTCACTTCAAGCCACATTTACTGAAAACCCACCGTTTATTACCTGCAAAAATTCATAGAAAATTACATAATAGGGAATTAAATAAGATCTCTAAGGTCCTTCAACTTAAAAAAATTGCTGATTCTGTTCTTAGTATTTTTATATATATTGATTATACATACATATTTATTATATATTACTTGACATAAAAAATAACTGCAGTACTATAGTATATATAGTAGAAAATTGATTGTTTTCAATAAATGTTAATGAGTCATATGGGTTAAAAAATTGCTGTTTCTAATTTCTCATATATCTGAATGCTGTGAGAGGTTTTTTTTAATGAGTAAAAATGATCTGGGTTCTCAAAAAGCATACATAACATAGCAGATCATTCTCCTAAGAGAAATTTACACAAAATTGTATACAATATAAATGATGTAGCATTTTATTGAACATACAATATATAGGACAGATTTTTTTAAGATTCCCTCTAACTTAGCCGTTTTTATAAATAATAATAGGAGGAAACTTTAAGGAGAAGCAATCTTAAACCAGCCTTTAATTCAATGAAGGAAAAGTTGTAGGAATATTAGTAAGAGACAAAGATGGAGTTTATTTCTGGTTTCAAAGAGTAATCATTTTCTTTCTAGAAAAATAAAATCATTTAAAACTTCACTAATCAGAGTTTCCTTAAGTAAAGTGATTAATTATTCAAACTGACAACCTGATGACCCTCACTCTAATCTATTCAGGCCCACCCAAAAAAATTTACAAAAGCACATCTCTAACATGAAACTCAAAGGAACCAGGCCAATTGCGGGGGGGTGGGGTGGGGGGGGGGGGGCGGGGCAGGGAAGGATGGGGTAAGGGAGTGGTTATTCACTGTTTTCCCTCTGAAAACATGATTTCTTGAGTGCCTTGGTGTTCAGTGAAGAGTCTCTTTCAAGATTAAAAATGGTGAAAGGAGGTATGGGCAGGAATAATGAAACACTAATCTAAAAAAGCAATGACTAAGGTTTCCATCTATCTTATTTAACACAAAAAGATAGGACATTTACTTTATTTGTCCATGACTTACCATACAAAAGGAAAAAAGTAAGTCAATATTACCAAGTGAAGAGTTTTCTTGGCTGCTCTCTAATGTATTATGTCTGGCTCTTCGTATGTCTTTCAGTATCCTTTTACTGCTTTCTGCCAGTATTCACCCACGTGAATATGCATCATTAGTATCAAATCACATGGCATTAATAAAGATACTATTAATGCTTAAACAGGTATTCAGATTTTAACATAATTTCCCTATAAAGGCAACAGCACAGCTGCTAAATTCCAAATACATTATTTAAACTAAATACTAGGCTATGTTTCACAAACTTCTAATTCACACAAACTTCTAATTCACATTCCTCAAATATACTGCTGAACACAAACTGGATGGCATGATTGAAAGTGGTATACTCATAAAAACAACAGAGAAGAATAAGCACTTAATATGCATAATATAAATCTAATATATATATATCTCTATAATAATGTGGATCTAATACGTATAAATGAAAGTTTAACAAAATGATAATTAGCATATATTTTGAATTGTAAATTCTCTTGTTATGAGTTTCAGCAGTAAGTCAAATTGCATTAAAGACGTATAACTTTTAGAAATGTCAAATTCCATTTTATTTGATCTGGGTGCATGAGTCTTATTTTGTAAGCATTCTCAAAGGAGCTCAGGATTTTGGGGGTTTTTTTGTAATTAAAAAAGCAGTAAAGCAAGATCTGCATCACAGAAAATAACTATTTCTGTCTTTCCTTTATAATAAAAGATAGCCTTCAAGAGTTAAAAACAAATCAATAATAATCAGGAAACTATAAATAAAAAACATAATGAGATACCACTTCACACTCATGGAATGGCTATAATAAAAAAAGACAGATAATCACAAGAATGTTGACGATATAGAGGAATTGGAACCCTCATACACTGCTAATGGGAAGGTAAAATGGTGTAGCCACTTAAGAAAATAGTCCAGTATTTCCTCGAAAGATTAAACATAGAGTTACCATATGACTCAGTAAATCTACTTCTAGGTATACACCGAAGAGAAATGAAAACAAATGTCTACACAAAAACTTTTACACAAATGTTCATAGTAATTTTATTCATAATAGCCAGAAAGTGAAAACAACCCAAATGTTCAACAACTGATGAGTGGATAAACAAAATGTGGTATAATCATACAGTGGAATATCATTCAGCAATAAAAAGGAACGATGTACTGATAGATGCTATGACCTGGATGAATTTTGAAAACATTATGCTAAGTGAAAGAAGCTAGCCACCAAAAACTATATATTTTATGATTCCATTTATATGAAATGTCCAGAATAGGTAAATTTATAGAAAAAGAAAGTAGATTAGTGTTTGCCTAGGGCTAAGGAGTTGGGAGAAAACATGGGTGGGGTGGGGTAACTGCCAAACAGAACAGAGTTTCTTTCTGGGGTGATGAAAATCTCCCATAATTGTTTGTGATAGTGAACAAGTCTGTGAACATGCTAAAACCCACTGAATTGTATACTTCGAATGCATTAATCATATGGTATGTGAATTATATCTCAATTAAGCTGTTAACATTGTCCCCTCTCAAAAAAAAAAAAATCTACTGTAATAGCTTTCAACTGCAGCTACACTTGGAATAACCCAACTTACTCATTAAAAGTACAGATCCCCTGGACCTGCCAGACCAGTAAATCATAATCTATGGGATGAGACCCACTCTTCTAGACTAGTGGGAGCAGTACAGTGAGACCTAGATTCAAACTCTGACTATGCCATCTTCTTAACTGTATGATCTTTAGTAAATTATCTAATCTCACTAAATTTTCAGTTCCTTTTTCAGTACAATGAGGTGAGAAGTACCTATTTCACTGGATTACTGTAAGAATTTAATGAGATATTAGACGTAAATTTACGTGTACAAAATAGTGTATGTTTTATGACATACTGTGCTCAAACAACAGCTACTCTTATTATTACAATTATGTTATTTTTACTAGATCTTTATTTTCTTTTTCCCTATAAGGAAACATAACGCAGACTTCAGCAATGTTTGTCCCAAATCCATGCATGTAAGTTAAACCTTATAAATTCTAACTCCTTATAAGAAATATTGTTTTATTTTTTAAAGCAGTTTACTTTCTATCTGATGCCCTGCTCGGAATAAAATAAATGACATTTATGAAGTTACTATTTTTATAGAAATACAGAAATTACAAGAACACAAAACTTCAATGTCACTAATGGTGGGAGGGTGCTCATTAAAAAACAAATCAATGGTTATTTTATAAATTACAAATTTAGGAATAAAGTTCCAAAGATTAGGCAGCCACAAAAATCAACCATTTAATTAAATATAATTTGCCAATTTTTAAAAATAAATTCACTTTTTAGTAAAAATGTTGTAACCATCTGCTCAAGAACAAAGTGAAGTAAATTTAAAGTCCTATGAAATAATTTCCTGCTTAAGAAATGCATGTTCTTAATTCCCAGGTAATTTGACAACATCTTCTAAAGAAAAAAAAAAATCCTCAAAGAAAGACTTTCATATGAATGAAAGCCAACGTTTTAGAATGGAGTGTAACACATGCACAAAACAACAATAAGTACAAAGACTGGAAATAACATTTTATATTTCTACATAAAAATTCAGCATTTCTTTCCCCAACAGCTTATAATTCTATTCTACAATGAGTCATACAAACAGGTCAAATTTTGACTGAATCTGGTACAAAAATCAAATGTCATTCAACAACCACATTGTTATCTGAAGACATGGAAAGGAACATATCCATTCGAATTCCTAGGGATATTTTAGTATCTCATAAGTGTGTCACACTTTATAAATACAAGTACATTGCTTGAGAAAAATGACTGTGGATTTTCTAAATACATTTAATTAAACCAAAATTAAATTAAGTGTCTGGTTAGAGCTAAATATAATAGAACACCATACCTAAAATTTAAACTGCATCTTTCTCAAAGCTAAATAAAAATTTTGAAACACCCAGAGAATATTATATCTCTACATAGCTGCACAGCCTAAAAACAAAGTTTCCTTCATCACCCACTATAAGACCAATGCTCAACCAATATATTTAACCTGTTTTATTCAGAATAAATTTGTGTTTCACACAAAAAAGGGAAACTTCCCTTTAAAAGCTGTATAATCAATTTTTATGTCAATTTTTCAAACTCTCATAAAAAGGGCCCACAAAGATAATACCGTCTATCAATTTCTCAAAATCGGTAAGTCAACGGTTGACTACATTCCAAAAGTTGCTGAAATTTTTTTTTAATTAAAAATATCAAAACAACTAACTTCTTTTTACTGACTTGTTTACACATGTGTATTTCCTATTTTTTATTCTACTATCTATTCTTTTAAAAACAGTCCCCTTTTTTCAGTACAATTTAGCTTTACATATAAAAACAAGAATGAAATCTACCGAAATACTAACAGTGTTGGCATTAACTATTGCTAACTTTTCTACTTTTCTGTATCCTTAGATTGTTTTTAATGAACATGTAAGTACTTTCAAAATGAAATTTTCTTTTCAACTTTCTTACAACCCTGCTTCTTCACAAGGCTCTGATATGCCAATCTTTTGTGGTAAATTAGGTAGAAAAGTAATATGAATTTAAACAAACACTTTTTAGGTAAAAAAGAAGGTGTCAGAGAATGAGAAAATGCAGGCTTAAAGCATCTTATATAATCATATCTTGTAAATACTTTAAAAACAGGTGGTAACAATTAAAAAATTAGGTAAAAATTCTTTTTCTGCTTCAAATTTACTTTTTTCCAATGAAAATGAAAGCAGATTAGATTTGTGTGAAAAAGGCCCAATTACATATACATTCTAACTAATTATCTAGGTCTATAAAATAATCTCAAACCATGTACTATTAATACCGCTATAACTGATTAAACCATAAAGAAGACAAAACTTAGAAACCAGCTGTTTTTTAGACAAGTATCAGATATTTTCTGATATGGAAAAGCACTGGACAAAATTATTGGGCATAACAAATACTACAAACAATAATAGTAACCCAAGGCCTCTTACCAATTTCAGCAGGTAGTTGTTTGATTTTGTTCTCTCGAATGCTAAGCATGCTGAGTTTTGACAGGTTTTTGATGTCTTTTTCCACAGTAGTTATTCGATTAAAGCGAAGGTAAAGAGTGGTAAGAGAATCCAGCCTATACACCACTGAAGGAATTTCTCTCAGTTTATTATGCCGTAAATCAAGCATCCGCAGCTTCTTCAAGTTATCAAGAGAGTCAGGCAAACTGGTAAGTGAATTTTCACTTAGAGCAAGTGTCATGAGATTTACTAGACAGCCCACTTCTGCTGGGAGGGACTGTAATTTGTTGCTATATAAATAAAGTTCTGTTAATTGAGTCAACTCTTTGATTGATGATGGCAATATGTGTATAGACCTCTTGGATAAGTCCAAACGCATTGAGTTCTCTTCCCGGCATTTGTTGAGCTCTTTAATCACCTCTGCATTGCTAGATTTCTTTCTAGTCCCAGGTGCTGGATTTGGCCGTTTGATCGTATTATCAACTGAAAAAGCCACCCCTGGTTGGGCAGCACTGGAGTCCTTCTTTCCATCTTTGGCATCTTTCCCTTTGGTCTTAGGTTCTTTTTCTTTGCTCTCTTTCCCAAAACCTCCAGAGGCTTTTGCCTCCTTTTCTCTTTCCTTGGCTGATGGTGCTTTGGGATCTTTCTCTTTAGAGTCTTTTTCTTTTCCTAAACTACTACTCATGGTGACTCAAGCTTGGGCAAAAACTACATGAACTCCTTTTATTTGCCAACAGCAGAAACTGGAATTCAAAGATGAAGAGACAAAAATCCTACACAATCAAAAAAGGTGTTGGCTTCAAGAAGTAATCGCCATCTGTTACGTGTTGGATCTAAAAGCACTATGCCCATTTCTGATAACTCATTCCAACTGGTAAAATGGTGCTGGTCAATCAATGATTCATTAGAATTCCTGAAATATAATACAGAGAGAGTATTATATTACTTTAGGTTATAAATTTATATTAAGTAAATGGGCTCTGAAAAACAATCTTACTGAAAATTTTGCTATTTTCCTAAGATTTGATACAGTA
Organism: Aethalodelphis obliquidens; assembly: GCF_003676395.1. Classification (NCBI taxonomy): domain Eukaryota; kingdom Metazoa; phylum Chordata; class Mammalia; order Artiodactyla; family Delphinidae; genus Aethalodelphis; species Aethalodelphis obliquidens. Next base: position 26,890,081 of record NW_020837955.1, on the reverse strand, counting down.
AATATTTATCGAACACCTTCTACTTTGCAAAATCCATTGAAAAATTATAAAAATTAACAAGGCGGGCTCTCTCTTTAAGGAATTTACAATCTAACAGGAAGAGGTAAGATAGGTATGCAAGTCACCAAACTGCAAATGTTTTTAAGAGCTGAAAAGTGGGAGAAATCACAACAGCAGCTAATGTCTGAGTGCTTTCTATGTACAAGCACTATTGTATGGAATTTACAAACATTATAACTGCTCTATGAGATAAATTCTTATCTCTATTTTACATACAGGGACGACTGAGGCACAGAAATATTTTTAGTAATTAGCTTTGTGATCCTGGAAAAGTGGCAGAGCTAAGATTCCAATGTAGGTGGTACACTGCCTATATTCTTAATCACTACGGTAAAACTGCTCTATCTGCAGCTAATTACCAGATTCTAGGAACTGCAAAGGTAGCTTTTTTAGTTGATAGTGAGAAGGATTAAAGGTTCTTAGAAGTAGAAAATGTTCACTGGTAACATGACTGACCCAAAATGATCCACAAAGATTGAAAAGATGAGGGGAGATGGAAGTGAGACAGCACTAACCTAATAAGATCTATTCTTGGTATAAGATTATAATGATGATTATCACATTTAATAATTATTTACTTAAAAAACCACATCAATAGACCATATATACTAAATATATTCCTTAGTCTTACCTTAAATGCCGATGTGAAAGCTTTACAATATTGAATCTTGAATTACAATAAACAAGACTTCTGATTCCATACAAGATGGAATAAGCCCACTCTACCTTGTTCCTCACATTAATTACAACTTAAAACCCTGACAAAATACATGAAGCAACTAGCAGAATATTCTGAAAGGTAGAGAAAAGAAGGCAGACTGGTTAGGAACCTTGGTTTGCAGATGACCTGGTGGTTAGTACTCTAGGGGTTTTTTGTTTTGCTTTGTTTTTATTTCCTATATATCCTGGCCTGGGCAGTAGAGAAGCCCATAAACACAAAACACCAATAAGCATGGACTAAAACAAGGTCCAAGAAAAGTCTGCTGTCTCTAGTCAAAGGACTATGAAGAGAATAGCACTGCAGGATGGAACCCTTTTGACTATACCCCTCCTTATTCCACTTGAACACCACAGAAGAAGTCTGTCCCACCCCTCCCAACTGGCACTGAGGCCACAAAGACTGTAGAGTAAAACTCTGCCAAACACCCAGCTCTGCACTAACTTGAAGAGAAGCAGTACACATCCCCCTTGGCATCAGTACTGCAGCCATGGAAACTATGGAGGAGAGCCCTGTTGACCATCCCCACCCTGTACTTAGTAAATGTCAGCCAAGAAGTGGTAGCCCTCTCCCTCCCCACTGGTGCAAAAGCTGTACTATGAGGAAGAATCCTGTGGATCATCCCCTGCCGTGCACTAAGCAAATGTTAGCAAAGAGACAGCACACCACTCCTTCACAACCAGAGGGAGAAGGAGAAAATTATGGAGAGGAGGGAGCTGGAGAAAGGGATTCTTTCAATCTGTGTATTCCCAAGCACACTCCTTAGAAGCTCAGCAAGAAACCAACCAGAATGAAAACAACAAATGCTTTGAGAACTGAACTGCAGTGTGGAATATCACCTATTTTTCAGATTGGCCTTGGGGTGGCATACAAACAGGGCAGACCAGAATACCCCTAAAAAGCACATTAAAAGGATCATACACCATGACCAAGTGAGGTTTATTCCAGGAATGCAAGGATTCTTCAATATACGCAAAACAATTAATGTGATAAACCATATTAACAAATTGAAGGAGAAAAACCATATGATCATCTCAGTAGATGCAGAGAAAGCTTTCGACAAAATTCAACACCCATTTATGATAAAAACCCTGCAGAAAGTAGGCATAGAGGGAACTTTCCTCAACAAAATAAAGGCCATATATGACAAACCCACAGCCAACATCGTCCTCAATGGTGAAAGACTGAAAGCATTTCCACTAAGATCAGGAACAAGACAAGGCTGCCCACTCTCACCACTCTTATTCAACATAGTTTTGGAAGTTTTAGCCAAGCAATCAGAGAAGAAAAGGAAATAAAAGGAATTCAAATCAGAAAAGAAGAACTAAAGCTGTCACTGTTTGCAGATGACATGATACTATATATAGAGAATCCTAAAGATGCTACCAGAAAACTACTAGAGTTAATCAATATATTTGGTATAGTAGCAGGCTACAAAATTAATGCACAGAAATCTCTGGCATTCCTATATACTAATGATGAAAAATCTGAAAGTGAAATCAAGAAAACACTCCCATTTACCATTGCAACAAAAAGAATAAAATATCTAAGAATAAACCTACCTAAGGAGACAAAAGACCTGTATGCAGAAAATTATAAGACACTGATGAAAGAAATTAAAGATGATACAAAAAAATGAAGAGATATACTGTGTTCTTGGATTGGAAGAATCAACATTGTGAAAATGACTCTACTACCCAAAGCAATCTACAGATTCAATGCAATCCCTATCAAACTACCACTGGCATTTTTCACAGAAGTAGAACAAAAAATTTCACAATTTGTATGCAAACACAAAAGACCCCGAATAGCCAAAGCAATCTTGAGAATGAAAAACGGAGCTGGAGGAATCAGGCTCCCTGGCTTCAGACTATACTACAAAGCTACAGTAATCAAGACAGTATGGTACTGGCACAAAAACAGAAAGATAGATCAATGGAACAGGATAGAAAGCCCACAGATAAACCCATGCACATATGGTCACCTTATCTTTGATAAAGGAGGCAGAAATGTACAGTGGAGAAAGGACAGCCTCCTCAATAAGTGGTGCTGGGAAAACTGGACAGGTACATGTAAAAGTATGAGATTAGATCACTCCCTAACACCAAAATAATCTCAAAATGGATTAAAGATCTAAATGTAAGGTCAGAAACTATCAAACTCTTAGAGGAAAACATAGGCAGGACACTCTATGACACAAATCACAGCAAGATCCTTTCTGACCCACCTCCCAGAGAAATGGAAATAAAAAGAAAAATAAACAAATGGGACCTAATGAAACTTAAAAGCTTTTGCACAGCAAAGGAAACCATAAACAAGACCAAAAGACAACCCTCAGAATGGGAGAAAATATTTGCAAATGAGGCAACTGACAATGAATCAATCTCCAAAATTTATAAGCAGCTCAATAACAAAAAAACAAACAATCCAGTCCAAAAATGGGCAGAAGACCTAAATAGACATTTCTCCAAAAAAGATATACAGATTGCCAACAAACACATGAAAGAATGCTCAACTTCATTAATCATTAGAGAAATACAAATCAAAACTACAATGAGATATCATCTCACACCAGGCCATCATCAAAAAATCTAGAAACAATAAATGCTGGAGAGGGTGTGAAGAAAAGGGAACACTCTTGCACTGTTGGTGGGAATGTAAATTGATGCAGCCACTGTGGAGAACAGTATAGAAGTTCCTTAAAAAGCTAAAAATAGAACCACCATATGACCCAGCAATCCCACTAATGGGCATATACCCTGAGAAAACCATAATTCAAAAAGAGTCATGTACCAAAATGTTCACTGCAGCTCTATTTACAATAGCCTGGAGATGGAAACAACCTAAGTGTCCATCATCGGATGAATGGGTAAAGAAGATGTGGCACATATATACAATGCAATATTACTCAGCCATAAAAAGAAACAAAATTGAGCTATTTGTAATGAGGTGGATAGACCTAGAGTCTGTCATACAAAGTGAAGTAAGTCAGAAGGAGAAAGACAAATACCGTATGCTAACACATATATATGGAATTTAAGGAAAAAAAATGTCATGAAGAACCTAGGGGTAAGACAGGAATAAAGACACAGACCTACTAGAGAATGGACGAGGATATGGGGAGGGGAAAGGGTAAGTTGTGACAAAGCGAGAGAGAGGCATGGACATATATACACTACCAAACGTAAGGTAGATAGCTAGTGGGAAGCAGCCGCATAGCACAGGGAGATCAGCTTGGTGCTTTGTGACCGCCTGGAGGGGTGGGATAGGGAGGGTGGGAGGGAGGGAGACGTAAGAGGGAACAGATATGGGAACATATGTATAACTGATTCACTTTGCTATAAAACAGAAACTAACACACCATCGTAAAGCAATTATACTCCAATAAAGATGTAAAAGAAAAAAAACTATATTGGAACCAAAAACCACAAAAATGGGTTAGGGCATGTATTCTGAAACAAAACAAGTGACTGCTAAACAGAAGGCTTAAAAAGAAATCAAAATTTTATAAGTCTCAAAACGTCCAGGATGTAATCCAAAATTACTCATCATACCAAGAACTAGGAAAATATCAACTTGAATGGGAAAAGACAATCAACAGATACCAACAATGAGATGACAGATGTTGGAATTATCTGACAAGGATTCTAAAGCAGGTCTCAAAAAACAAAACCAAAAAAAAATGCTCCAACAACTACATATACTCTGGAAACATACAAATAACTATAAAGTCTCAACAAAGAAATAAAAGGTAAATCGAGAATCAAATGAAAATTTTAGAGCCAAATAATATAATAAATGAAATTTTAAAACTCACTGGAGGGGCTCAATAGGATAATGGAGATTATTGAAAATTCAGTGAATTTGAAGAAAGATCAGTAGAAATGATCCAATCTGAACAGCAGAAAGAAAAGAGATTTTAAAAACTCAAAAGAGGGCTTCCCTGGTGGCGCAGTGGTTGAGAGTCCGCCTGCTGATGCAGGGGACACGGGATCGTGTTCCGGTCCGGGAAGATCCCACATGCCACGGAGCGGCTGGGCCCGTGAGCCGTGGCCGCTGAGCCTGCGCGTCCGGAGCCTGTGCTCTGCAACGGGAGAGGCCACAATAGTGAGAGGTCCGTGTACCGCAAAAAAAAAAAAAAAAAAAAAAAAAACTCAAAAGAGCCTCAGTAAGCTGTGGGACAGAAACAAAACGTCTAATATTTGTTTCTTCAGAATCCCAGAAGAGAAGAATGGATATGGGGGTGAAAAATTATTTAAAGAGACAATGACTGAAACATCTGAAATTTGGCGGGGAGGGGTTGGACTTATAGAGACAAAAAGCTGAGCAAATCCCAAACAGGAAAAACCCAAAGAAATTCATTCCCAGAATATGATAATAAAATTTCTGAAAACTAAGGCAGCCAGAAAACAACATAAACCTATAGGGGAACAATGATTTGAATGACAGTGGATTTCTCATGAGAAATCAAACAGGCCTAAGGAAGTGATATTTTTCAAGTGTTGAAAAAGAAAAGAAGTCAACCAAGCCTTCTTCATTCAGCATAAGCATTCTTCAGGAATGAAGGAAATATAATGACATTTTGAGATGAAGGAAAACAAAGAGAATTTGATGCCAGCAGATCTGCTCTAAAATAATTGTCAAAGGAAGACCTTCAGACAAGAAAGCAAACAGAATGAAAATTAGAACATCGGGAATGAAGAAAGATCTATGGAAAGAGTAATAATATGGATTAATATAACTGGCAATTCTTTTCCTCTTCAGTTTTGTAAATTATGTTTGACTGCTGAAAGCAAAGAATGTATCTCTGAGGTGGTTGTCAATGTATATAGAGGTACTAAGACAAGTATATGACAAGGGAATGAGAGTGAAAGGACCTGAGTGATGCGAAGATTACTACATTGTATTTGAAGTGGTGAAATGTTGATACTAGTAGACTATGATAACTTAAGAATGTATGTTGTATTTCCTAGAACAATCACAAGAAAAAATATAGAAAGAAGTATACTCAAAAACACTACAGATAAATTGAAATCTTTGTTCAAGTAACCCAGAGTAAGACAGGGAAAGAGAAAAAAGAAAAACAGAGGGCACAAAAAGAAAATTATGAACTGGCACATTTAAATCCAAATGTAGCAATAATTACATTAAATGTAAACATTCTCAACACACCAATTAAAAGAATTTGTCAGAATGAGTTTTTAAAAACATGACGCAACTATATACCGTCTACAAGAAACTCAATTCAAATTTAATAACAAAGGGGGAGGGTTAAAAGTATAGAAAAAGTTATACCATGCAAATGCTAATCAAGGAAAGTTTGAGTGGATGTATTAATAGCAAAATAAAATTCAGAGCAAAGAAAACTACCTGGGACAAAGAGGGAGATTAGACTACAAAAAGAAAATGGTCATTTCTCCAATAAGATAAAACATTTCCTAACTGTGTATGCACCAAAGAACAGAGCTTCAAAAGACATAGTAAAAACTGATAGAACTAAGAAAAATCCACAAATCCACAATTACAGTTGGGGATTTCAAAACCCTTCTCAGTAACGGACAAACTACAGTACAGAAAGTTAGCAAGGATATAAGATAACAAACAAATACCATAAATCGAATGGATTTAAATTGACATTTGCAGAATACTCCATTTGATAAAGTAGAATACATATTCTTTTCAAGGCATATGCAACATTCCCCAAGACAGACTATATCTTATATCATAAAAAATCTTAAAGAACTGAAATCATACAAAGTATGTTCTCTTACTATGATGGAATTAAACTAGAAATCACTAATAGGAAGATAACAAAAATCTCCAAACACCTGAAAATTAAACACCATACTTCTAAATAATCTGTGGGTCAAAAACAGTAATAAGGAAAATTAAACTATATATTGAGCTGAATAAAAATAAAACTATATCAGAATTTATGAGATGTAGCTTAAGTAGTGCTTAAAGGGAAATACATATTACTGAATGATTATATTAGATTACATTAGAAAAGAAGAAAAACTGCAGATCAATAATCTAAGTTCCCACATCAAGAAACTTGAAAAGGGCAAAAGGAACACGAAGCAAGCAGAAGGAAAATACAATATAGAACAGAAATCCATGAAATTGAAAACTGAAAAACAATAAATAACAATCAATAAAACTGAAAGCTGGTTCCTTAAAAAGATCAACAGAATTGATAAACATTTGGCAACTCTGACAAAGAAAAAAAAAAGAGAACACAAATTACCAATATCAGGAATGAAACAGAGAATATAGTTAAATACTCCACAGACATTAAAAGAATAATAAGAGAACACTAATAATAACTCTTTGGATTTAAATTCAACAAGTTAAAGTGGACCAAATCCTTGATAACCACAAATTACCAAAACTCACCCAAGATTAAACAGATCATCTAAATAGTCCTATCTATAATTGCTAAAGAAACTGAATTAATAGTTTAAAACTTTCCAAAAAAGGAAATTGCTAGGCACAAATGATTTCACTGGAGAATTCTAACAAAGATTTAAAAAAGAAATAACACCAATTCTACACAGTCTCTTCCAGGAAGTACTCATTTTATGAAGCCAGCATTATCCTGATACCAAAACCAGATAAAGACAATACAACAACAATAAGGGGAAAAAAAAGCAAGCAAGCAAGCTACAGGCCAACAGCCCTCAGAAACAGAGATGCAAAAATCTTCAATGACATATAAACAAATCAATACAGCTTTTACTACTCCTATTGAACACAGTACTTAAAATCCTAACCAGTGCAATAAGGCAAGAAAAAGAAACAACATACAGATTACAAAGGAAGAAATAAAACTGTTCCTGTTTGGAGATGAAATGTTTATCTATGTAGAACACTACAGGGATTCTCAAAAAACTCATAGAACTAATAAGAGAGTTTAGCGTGGTCAAAGGAAACAAGGTCAACACACAAAAATCAATCATATTTCTCTTTGTTAGAAACAAACAAGTGGAAACCAAAATTAATACCATTTGCAATCACTCCAAAAAATTAAATACTTAAGTATATATATAATACGGAATATGTATGCTTAAAACTATAAAACAATGATGAAAGAAATAAAAAATGACCTTCATTTAAGTTTCCTCCATTTCTTTCTGGGTCTGTATAGCTTTTTACTGCTACACAATATTCCATTGTCTGGATGTCCCATAATTTATTTATCTATTCACCTATCACCTACTGAAGATCATCTTGGTTGCCTCCAAGTTTTGGCAATTATTAATAAAGCTGTTATAAACATTCTTGTGTAAGTTTTTGTTCAGACATAAACTTTCAACTCATTTGGGTAAATACCAAGGAGAGTGATTGCTGGGTTGTAATGATAAGAGTATGTTTAGTCTTGTAAGAAACTAACAAACTGCCTTCCAAAGTAGCTATACCATTTTGCATTCCCACCAGCACTGGTGCTCCACATCTTCGCCAGCATTTGGCAACGTCCAGTTGATTTTGACAAACATGCAAAAGCAACCCAATGGAGGAGAACAGCCTCTCAACAAATGCTGTTGGAATAACTGGACCTCTATAAGCAAGAAAAAGACCTTTGACCTAAATTTCATACCTTATAAAAAAGTTAACTCAAAACGGATCAAAGATCTATGTGAAAAAAAAAAACTATAAAACTTTTAGAAGAAAACATAGGAGAAACTCTTTATAACCTATGGTTAGGCAAGGAATTAATAAGACAGCAAAAGCACAAACATTAAAGGGAAAAAATTGATAAACTGGACTTCATCAAAATTAAAAACTTTTGCACTGTATTTCACTCAGTTAAGAGGACGAAAAGACAGGCTACAGCCTGGGAGAAAATGTACCAAGAATACATAAAGGACACCTTTCATCAGTAAGAAAACAATCAATCCAATTAGAAAATGGGCAAAAGACTTGTAGAGACACTCCACCAAAGGTAAAAATGACAAATAAGCACATGTAAACATGTTGGACATCATTAGCCATTAGAAAAATGCAAATATAGCTACACACTTATTAGAAAGCTAAATTTAAAAATACAGATGTGGGGCTTCCCTGGTGGCGCAGTGCTTGAGAGTCCGCCTGCCGATGCAGGGGACGCGGGTTCGTGCCCCGGTCCGGGAGGATCCCACATGCCGCGGAGCGGCTGGGCCCGTGAGCCATGGCCGCTGGGCCTGCACGTCCGGAGCGTGTGCTCTGCGACGGGAGAGACCACAGCGGTGAGAGGCCCGCGTACCACAAAAAAAAAAAAAAAAAAAAAAAATACAGATGTTACCGAGTGCTGATGAAAATGTGGAGAAACTGATGAAAATGTAAAACGGTAGAGTCACTATGGAAAACAATTTGGCAGTTTCTCATAGTTAAACATACACTTGTAGCACACAACCCAACAATTGCACCCCTAGATATTTGTCCTAGGGAAATAAAAACTTGTGTTCACACAAAAATCTGTATACAAATGTTCACAGCAGCTTTATTTGTAATACCTCCAAAGTGAAAACAACCCAAACGCCTTTTACTGGGTGAACTGATAAACTGTGGTACATCCATACAATGGAATACTATTCAACAATAAAAAGGAACGAACTATCCTTGCACACAAAATCTTCGATGAATCTCAGGGGCATTAGGGGTTAGTGACAAAGTATCAAAAGGTTACAAACTACATGATTCTGTTCACATAATATTCTTAAGTGACAAAAGTACAGTGATGGGGACAAATCAGTGGTTATCATGGCTTAGGACTAGGGTGAGAGTGTGACTATAAAGGAGTAGCATGTGGGAGCTTCTTTGAAGTGATGAAATAGTTCTGTACTTTGTGGTGGTGGTTATTGGTGGTTACAAGAATCTACACATGTGATCAAATTTCATAGGACTATGAACCCCCATCCTCCAAAAAAAGACTGCATGGAAAAACTGGTGAAATCTCAAACAAGAACTGTAGTTTCATTAACAGCATTGTGCCAATGTCAACTTCCTGGTTTTGATAATTGTACTACATTTATGTAAGATGTTATCATTGGTGAAAAATAAGTAAAGGGTACAGGAGAACTCTCTGTACTAATAATTTTATAAATTCTATGAGTCTAAAATTATTTCAAAAGAAAAATGTAAAAAATAAAATACAATGGACGATACAAATCTACCATATGTAGATTACAAAGAAGTATACTGGCGTTTCTTAAATAAGTGAAAGTTTAAAAGGCACATTTAAAAAAAGCATATTTTGAAAATCAAAAATTTTTAAAATAAGTGAATAAGCAATTCAAATTGGCTGGGAAAAGATTCTCTCAATCTTGTTCAGTATAAGATAAAAATATATACCCATTCATAGATATCACTTGATTTGGTTAAGTACATATTTCAACTGACTGGACTATAAGCAGAAAGAAAAAATTTAAGTGGGAGTGCAGTGAAGGAAACTTTAGGACAAGGAGCCCTTGATGAAAAGATATATATACAAAGATATAAAACTAGCAAAAGTACCACAGACCACAAGTTGCAAGCAGTTGTATCTGAAGAAGCAGGGTGTTTTTGTTTTTGTTGTTTTTAGGTCAATTCCATATTTTATTTGTATTTGTATTTAAGAAGGCTACAATGATGCCTGGCATATGACAAATATTTTTTGAGTGAACATATCAAACAATTCATCTCTTCTATATAAACTGCACAAAATTATAAAGCTAACAATCAGATTATTGTTAGTGACTATATTTTGCAACACATTTTATACTAAGTGATTGTTCATATCAAGTTCTTTGATCTTTTATTCAATCATGCTACATGTTAGAAAAGCAGAGGTCAGAAAATCTTTATATATAAATTTTTATGAGTATCATTAATAGTAAAACCACAGAGTCAATAATAGAACAAAAATGAAAATAATCTGTCAGATCTCTCAAAATTTGAGTATTGTGCCATTAGGAACATTTTTGAAGATAATTCAGTAGTGGTAATGACTATCATGTTGGGGTAAGGTTAAAAAAGAAAAAAATGCTGAATATATTATGATAAGTAGTCAAGGAGGAATTACTGCAAAATGTTTTATGTATATGGAAAAGCATTAGAAAAGAAAATTGGAAAATAATGGACTGTTTTATTGTGGAGGTAATGGGACTATATATAATTTGAAAAATTTTTTTATTGGAGTATAGTTGATTTACAATGTTGTATTGTTTTATTTTTATTAATCATACCTTAATAGTACTTATACCAAAAAAAATTTAAGCATATTCAAGGACATTGGCTAAAGAAAAAACAAAACAAAACAAAACTGTAGCGTGATAGACAATCTCATAGTCTGAGTTTCACAGAAAATAAGGCCCGAGGCAAAACTTAGGTGCTAGAACCTGATTCTCCATGCCTTCAACCTGAGCTGGCCTTTTTAACTTTCATTAACCTATAGAATGTAACAAAAACAATTCTGTACCAATTTAGACTGCAAGAGGCCTTGCATGCTTCTGCTCTCTCTCTCCAGACCCTTGCCTCTCTATGTGAACAGACCAGGGCTAGCCTGGTATAGTAGGGTGGTCTTTAAAGTCATGGATTGTAAAAACCTGCTGAGCCCACAGAAGCCACTTCAGGCAATGAGGCATATATGGACAGTAGATGAAACTACACAGATGACTCTACAAAGCCCTCAATTTAGTAATTTTTATCTAAGTTTCATGCTACCCACATACTTAATAAGCCTATTTCCACTATTTATAACTCTTGTCATATCCTACGATTATTATAACAATGACCTCTAAATTATATGAAAGTATTTTACTCGTTGTTTCTTATATGTCTTTATACTCTTCCCTCTCCCCAACTGGCATGTAAGTTCAATGAGAGCAGAACTTTTTCAATGCTGAACGAATCTGCTCTTAAGTACTGGTTGAAACAAAAAACTACAGAAGACAGAGCAATGAGATTACCTCAGATAATGTGTTTCTTGGTTAAAAAATTCTATTTTTCCCCGAGGTCCCCTGAAAGCAGTCTTACTCCATAAGACTTCCATAAGATAGAGTCCTTGTCTCTCTTCTTCACAGGTATACTGTTAGCATCTGTATCAGTCTGGAATATAGCAGATGCTGAATAAATATGAGCTAAATGACTAAGTCAAATTGAGAGAGTATCCCTGATAGTATGGATAAATTCAAAACTTGTTTATAGCTTACAAACTAAGACTATATAACATATTAAAAGAATGAAATCAGATATTTAAACTTAATTTCAAAGAGAAAAGTGTTTTAAGAAATCATTGCACAGAAAATGACTTTACTATCCTTTTAATGCCAACATAAACATTTTCTTGTCACCTAACTAGGTACTGACAGCTGATTCTAGATAGCCAAGTCTTTGATTCTTTATTCACAGAGTCAATCAGTGGCAGAGGCAGGAATGAACCAAAGCTTTACTTTCTAGGAATCTTTCTGCTACCGCATTCTACTATACCATACATACATAACTAATGGATACGTTATTTCCACTTATACCCAGCTACTTGAATAAATTATTACAAATTCTTTCCTATATAAATACATAAGAATTTAACTTATTAAAATCATTTACAAGAATCACACTTATTTGTATCTTCCCACAAAGTTAGGTACCATGTTAAGTGTTATATTAACTGAATTGAGGAAACAGAGTTTTTTCCCTTGGGAGCTCACAACTTAAGAAAAGGTATACTGATTTGGACACAATGTCAATGCTGTATGTTATTAGCTAGATCATATTTTAGGCTATAGCAGCCTTTTTTTTTCTCATGTAGGCTCAGAACCAGAAAATCACAAATTTTATTTGTTTTGAACCAACTTACTACTAAGGACTCCTGCCCCAAATAATTCTAGTTCTAAACATGTATATTCCTTTTCCTCTTCACATAAAAGCAGACAATATTTTTCAGAGTTTATATTTTGACATATTAATAAAAAACTTTCAGCATTTCCACATTGGTAAGTCTAACAGTCAGTTCCTCATCCTTGTCTTACTCAAAACTATCGACAGCATTTAACAAGACTGATCATCCTTCTCTCCTTGAAACACTCTACAATTGGCTTCCAGGATACCACTCTCCCTTGGTATCTCACTGGCACTCCTCAGTAGCCTGTGCTGGTTCCTTCCCATCTTCGCAATCTCCAAACATAAGAAATTCCCAGGACTCACATCTCTTCTCTGTCGTACTCACTTTCAAGTAGGGACTCGATGATTTCACCCAGTCCCATTATTTTAATGCTACCTACACGCTCTCGATGCTCAAATACCATCTCCAACCTGGATGTTTTTCCTTAACTCCAGAGATCTGTATATCCAGTTGCCTATTTGGCATCTCTACTTGGATATGTAACAAGCATCTCAAATTAAAATGACTTAAGTTGAACTCCTGAATGTGTTCCATCTTCTCAATCTTCTTCTCCATCTCAATAAATGGCAAGTGCATCCTTTCAAATGCTCAGGCCAAAAACCGTGGAGGCTTCCTTGACTTTTCTTTCACTCAATCTGACATCCAATCCATCAGAAAACACCATTGCTCTATCTACCAAGAATCCAACCACTTCATACTACCTCCGCATTTAAAAGCCCCCATCACCTCTTGCCTGGACTGTTAGCCTTCTGGCCTCCTACGTTCCATCTTTACCCCCTCAACAAACTGTTCTCTTAGCAATCACTGTGATCCATTTAACTGTTAAGCCTGATTATGTCACTCTTTTACTTTAAAAAATCTGATGGTTTCCCAGGCTCTTACTCTGACCTTCAAGAGCCCTTTCATGCTCTAGTCCTTTCTCTCTCTATATAGTCCTTTCTCCCAAATATCCACATTGCTTGCTCCCTACTTAAATATCTCATTCTTGACTACAACATATAAAATAAAAATATCTCTTTCCTATTCTTCTTCCTCTGCTTTATTTTTCTTCGCAGCACTCATTACCTGGCAAAAAATATACTTAATGATTGATTTTGTTTATTGTCTCCCTCTCTCCCAAGAATGTGAGCTCTCTGAAAGCAAGGACTTCTGATTGTTTGGTTTACAGCTGTATATTCAGAGCCTAGAACCTGGCCAATACTAGATGCCCATTAAGTATTTAACACATAAATGAAAGAACAAATGAAAAAACCCAGATAATAATTTTTTAGAATTCCTTCCTCTTTAGTAAATATAAATGATTAGTTTCAAAATACCTTTTATAACTCAATAAAACAAAAACTAAAATGAAAAATATAGAAGGCACAATATAGAATTGTGTCATTTCCCACACCTATCAAGAGTTACCACTACAATAACAAGATACAAAGGATTTCATTGAGTGATATTATGACATATACTATTCAACTTAAGATACTTTTGTTTATTTTAAGATTGCTTCTGTCACAGCTGTTTGTCAACTTGTTTGGGGAACAGAAACAGAGGAAACAGAAAGGCAGGAAATTTTAATAAATTTTTTTCATATAATTGAAAACAATTATCCTAAAATATATTTTATACCCTGCAAGTACTGACTTGAAATGATTACTTTTTGTCTCACATTTCTAATCCATTTATTACTATTCCCTAGAATTAAGGAAACATTCTAATTACGAATTCAAAAACTTCTGTCCAAACTTTGGACCTGAAAGGAAATACTACCAAGAAAACCCCAAGGGAGATGTGAGGAAAGAGAAAACAGTGAGTGTTTTTTACATAAAAAGGACACTATCATCATCTAAATAAACTTTTATCTAGTTCTCACTGGGCACCTGAATTAATGATGTCATGCATAAAAGATAAAATTAAACTAGCAACATAGTGTACTAATAAGTAAGCAAAGCAGACTAATGCAAAAGGAGAAAAAGAACAATGCTGAATTACAATGAACTGATATGCTCAATTTTTAAAAAATGAAAACATTCCAATTCATATATTCCTTAATTTTTTTCATCCTATAACAGCAAGTAGAAATCTCTGGGAAACCTAACAAAATAGTAACATTAGCTGAAACCTGCTTGACACACAAAGGGAGCAACATACTGAAATCCACAACTTACTGTTTCCTTTATGTAAGGGGAACAAAGTCTCATAAGTGGAACACTCTTAGTCTTTTGGTGTTAACTAGCCCCTAATCATAAGTCACTGGCTTCATGTTGGTTTATCCTCTCAGTTTTTAACCTTCCACTGATTATATCAAATCTCTACTGTCCATATTACACATGAGGCCTAAGGTTTAAATAAACTTAGCCTTTTCTCATGCCATTCTCAAGTCACTAAAGTTCCAAACACTTCTCCCCTCTACCCACTAGAGTTCTGTATTGCATTCTCCTTTGTGTTCACTGTCTTCAGGCTCAGTCATTTTCCCATGTGTCCTCACAATGTAAGACTCTTACACTCCAGAGCTGCCAATCAATCAATTCTTAACATCTTAACAACCTGGGTCACAAGTCCCACTTTTGGAGCTGAGCCTGCTGATAACTTCTCCTTTGACCATCCCAGCATTTCTTAAACCAATTACCTCTTCACAGTTTTAATTTTAAATCCTAAACAATAATCCAATCTCTACACCAAGTTTTAGCTTTTTCTATTTCTTTTCCCTCTGGCTTCCTCGAATGATCAATTCCCAAGCGTCTCAAACTCCGTGTTACTTCTTATTGTGCCCAATCCCCACAACTCTTACCATATTCTTAACCTTCACTAAGCTATTACGTAAGATTCCAAATTCATCTCCCTGACTCTAAATTCTAAACAGCAACCCCTTCTCCATCCCAACCAGTGATGCCAGACTAAGCATCTTCAGGCTAAATCACTGATTTGAAGCCACTCCCCTACTCAACACACACACAAATAAGTACACATACATATACCTACACATATGTATAAACACACATTAGGTTTCTCCATAATCAGGCTCCAATCTATCTTTTCCATGTTTACCTTTTGCACCCTTAATACACTCTCCATTCCAGTCTTACCATACTATTGACACAGTAGGCTTAAAATGCTTTCATATAACCATATCTTTGCTCGGACTGCTCCTTCTGTGGGGATGATCTTTTCCTCCTCTCCACATTTACTCCCTAGTCTCCCTGGCCATACCCTGTATACACTATCCTCATCAGTATTCTATTTCCTGAACAAAAGGTACTGCTTCCTGTGTCCATACCTATACTCTTGCTGTTTGCTCCTCTGCTTGTACGTCTTCCCCGTTCACATCTGTTCCTTTTCCAAGTACCACCTTTCCAGATGAACCCATAAACATCTCTTGAGACTTCTGGGAATCACTTTTGCCAGAAAGTCTTTCCTACATTCTTCTGATTAGGCTAGGTATCTAGCCTCCTCCTCCTGGGAGGAGCTCTTATGAATGTCTGTCACTATATAACATGAATTTTAAAAAAATTACTGGTTTTATTTTAAGTTCCTAGGTAAATCTTTACACCTCAAATTCTTGTTAACTTTCACAACAGCAGTATACTTGTCTTTTATATATTCTCTCTGTTCCTTTTAGGATCTGTGTTTTTCTTATTTCTTTAGTAAATCTGTAATAACATTGTTGAGTGTCAAAAAATTAAGCACATCTATTCTGCATCCTGAACAACTCAATACTAAAGCAACTGAATGTTGCAGAGCAAGTTGGGCATCCACCCGAGTGATCGTGGGAGGTGACAAATCAAAATGTCCCACAGCAGAAAGAGTCATAGCCCAAGCAGATTAAAGAGGTATAAGTATAGAAGACCCACTGCATCTTGGATTGCAGAGCCTGGGTGAGATGTGAAAGACAATCCCACAAGAGGCAGCTCAGTATAGGGTATCAGAGCCTGAGCAGGACAGGGTGGATATCAACATGTACTGGTAACACACAAGAGGTATTAGAGTTCAAGTGAGGTGGGGATGGGTATCCTCATAGGGAGATGGCTCAGCATGGAGAATCAGAGTCTTATTGGGACAAGAAGAGCATCCACAGGTGGTGACAAACCAGTGTGCGATACTGGAATCTAAGAATGGTGAGGAACATGTCTACATGGAGGGGTGGGGGTGGTTAAGGGGTAGGTGGCATGGCATGGAAAGTTACGAGTCCAAGCAAGGTGAAGAGGTCATCTATGCAGAGTGGTCTGACAGGGGGAGTCAAAGTCTGGGTGAGGTGGGGGGTGGAGGTTTGGGAGGACTTCCAAACATGGAGGCCTGTCAGCACAGGATGTCAAAGCCAAGTGGAGGTGACATCAGAGAAAACAGTACAGTAAGTAACTCTGAAAATTCTCTCCTCCATAAAAACAGCAAGAAAAATGACAAAAACAGTTGGAATAAACTCTATCAGAACTCTCAAAATTCGCCAAGAGCTTGTACCCAGGATGCATTTACAAAAAGGAAGAAAGGATCTCAGTAAGAACAACAAGCTTTGTGACATTTTAACTTGCCCTAGCCCCTTCCCCTGCTCTCCAAATCCATGACAGCCTTGAAAAATTACAGTCCACATTCCCAGCTCAGCTTAGCAGACACCAGACGGAACAGAACAAAGCTGGAGCTCATTCAAAGCTTCATTCACCAACAGCCCCTCCGAATTATCACTATTTGACCTGTCTGGTGGCTCCTGGAAAGACCCCATTTGCAACACTATCTGTATTTGACTTAACTCAGAACTTACTCAGTGCAAAAGACCTTTTCCCCAAGAGGACGTTTGTTGAAAACAATTACAGGTGAGTATTTTATCCTCACAGTTGCTTAAGGCAGTGAACAACAGTTGGGGCAAACAGACTAATCAAAAAGATTGAAAGGAATATCTCAGAATGAGATATCATAGGAACTCTGAAAAGCTCCCACGTTCCTGGGAATCTAGAAGCTTATGTACACACTTAATGCTATGTGCATGGCTAGAGCTGTGTGTACACTCAGCAAGACCTGAGAAGGCCCTAAGGTATCACTTTTGACAAACTAACTTTGGAGCTGTGTACAAGCAGAAAGCAACAGCTAAGGCAGTTAACTGCCTGGATGAGAGCTGAAGGTATGCCCTAATACACACAGAGGTCTTTGGCAAAGACTGGGAGATTTACTGGTTGCAGGCATTTAAAGAAATCTCTGCCCAATCATTAGCCAACCACTAAGCTAACCAAATAGTGACTTCACTGGCCACATGAAACAGAATTAGTTCACAAAGTTACTACACCAACAGCAACCACAATAAGCAGGAACAATAAACACCCCAGAAAGGGGGCAAAATCTAATTTCCATAATTGCCACATTTTGTTATTTAAAGTGTCCGTTATTTGGACATTTTTATGCTATCTAAGATGCTCACGTTATTTAAATGTACATTTAGTATTTTAAATGTCCATAGTTTTTCAATAAAAAATTACAAGATAGGCAAAGAAATAAGAAAGAATGGCCCAAACACAGGAAGAAAAGCAAACAACAGAAACTGTCCCTAAGGAAATTCAGATGTTGGACTTACTAGACAATGACTTTAAGCCAGCTATTTTAAATATGAGCTAAAATAAAACATGTCTATAGAACTAAAAGAAGGCAAGAGAAAAATGTCTCACCAAACAGAAAATGTGAATAAAGAGAAAAAAAGTTACTAAAAATATTAAATTCTAGGGCTTCCCTGGTGGCGCAGTGGTTGAGAGTCCACCTGCCGATGCAGGGGACATGGGTTCGTGCCCCGGTCCGGGAAGATCCCACATGCCGCAGAGTGGCTGGGCCCGTGAGCCATGGCCACTGAGCCTGCGCGTCCGGAGCCTGTGCTCCTCAGCAGGAGAGGCCACAATAGTGAGAGGCCTGCGTACTGCAAAAAAACACACAAAAAAACAAAAAAACAAAAAATAAAATTCTAGAGTTCAAAGTACAATAACTTTGAACTCTAGAAATGAAAAATTCTCTAGAAAGGTTCAACAGCTGATATAAGCAAGCAGAAGAAACAATGAACTCAAAATAGGTCAACTGATATTATCCATTGAGGAACAGAAAGAAAAGAGACAGAAGAAATAGAAAGAAAAAAGAATGAAGAAAAATACACAGAGCATCAGAGATCTGCACACACCATCAAGTGAACATTTTAAATAACAATACACATAAATAGAGTCCTGGAAGGAGACGAGAGAAGGTGGCAGAAATACTGGAAGAAGTAAGGGCCAAAAATTTCCTTCCAAGTTTTGAAGAAAAACATTAATCTACACCTCCAAGAAGCTGAACAATTTTTAATGATAATAAACCCAAAGAGATCTACACATAGGCACATCCTTACCAACTGCTAAATGACAAAGACAAAAAAAATAAATCTTGAAAGCAGCAAGAGAAGCAACTCATCATGTATGAGACATAAGAAGATTAACAGTCACTTCCACAAGTCATTTCTTTTCAGAAAATATGGAGGCCAAAGGCAGTGGGAAGACATACTCAAAGTTCTGAAAGGAAAACCAAATAAACAAAAAATGTCAAGAATTCTATATGCAGCAAAACTACCCTTCAATAAAGGTAAAATTAAAACATTCCCAGATAAGCAAAAACTAAAAGAATTTGTTGCAGACCTGCCCTACAAGAAGTGCTAATGTGAGTCCTTCAGGCTGAAATGGAAGGGCACTAGACAATAACTCGAATACAAATAAAGAAAGAGCACTGGCAAAAGTAACTACAAAAATAAATATAAAAGACACTATAAATGTATTTCTTGCCCATAGCTTTTTTCTCCTATCCAATTTAAGAGAACTGCACAAAGCAGTAATTATAAATGTGTTGATGGGCACACAATGTACGAAGATGTAATTCTGTATGACAGTAACAGCAAAAGGTGGGGGGGGAGTGGAGCTAGCTATATAGGCACAATGTTTAAGTAGACTGTTGAAATTAACGTGGTTTAATCCAAACTAGATTCTTATGACTTAATATGTTAATTGTAGGACAGCCACTAAAAAATGACAAAAGAATTTTAAAAGTACTCTAAAAAATATCTAACACAGAAGAAGACAGTGATGGAGGAAAAGAGAAACAAAAAACATGTGACACACAGAAAACAAAGTAGCAGGGTGCAAATTCTACCTTATCAATAACTAAATGTAAATAGATAATATTAAACCCTCAATTTAAAAGCCATTAGTTCGTAGAATGGATTAAAAAAAAAGTGATCCAACTGTATGCTGTCTACAAGGGATAACAGTTTAGATTAAAACACATGAATAGATTGAAAGTAAAATGATGAAAAAAGGTATACCACACCAATACTAACCAGACAAAACAGACTTTAAGACAAAAATTATTACTAAAGACAAGGGACATTTTATAACAATAGAAGGGTAAATCCATTAAGCAGATAAAACAATTACAAACACATATGCACCTAACAGAGCATCAAAATATATTAAATGAAAACTCACAGAATTGAAGGGAAAAAACAGATGATTCAACAATAATAGTGACTTCAATACCCTACTTTCAATACTGGGTAGAACAACTAGACATATCAACAAGGAAATAGACGACCTGAACAACACTATAAGCCAACTAGGCCTAAGAGACATTTATCAATACTCCACCAAACAACAGCAGAATATTCACACTCTTCTCAAGTGAACAGAAAACATTCTCTAGGACAAGCTATATTTTGGAACATAAAACTTTAAGTTTCTGTAAGTAAAATGGAAAATACATTCTCCAACCACAAAGTAATAAAATTAAAAATCAACAAAAGAAAGAAATCTGAAAAATTCACAAATATGTAGAAATTAAAAACCACATTCCTAAAACAATCTATGAAGAAACCACAAAGGGAATTAGAATCCCAAGCAGATGAGAAGAGTGTCCACACAAGAGGGTGTCCAATTCCCTAGCAAAGGAAGTCAGAGCCCCTGTAAGCCAAGGAAGGTGTTACTAGAAGTGGCCTGATGTGGACTATCAAACCTGAGCCAGATAAGGAGAATACATAGCTCTGCAGACCCAGGTATTTGGCAGACATTTTCTTAAAAATGAAGCAAGTGAGCCCATCACTTCACATAAAACAACTGAGAATATTTGTTGCCAATGACAAAATTAGAGTTAAAACAAAAATCAGAACTTTGGAAAACACGTATCTTCTTATCATGAGCTTGAAAAGCTACTCAGTATTTAAAGACTTTTCTTTCTTTTTTTTTTTTTGTGGTACACGGGCCTCTCACTGTTGTGGCCTCTCCCATTGCGGAGCACAGGCTCCGGACGCGCAGGCTCAGCGGCCATGGCTCACGGGCCCAGCCGCTCCGTGGCATGTGGGATCTTCCCGGACCGGGGCACAAACCCGCGTCCCCTGCATCGGCAGGCGGACTCTCAACCACTGCGCCACCAGGGAAGCCCTTTGAAGACTTTTCTGATGAGATCAGTGGCATTATTAACAAATGTGGATGTTTAAAATATTGTACTATAAAGTGTGCCAACATTTAGGAAATCTACATAACTCAATAAAACAGTATTTTCCAGTTGACTAATTTATGATGATTCGAAAATCACAAATGGGTAACAGAGCCACTCAAATTACAAGACAAATGAATGAGCCATATTGTAATGGAATGAAAAGTCCACAGGTTGGCACTGGAAAAGCTGAACATCCATAGGCCAAAAGGAAAAGAAAAGAGGAGAGGAGAGAGAGGACAGGAGAGGAGGAGGAGGAGGGAGGGAGGGGGGAGGGAGGAAGGAGAAAAATAAAAAAAGAACCTCAATCTAAATCTCACACTGTACAAAAATTAATTCAATTAATTTAAAATTAATTAAATAAAAGCTAACTCAAAATTATGATATTTTTAGATATAAAATGTAAACCTATAAAACTTGGAGAAGTAAAGAAATGAGAAAATCTTTGGGACCTAGAGCCAGGTGAAGATCTCACAGGCATGACACCAAAAGTACAACCCATAAAAGAAAAAGATTGATAAACTGAACTTCATTAAAAATTTAAAATTTTGCACTGCAAAAGACCCTGTTAAGAGGATGGAAAGACAAGCTATGGGAGAAAATATGTGAAAACCTCATATTCAACAAAGGTCTTACATCTAAACACATAAAGAACTCTCAAAACTCAACATTAAAAAAACAACCCAACTGGAAAATGGGCAAAAGAGAGGTGTAAACATTTCACCAAAGAGCAGATACATATGGCAAATAGCACAAGTAAGGTGTTCAACATCATTAGCTATTAGGGAAATGAAAATTAAAACCACAATGAAATATTACTACACTCTGTCAGAGCACCTTAAATAAATAAAAAATAGTAATAACATTAAATGCGGACAAGAATGCAGAGAAGCCAAATATCTTATATACTGCTGGTGGGAAGGTAAAACAGAGGTGAATACAAAAATTCTGAAAAAATAGTTTAGTGATTACTTATAACTAATTAGTTATAACGTATAACTAATATGTATATGGTACATATACCTACCATATAATCCAGCATTTCACTCTTCGGCATTTACCTCAGAAAAATGAAAACTTGTGCTCACACAAAAAACCTGTACACTGGGACTTCCCTGGCGGTCCAGTGATTAAGACTCTGCACTCCCCAGTGTTTAAGAATCTGCCGGCCAATGCAGGGGACATGGGTTCGAGCCCTGGTCTGGAAAGATCCCACATGCCACAGAAGCAACTAAGCCCATGCGCCACAACTACTGAGCCCGCGCGCCTAGAGCCCATGCTCAACAAGAAAAGCCACCGCAATGAGAAGCCCGTGCACCTCAGTGAAGCGTAGCCCCAGCTCACCGCAACTAGAGCAAGCCCACACGCAGCAACAAAGACCAAATGCAACCAAAATTATAAATAAATAAATACTCCGCGCTCCCAATGCAGGGGGCCTGGGTTCAATCTCTGGTCAGGGAACTAGATCCCACGTGCCGCAACTAAAAGATCCCACGTGCCGCAACTAAAAGATCCCACATGCCACAACTAAACATCTCACGTGCTGCAACTAAAGATTCCACATGCCGCAACTAAATATCTTGCATGCCGCAACTAAAGATCCTGCACGCAGCAATGAAGATCCTGCACAGAGCAACGAAGAACCGGCGTGCTACAACTAAGACCCTGCACAGCCAAATAAATAAATAATATATTTTTTAAAAAACCCTGTACACCAATGTTCATATCATTTATTTGTAATCCCCCCACCCACCCAAAAAAGGAATCAATCCAAAAGTCCTTTGGTGAGTGAATGGTTAAACTCTGGTACATTCACACAAGGTAACACTACTCAGCAAAAAAAGGAATGAGCTACTGATATATGCAACAACCTGGCTGGATCTCAAGGCTATTAAGTTTAATGAAAAGGTCAATCTGAAAAGTTTACATACTTTATAATTCAATTTATGCAACATTTTTTGAACTGATGAAACTATACAGATGGAGAATGGAACAGGAATTTTCAGGGGATAAGGACAAGGTAGGGAGGGAGAGTTCCTTTGAGGTGATGAAACCATTCCATATCTTAACTGTGAACCTATACATGGGATAAAAACATGCAGAATCATAGACACACACAAAAACACCTAAAAAAAGGCAAAAAACAGAATATGGTCTTATAGTCCCGTATAGTATCAATGTCAATCTCCTGGTTTTCATACTGTACTCCAATTATATAAGATGCTAACATTAAGGGATGCTAAGTGAAGTGTTATTTTTGCAACTTCCTATGAGTCTATCATTATTTCTAAATAAAAAGTTAGGGGGAAAAAGTTCATTAATATAGGTTTAAATTCTACATTGCAGTTAATCTTCAAGAAGTTATTTATCACTGCCATTTTAAACTAGTTATCATTGAATATCTTCAATTATCTGAAAAGGATATTAAAATATTCCAACTACATATATGTTTGAGGACTGATTTTCTTCATATTCTTCAGCCAAAATAACATATTGCAACTGATTGAAACAATTATGAGAATTCAGCCATTATCTGTTAAGGAAGACATTAAGGAAATTTGCAAAAAATGTGAAACAAATCCACCTGTTTTGAAAAGTAGTTATTTTTCATAGAAGTTTTTATTTATATTACATGTAATATGTCTTTTAAAAATTAATTTTTAAATTCCTTAATTTTAATTTCTAATATAGTAAATATGAGTAAATATAACCGTTATATAAATAAGTTCTAAAGTTCCAAATAATTTTTTAAGACTGTAAAGTTGTTCTTAGGCCAAAAGGATAGAGAACTGCTGCTAAAATACTCAGGGATGATGGAGCATCAGATGAACACCTTACTCTCAATTAATTTGGGAAAAAACAGGTTATTTTACTGAACTCCAAACTTCTAAGTTTGTGAACATTTAACAACTTTTAAAATGTTAATTAGAAATAATAGAAACAAAAGAACATGCTACAGACTAGGAACAGATCTTTGTAACTCATTTCTAAAAAAGGATTTGAGTCTAGAAAACATAAAAAACTTAGCAGATTTCTAAGAAAAGGCAAATACTGCACTAAGAAGTGGGCAGGCAATTCACAGGAGATATTTAAAAGTCCATTAAATACTCAATAGCACTAATAATTAGAGAAATATGAAAAGCTGTAACTGCCATCAGGTTAGCAGGTGAAAAAGTCTGCTAAAACCAACATGGGAGAAAGTGGAGCTGTGAGAACTCACACTCTGCTGGTAAAAGTATCAATTGTCAAAATGACTTTGGAGAGTAACATGGCAAAAATTTGATGAATTAGAAAATGTCCAGGTAAACCCATTTGATCTATCAATTCTACTTCTAGGTATTTACAGTATGAAAACTTCTGTATTTGCACAAGGAGCCACTGCGGCAAGGTTATACTACCCAATGGAAAAATAAATCACTACACCTAAAGGAAGCAACAGAAACAGATCTCAGAAGAGATGGTAAACAATAAAAACAAGACAAAAAACCAGAAAATTCCTTCCAGAATTAGCTCAAGATAGCAGAGTAGAAGGATGTGCACTCACCCTTTTTTATGAGAACACCAGAATCACAACTAACTGTTGAACAACCATCCACAGAAAAAAATGCTAGAACCTACCAAAAAAGATACCCTACATCCAAAGACAAAGAATAAGCCACGACAAGACAGTAGGAGGGGTGCAACTGCGATGAAATCAAATCCCATACCCATGGGTGGGCAACCCACAAACTGGAAAACAATTATTCTACAGAAGTTCTCCCACTGGACTGAAAGATCTGAGCCCCATGTCAGGCTTCCCAGTTGCCTGGGGGTCTGGCAATGGGAGGAGTCCCCGCCAGAGAATCTGGCTTTGAAGACCAGCAGGATTTGATCACAGGACTTCCACAGGACTGGGGAAAACAGAAACTCCACTCCTGGAGGGCACACACAAAGTCTCGTGTGAACCAGGACCCAGGGGAAAAAAGCAGTGACCTCTTAAGAGACTGGACCAGACCTAACTGCTAGTATTGGAGGATCTCCTGCAGAGGCAGAGGGTGGTTGTGGCTCACTGTGGGGACAAAGACACTGGCAGCAGTAGTTCTGAGAAGTACTCATTGGCTTGAGACCCTCACCTCCCGGAGGCCACCATGAGCCCCACCAAACAGCCTGTAGGCACCAGTGCTGGGTCGCCTCAGGCCAAACAACCAACAGGGAGGGAACACAGCCACACCCATCAGCAGACAAGTGGGTTACAGTTTTACTGAGCACAGCCCTACCCACCAGAGGGACAAGACCCAGGCTCCACCCACCACCCCTTCCTCCCAGTCAGGAAGCTTGCACAAACCTCTTAGATAGCTTCATCCACCAGAGGGCACACAGCAGAAGCAAGAAGAACTACAATCCTGCAGCCTGGGGAACAAAAACCACAATTATAGAAAGTTAGACAAAATGAAACAGCAGAGGAATATGTCCCACATGAAGGAACAAGATAAAACCCCAGAAAAACAACTAAGTGAAGTGGAGACAGGCAACCTTCCAGAAAAAGAATTCAGAATAATGATAGTGAAGATGATCCAGAAGCTTGGGAAAAAGATGGAGGCAAGGATCAAGAAGATGCAAGAAATGTTTAACAAAGACCTAAAAGAACAAAAGAACAGATAAACAATACAGTAACCGAAGTGAAAAATACACTAGAAGGTATCAATAGCAGAATAACTGAGGCAGAAAAATGGATAAGTGACCTGGAAGACACAATGGTAGAAATCACTGCTGAACAGAATAAAGAAAAAACAATGAAAAGAAATGAAGAATATCTAAGAGACCTCTGGGACAACATTAAAACATACCAACATTTACATTATAAGGGTCCCAGAAGGAGAAGAGTGAGAGAAAGGACCTGAAAATATATTTGAAGACGTAACAGCTGAAAACATCTCTAATATGGGGAAGGAAACAGTCACCCAAGTCCAGGAAGCACAGACAGTACCAGGCAGGATAAACCCAAGGAGGAACATGCCAAGACACATAGTAATCTAAATGACAAAAATTAAAGACAAAATATATTAAAAGCAACAGGGGAAAACAACAAATAAGACACAAGGGAATTCCCATAAGGTTATCAGCTGATTTCTCAGCATAAACTCTGCAGGTCTGAAGGGAGTGGTACAATATATTTAAAGTGATGAAAGGGAAGAAGCTACAACCAGAATACTCTATGTAGCAAGGCTCTCATTCAGATTTGACAGAGAAATCAAAAGCTTTACAGACAAGCAAAAACTGAGAAAATTCAGCATTACCAGACCAGCTTTGCAATAAATGCTAGACGAACTTCTCTAGGCAGGAAGAGTCCAGCAACTTTAGCAAACCTTGTGCATATACAGACAGCTATATCAAAACCTCATGGAAACAGCAAACCCCAAAACTACAACAGATACACACACAAAAGGAGAAAAAGCCACCCAAACACAACACTAAAGATGGTCATCAAACCACAAGAGAAGAAAACAAAAGAGGAAAGGAAGGGGTTTCCCTGGTGGCGCAGTGGTTGAGAGTCCGCCTGCTGATGCAGAGGACATGGGTTCGCGCCCTGGTCTGGGACGATCTCACATGCCGCGGAGCAGCTGGGCCCGTGGGCCGTGGCCACTGGGCCTGCGCGTCCAGAGCCTGTGCTCCACAGCGGGAGGGGCCACAACAGTGAGGGGCCCGTGTACCGCAGAAAAAAGAGGAAAGGAAAAAAAAAGACCTACAAAAACAAACCCAAACAATTAAGAATATGGCAATAGGAACATACATATCAATAATTACCTTAAATGTAAACGAATTAAATGCTCCACCCAAAACACAAAGAATAGATACAAAAACAAGACCTGTATATATACTGTCTACAAGAGACCCACTTCAGACCTAGGGACACATACAGACTGAAAGTGAGGGGATGGAAGAAGGTACTATATGCAAATGGAAATCAAAAGAAAGCTAGAATAGCAATACTCATTTCAGACAAAATAGACTTTAAAATAAAGACTGTTAAAGAGACAAAGAAGGATACTACATAATGATCAAGAGATCAGTCCAACAACAAGATATAACAATGGTAAATATATATGCACCCAACATAGGAGCACCTCAATAAATAAGGCAAATACTAACAGCCAAAAAGGGAGAAACCAACAGTAACACAACAATAGTGGGGGACTTTAACAACCCACTTCCATCAATGGACAGATCATGCAGGCAGAAAATCAAATAAGGAAACACAGGCCTTAAACGACACATCAGACCACACGGACTTAATTGACATTTATAGAAGAGCATTCTATCCAAATGCCACAGAATACACGTTCTTCTCCTGTGCACATGGAACATTCTCCAGGACTGACCACATGCTGGGCCACAAAAAGCAAGCCTCAGTAAATTTAAGAAAATTGAAATCATATCAAGCACCTTTTCCAACCTCAATGCTATGAGATTAGAAATAAACTATAAGAAAAATATATAAAAAGCACAAACATGTGGTGGCTAAACAACATGCAACTAAACAACCGATGGATCACTGAAGAAATCAAAAAATACCTAGAGACAAATGAAAACAGAAGCACAACAATCCAAAACCTATGGGATGCAGCAAAAGCAGTTCTAAGAGGGGAGTTTATAGCAATAAAACCTTACCTCAGGAAACATGAAAAATCTCAAATTAACAACATAAACTTATACCTAAAGCAACTAGAGAAAGAACATCAAAACCTGAAGTTACTAGAAGAAATCATAAAGATCAGAGCAAAAACAAATGAAATAGAGACAAAGAAAACAATAGTAAAGATCAATGAAACTAAAAGGTGGTTCTTTGAAAAGAAAAACAAAATTGATAAACCTTTAGCCAGACTCATCAAGAATAAAAAAGGAAGAGGACTCAAATCAATAAAATTGAAAATGAATAATAAGTTACAACTGACACCACAGAAATGCAAAGGACCATAAGAGACTACTACAAGCAACTGTATGCCAATAAAATGGACAACCTGAAAGAAACAGACAACTTCTTAGAAAGGTACAATCTCCCAAGACTGAACCAGGAAGAAATAAAAAATATGAACAGACCAATCACAAGCATAGAAATTGAAAACTGTGATTTAAAAACTTCCAAAAAACGAAGTCCAGGACCTGATAGCTTCACAGGTGAATTCTATCAAACATTTAGAGGAGAGCTAACACCTATCCTTCTGAAACTGTTCCGAGGAACGAAAACTCCCAAATGCATTCTATGATGCCACCGTCACCCTGATACCAAAACCAGACAAAGATACCACATGAACAAAAAATTGTAGGCCAGTATCACTGATGAACACAGATGCAAATATCCTCAACAAAATACTAGCAATCCAAATCCAACAATATATTAAAAGGATCATACAACAAGATGAAATGGGATTTATCCCAGGGATGCAGGGATTTTTCAACATCTGCAAATCGATCAGTGTGATACACCACATGAACAAACTGAAGAATAAAAACCATATGATCATCTCAACAGATGCAGGAAAAAGCTTTTGACAAACTTTAGCACCCATTTATGATAAAAACTCTCCAGAAAGTGGGCATAGAGGGGACATACCTCAACATAATAAAGGCCATATACGACAAACCTACAGATAACATCATACTCAACAGTGAAAAGCTAAAAGCATTTCCTCTAAGATCAGGAATAAGACAAGGATGTCCACTCTCACCACTTCTATTCAACACCGTTTAGGAAATCCTAGCTACAGCAATCAGAGAAAAAAAAGGTATCCAAATTGGAAAAGCAGTTAAAACTCTCACTGTTTGCAGATGACATGATACTACACATCGAAAATCTTAAAGATGCTACCAGAAAGCTACTGGAGCTCATCAATGAATCTGGTAAAGTTGCAGGTTACAAAACTAATATACAGAAATCTGTTGCATTGCTATACACTAACAATGAAAGATCAGACAGAGTAATTCAAGAAACAATCCCATTCAGACTCTGGGAGGGCTCATGCCAAGGAGTACTTCCCAGAACTTCTGCTGCCAGTGTCCTTGTCCCCATGGTGAAACAGAGCCACCTCCCGCCTCTGCAGGAGACCCTCGAACACTAGCAGTGAATATAAATTATATTTAATAAGGAACATTAGAGACAAGGGGAAGATGGCGGAAGAGTAAGATGCAGAGATCACCTTCCTCCCCACAAATACACCAGAAATACATCTACACGTGGAACAACTCCTACAGAACACCTACTGAACGCTGGCAGGAGACCTCAGACCTCCCAAAAGGCAAGAAACTCCCCATGTACCTGGCTAGGGCAAAAGAAAAAAGAATAAACAGAGACAAATGGATAGGGATGGGACCAGCACCAGTGGGAGGGAGCTGTGAAGGAGGAAAGGTTTCCACACACTAGGAAGCCCCTTTGCGGGCGGAGACTGCGAGTGGCGGAGGGGGAAGCTTTGGAGCCGCGGAAGAGAACACAGCAACAGGGGTGCGGAGGACAAAGCGGAGAGATTCTCGCACAGAGGATCGGTGCCGACCGGCACTCACCAGCCTGAGAGGCTTGTCTGCTCACCTGCCGGGGCGGGCGGGGCTGGGAGCTGAGGCTCGGGCTTTGGGGTCCAAGCGCAGGGAGAGGACTGAAGTTGGTGGTGTGAACACAGCCTACAGGGGGTTAGTGCACCGTGGCTGGACGGGAGGCAGTCTGGGAAAAGGTCTGGACCCGCCGAAGAGGCAAGAGATTTTTTCTTCCCTCTTTGTTTCCTGGTGCGTGAGAGGGGACTGGGAGCGCTGCTTAAAGGAGCTCCAGAGACGGGAGCGAGCCGCGGCTATCAGCGCGGACCCCAGAGACAGGCATGAGACGCTAAGGCTGCTGCTGCTGCCACCACCAAGAAGCCTGGGTGCAAGCACAGGTCACTATCCACACCCCCCTTCTGAGGAGCCGCCACTGCCAGGGTCCCGGGATCCAGGGACAACTTCACCGGGAGAACACACGGCGTGCCTCAGGCTGGTGCAACATCATGCTGGCCTCTGCTGCCGCAGGCTCGCCCCGCACTCCGTGCCACTCCCTCCCCGCCACTGGCCTGAGTGAGCCAGAGTCCCCGAAGCAGCTGCTCCTTTAACCCCGTCCTGTCTGAGCGAAGAACAGACGTCCTCCGGCGACCTACACGCAGAGGCGGGGCCAAATCCAAAGCTGAGCCCCTGGGAGCTGTGAGAACAAAGAAGAGAAAGGGAAATCTCTCCCAGCAGCCTCAGAAGCAGCGGATTAAAGCTCCACAATCAACTTGATGTACCCTGCATCTGTGGAATACATGAATAGACAACGAATCATCCCAAATTGAGGAGGTGGACTTTGAGAACAAGATTTAAGATTTTTTTCCCCTTTTCCTCTTTTTGTGAGTGTGTATGTGTGTGCTTCTGTGTGAGATTTTGTCTGTATAGCTTTGCTTCCACCATTTGTTCTAGGGTTCTATCCGTCCGTTTTTTTTTTCTTTTTTAAATTTTTTTCTTAATAATTATTTTTTATTTTAATAACTTCATTATATTTTTTCTTACTGTATTTTATTTTACTTTATCTTCTTTCTTTTTTTCCTTCCTTTCCTCCTTCCTCCCTCCCTCCCTCCTTCTTTCCTTCCTTCCTTTCTTTCTTTCTACTAATTCTTTCTTTCTACTTTTTCTCCCTTTTATTCTGAGCCATGTGGATGAAAGGCTCTTGGTGCTGCAGCCAGGAGTCAGTGCTGTGCCTCTGAAGTGGGAGAGCCAACTTCAGGACATTGGTCCACAAGAGACCTCCCAGCTGCACATAATATCAAAGGGTGAAAATCTCCCAGAGATCTCCATCTCAACACCAGCACCCAGCTTCACTCAACGACCAGCAAGCTACAGTGCTGGACACCCTATGCCAAACAACTAGCAAGACAGGAGCACAACCCCACCCATTAGCAGAAAGGCTGCCTAAAATCATAAGTCCACAGACACCCCAAAACACACCACCAGACGTGGACCTGCCCACCAGAAAGACAAGAGCCAGCGTCATCCACCAGAACACAGGCACTAGTCCCCTCCACCCGGAAGCCTACACAACCCACAGAACCAACCTTAGCCACTGGCGACAGACACCAAACACAACAGGAACTACGAACCTGCAGCCTGCAAAAAGGAGACCCCAAATACAGTAAGATAAGCAAAATGAGAAGACAGAAAAACACACAGCAGATGAAGGAGCAAGATAAAAACCCACCAAACCTAACAAATGAAGAGGAAATAGCCAGTCTATCTAAAAAAGAATTCAGAATAATGATAGTAAAGATGATCCAATCTTGGAAATAGAATAGACAAAATGCAAGAAACATTTAACAAGGACCTGGAAGAACTAAAGAGGAAACAAACAAGGATGAACAACACAATAAATGAAATTAAAAATACTCTAGATGGGATCAATAGCAGAATAACTGAGGCAGAAAAACGAGTAAGTGACCTGGAAGATAAAATAGTGGAAATAACTACTGCAGAGCAGAATAAAGAAAAAAGAATGAAAAGAACTGAGGACAGTCTCAGAGACCTCTGGGACAACATTAAACGCACCAACGTTCGAATTATAGGGGTTCCAGAAGAAGAAGAGAAAAAGAAAGGGACTGAGAAAATATTTGAAGAGGGTATAGTTGAAAACTTCCCTAATACGGGAAAGGAAATAGTTAATCAAGTCCAGGAAGCACAGAGAGTCCCATACAGGATAAACCCAAGGAGAAATATGCCAAGACACATATTAGTCAAACTGTCAAAAATTAAATACAAAGAAAACATATTAAAAGCAGCAAGGGAAAAACAACAAATAACACACAAGGGAATCCCCATAAGGTTAACAGCTGATCTTTCAGCAGAACCTCTGCAAGCCAGAAGGGAGTGGCAGGACATACTTAACGTAATGAAGGAGAAAAACCTGCAACCAAGATTACTCTACCCAGCAAGAATCTCATTCAGATTTGATGGAGAAATTAAAAGCTTTACAGACAAGCAAAAGCTGAGAGAGTTCAGCACCACCAAACCAGCTTTACAACAAATGCTAAAGGAACTTCTCTAGGCAAGAAACACAAGAGAAGGAAAAGACCTGCAATAACGAACCCAAAACAATTAAGAAAATGGTAATAGGAACATATATATCGATAATTACCTTAAATGCAAATGGACTAAATGCTCCCACCAAAAGACACAGAATGGCTGAATGGATACAAAAACAAGACCCATATATATGCTGTCTACAAGAGACCCACTTCGGACCCAGAGACACATACAGACTGAAAGTAAGGGGATGGAAAAAGATTTTCCATGCAAATGAAAACCAAAAGAAAGCTGGAGTAGCAATTCTCATATCACACAAAATAGACTTTAAAATAAAGACTATTAGAAGAGACAAAGGACACTACATAATGATCAAGGGATCGATCCAAGAAGAAGATATAACAATTGTAAATATTTATGCACCCAACATAGGAGCACCTCAATACATAAGGCAAATACTGACAGCCATAAAAGGGGAAATCGACAGTAACACATTCATAGTAGGGGACTTTAACACCCCACTTTCACCAATGGACAGATCATCCAAAATGAAAATAAATAAGGAAACACAAGCTTTAAATGATACATTAAACGAGATGGAGTTAATTGATATTTATAGGACATTCCATCCAAAAACAACAGAATACACATTTTTCTCAAGTGCTCATGGAACATTCTCCAGGATAGATCATATCTTGGGTCACAAATCAAGCCTTGATAAATTTAAGAAAATTGAAATTGTATCAAATATATTTTCCAACCACAACGCTATGAGACTAGATATTAATTACAGGACAAGATCTGTAAAATATACAAACACATGGAGGCTAAACAATACACTACTTAATAACGAAGTGATCACTGAAGAAATCAAAGAGGAAATTTAAAAATACCTAGAAACAAATGACAATGGAGACACGACAACCCAAAATCTATGGGATGCAGCAAAAGCAGTTCTAAGAGGGAAGTTTACAGCAATACAATCCTACCTTAAGAAACAGGAAACATCTCGAATAAACAACCTAACCTTGCACCTAAAGCAATTAGAGAAAGAAGGACAAAAAAACCCCAAAGTTAGCAGAAGGAAAGAAATCATAAAAATCAGATCAGAAATAAATGAAAAAGAAATGAAGGAAACAATAGCAAAGATCAATAAAACTAAAAGCTGGTTCTTTGAGAAGAAAAACAAAATTGATAAACCATTAGCCAGACTCATCAAGAAAAAAAGGGAGAAGACTCAAATCAATAGAATTAGAAATGAAAAAGGAGAAGTAACACCTGACACTGCAGAAATACAAAAGATCATGAGAGATTACTACAAGCAACTCTATGCCAATAAAATGGACAACCTGGAAGAAATGGACAAATTCTTAGAAAGGCACAACCTGCCAAGACTGAATCAGGAAGAAATAGAAAATATGAACAGACCAATCACAAGCACTGAAATTGAAACTGTGATTAAAAATCTTCCAACAAACAAAAGCCCAGGACCAGATGGCTTCACAGGCGAAATTCTATCAAACATTTAGAGAAGAGCTAACACCTATCCTTCTCAAACTCTTCCAAAATATAGCAGAGGGAGGAACACACCCAAACTCCTTCTACGAGGCCACCATCACCTTGATACCAAAACCAGACAAGGATGTCACATAGAAAGAAAACTACAGGCGAATATCACCGATGAACACAGATGCAAAAATCCTCAACAAAATACTAGCAAACAGAATCCAACAGCACATTAAAAGGATCATACACCATGATCAAGTGGGGTTTATTCCAGGAATGCAAGGATTCTTCAATATACGAAATCAATCAATGTGATCAACCATATCAACAAATTGAAGGAGAAAAACCATATGATCATCTCAATAGATGCAGAGAAAGCTTTCGACAAAATTCAACACCCATTTATGATAAAAACCCTGCAGAAAGTAGGCATAGAGGGAACTTTCCTCAACATAATAAAGGCCATATATGACAAACCCACAGCCAACATCGTCCTCAATGGTGAAAGACTGAAAGCATTTCCACTAAGATCAGGAACAAGACAAGGTTGCCCACTCTCACCACTCTTATTCAACATAGTTTTGGAAGTTTTAGCCACAGCAATCAGAGAAGAAAAGGAAATAAAAGGAATCCAAATTGGAAAAGAACTAAAGCTGTCACTGTCTGCAGATGACATGATACTATACATAGAGAATCGTAAAGATGCTACCAGAAAACTACTAGAGCTGATCAATGAATTTGGTAAAGGAGCAGGATACAAAATTAATGCACAGATATCTCTGGCATTCCTATACACTAATGATGAAAAATCTGAAAGTGAAATCAAGAAAACACTCCCATTTACCATTGCAACAAAAAGAATAAAACATCTAGGAATAAAACTACCTAAGGAGACAAAAGACCTGTATGCAGAAAATTATAAGACACTAATAAAAGAAATTAAAGATGATACAAATAGATGGAGAGAGAAACTGTGTTCTTGGATTGGAAGAATCCACATTGAGAAAATGACTCTACTACCCAAAGCAATCTACAGATTCAATGCAATCCCTATCAAACTACCACTGGCATTTTTCACAGAAGTAGAACAAAATATTTCACAATTTGTATGGAAACACAAAAGACCCCAAACAGCCAAAGCAATCTTGAGAACGAAAAACGGAGCTGGAGGAATCAGGCTCCCTGACTTCAGACTATACTACAAAGCTACAGTAATCAAGACAGTATGGTACTGGCACAAAAACAGAAAGATAGATCAATGGAACAGGATAGAAAGCCCACAGATAAACCCACGCACATACGGTCACCTTATCTTTGATAAAGGAGGCAGAAATGTACAGTGGAGAAAGGACACCCTTTTCAATAAGTGGTGCTGGGAATCCTGGACAGGTACATGTAAAAGTATGAGATTAGATCACTCCCTAACCCCAACCACAAAAATAATCTCAAAATGGATTAAAGACCTAAATGTAAGGCCAGAAACTATCAAAGTCTTACAGAAAAAAATAGACAGAACACTCTATGACATAAATCACAGCAAGATCCTTTCTGACCCACCTCCCAGAGCAATGGAAATAAAAACAAAAATAAACAAATGGGACCTAATGAAACTTAAAAGCTTTTGCACAGCAAAGGAAACCATAAACAAGACGAAAAAATAACCCTCAGAATGGGAGAAAATATTTCCAAATGAAGCAACTGACAATGAATTAATCTCCAAAATTTATAAGCAGCTCAATAACAAAAAAACAAACAACCTAATCCAAAAATGGGCAGAAGACCTAAATAGACATTTCTCCGAAGAAGATATACAGATTGCCAACAAACACATGAAAGAATGCTCAACATCATTAATCATTAGAGAAATGCAAATGAAAACTACAATGAGATATCATCTCACACCAGTCTGAATGGGCATCATCAAAAAATCTAGAAACAATAAATGCTGGAGAGGGTGTGGAGAAAAGGGAACCCTCCTGCACTGCTGGTGGGAATGTAAATTGGTACAGCCACTATGGAGAACAGTATGGAGGTTCCTTAAAAACCTAAAAATAGGGCTTCCCTGGTGGCGCAGTGGTTGAGCGTCCACCTGCCAATGCAGGGGACATAGGTTCGTGCCCCGGTCCGGGAAGATCCCACATGCTGCGGAGCAGCTGGGCCCGTGAGCCATGGCCACTGAGCCTGCGCGTCCGGAGCCTGTGCTCTGCAACGGGAGAGGGCACACCACTGAGAGACCCGCGTACCGCAAAAAAAAAAAAAAGAAAACTAAAAATAGATCTACCATATGACCCAGCAATCCCACTACTGGGCATATACCCTGAGAATACCATAATTCAAAAATAGTCATGTACCAAAATGTTCATTCCAGCTCTGTTTACAATGGCCCGGAGATGGAAACAACCTAAGTGTCCATCATCAGATGAATGGATAAAGAAGATGTGGCACATATATACAATGCGATATTACTCAGCCATAAAAAGAAACAAAACTGAGCTATTTGTAATGAGGTGGATAGACCTAGAGTCTGTCATACAGAGTGAAGTCAGAAAGAGAAAGACAAATACTGTATACTAACACATATATATGGAATTAAAGAAAAAAAATGTCATGAAGAACCTAGGAGTAAGACAGGAATAAAGACACAGACCTACTAGAGAATGGACTTGAGGATATGGGGAGGGGGAAGGGTAAGCTGGGACAAAGCGAGAGAGAGGCATGGACATATATAGACTACCAAACGTAAGGTAGATAGCTAGTAGGAAGCAGCCGCAAAGCACAGGGAGATCAGCTCGGTGCTTTGTGACCGCCTGGAGGGGTGGGATAGGGAGGATGGGAGGGAGGGAGATGCAAGAGGGAAGAGATATAGGAATATATGTATACGTACAACTGATTCACTTTGTTATAAAGCAGAAACTAATACACCATTGTAAAGCAATTATACTACAATAAAGATGGGAAAAAAAAAAAAGAAACACTCCCATTTACCATCACATCAAAAAGAATAAAAAACCTAGGAATAAACTACCTAAGGAGACCAAAGACCTGTACTCCAAAAACTGTAAGATGCTGGTGTAAGAAATCAAAGATGACACAGATGGAAAGATATACAATGTTCTTGGACTGGAAGAGTCAGTATTGTCAAAATGACTATACTACAGAAGGTAATCTGCAGATTCAATGAAATCCCTATCAAATGCCATTGGCATTTTTCATAGAAGTAGAACAAAAAAATCTTAAAATTTGTATGGAGACACAAAAGACCTAGAACAGCCAAAGCAATCTTGAAAACGAAAAACAGAGCTGGAGGAATCAGGCTCCCTGACTTCAGACAATACTACAAGGCTATAGTCATCAAAACAGTATGGTACTGGCACAAAAACAGAAATATAGATCACTGGAACAGGATAGAAAGCCCACAGATAAACCCACGCACCTATGGTCAATTAATCTATGACAAAGGAGACAGGACTGTACAATGTGTAAAGACAATCTCTTCAACAAATGTGCTGGGAAAACTGGACAGCTATGTGTAAAAAAATGAAATTAGAAAAATTTTTAACACCATACACAAAAATAAGCTCAAAATGGATTAAAGACCTAAATGTGAGGCTGAACACCATAAAACTCTTAGAGGAAAACACAGGCAGAACACTATCTGACATAAATTGCAGCAATATCTTTTTCGATCCATTTCCCAGAGTAATGGAAATAAAAACAAAAAGAAACAAATGGGACCTAATTAAACTCAAAAGCTTCTACACAGCAAAGGAAACCATAAATAAAATGAAAAGACAACTCACAGAATGCGAGAAAATATTTGCAAATGATGTGATGGACGATGGATTAGTCTCCAATATTTACAAACAGCTCGTGTGGCTTAATATCATCAAAACAAGGAATCCAATCAAAAAGTGGGTAGAAGACCTAAATAGACATTTCTCCAAAGAAGATAAACAGATGGCCAAGGGGCACATGAAAAGATGTTCAACATCGCTAATTATCAGAGAAATGCAAGTCAAAACTACATTGAGATATCACCTCACACCAGTCAGAATGGCTATTATCAAAAAATCCACAAACAGTAAATGCTGGAGAGGGTGTGGAGAGAAGGAAACCCTCCTACACTGTTGGTGGGAATGCCAATTGGTACAGCCACTATGGAGAACAGTATGGAGGTTCCTTAAAAACTAAAAACAGAGCTACTATATGATCCTGCAATCCCACTCCTGGGCATATATCCAGAGAAAAACATGGTCCAAAAGGATACATGCACCCTGATGTTCATTACAGCATTGTTTACAACAACCAAGATATGGAAACAACCTAAATGTTCACTGACAGAGGAATGGATAAAGAAAATGTAGTATATATATATACAATGGAATATTACTCAGCCATAAAAAAGAATGAAATAATGTCATTTGCAACAACCTGGATGGACCTAGAGATTATCATACTGAGTGAAGTCAGACAGACAAAGTGAAATATCGTATGATATTGCTTATACGTGGAATCTAAAAAACAGATGCAAATGAACTTATTCACAGAACAGAAACAGACTCACAGACTTAGAGAACAAACTAATGGTTACTGGGGGGAAGGGTGGGGAGAAGGGATAGTTAGGGAGTTTGGGACTGACATGTACACAGTGTTATATTTTAAATGGATAACCAACAAGGACCTACTATATACAGGGAACTCTGCTCAATATGTACTAACCTAAATGGGAAAAGAATCTGAAAAAGAATAGATACGTGTACATGCATAACTGAATCACTTCACTGTACATGTGAAACTTACACAACATTGTTAATCAACTATACTCCAATATAAAATAAAAAGTTTTTTAAAAAAAGACAAAAAAATGTAAGTTGCAGAATGGTAAAGAATGGTTCCATGTGTATAAAGTTTCAAAACATACAAATTAATGTATATGGCCTGTGATTACATACATACATACATACATACATACACAAAGGATTGAGAAACATCAAATTTGGGATGGTGGTTTCTAAGCTGTAGTTCAGGGTAAAGACAAGGTAAGATAGTACGCTAACCCAATGTTTGACAAGTGGATTTCATAGAGTCCAAAGTTA
This sequence comes from Aethalodelphis obliquidens, assembly GCF_003676395.1. Lineage (NCBI taxonomy): Eukaryota > Metazoa > Chordata > Mammalia > Artiodactyla > Delphinidae > Aethalodelphis > Aethalodelphis obliquidens. The sequence goes on along the minus strand of NW_020837955.1, from coordinate 26,851,332 downwards.
TGTTTTCATTTTGAAGCAAATGCTCAAATGAACCTTGAGTTCCTCTCCTGGCTGTTTGAAAGATCTAGAAAGACATCTTCACTAGTTATTAGAAGAATATTTATTTAACAAATACAATGAGAAGTAATGTTTTATCTATCAAATTGATTAAAAAATAAAAAAGAACCATGCTGGTGAGGACACAGAGAAACTTGCACCCTCACAGACTGCTGATGGGCATACAATCCAGTAAAGACTTTCTGAAAATGTGGCGTCTTCATAATATGATTGACTTGGCACTTTTTGTTTGTTTGAAGAAAAATATAAATGTATGTGAGAGTTACACATCTGTGTAGGAACACAGAAAAAAATAAAAGAATATACTCTCAAACTGTTCATTTAAGTGCTTACTCCTCTCTCTGGAAAAAACAAAGGAGTTAGAGGTTATGAGAGAGAGATAAGAGGAAATGCCAGGGAATGAGGTAAAGAAATGGAAGTTGAGAGCAAATCATAAAGGGCCATAGCTACTGAACTAAAAGAGTTTGGACTCTATCACAAATTCTTCACCTAGGATCTTACAAGCACATGGAGGACAGTGATGAAACAGCTATGCATTCTGAGCCTGACTTATCTGGAAAGGAAGTTATGTGTCTGCATGGGCCACAGTCTAGCAGTACTGAAGGAAGACAGATCTGTCATCAAGACTTCAGCTAAGCCCTTTCCCAAAAAGCAAATCTCCACTCCCTCTGCTTTTACCTGCCCAGTCCTAATGGCGTAAGACTTGTTACCTCAGCTTAGATAGGTTGAGAAGTTTATCAACTACTATCACATGATTACCTTTGATTTCCCAAGTAACCCTCTGTGAAGCAGGCACCCCGAGAGTGTTATTCTCATTAACAGATGAGTTAACCAAGGTTTATGGAAGTTAAATCATTTGCCCAATAGCACGGTGGGAATCTGACAATAACACCACTAGAGGTAGCAGCAGTGCTAAATGCTTTTTAGCTCATATATCGTTAAGTCCTTGCAACAATTCTGAAGCACATTAAAGTCCATTTATAGATAAGGAAACTAAGGCTCAAGAGCAATCAAACAACTTGTCAAAGACCACATAGACCATAATTGGCAAGTCACAAGACTAACACAGTTCTGACTGCAAAATCCTTGTCTTAACCAATATACTATTTCAGAATACATTAAGTGGTTATACATAATCATGTAAATAAGCAGGATTAGACACATGAACCAAGGAAAATTTCTGACAAACCAAGACTTGAAAAGGTAGGACTGACTGCTTTCTATAGTCTGAAGAAATGCTGAATAAAAAAAGCCAAAACAGAAAATCTAAATATCTGTCTTTAAAAAATTATCGCCCCCCATATAGATCACACTAGTAGTTTACTTAGCAATCTGGCATTTAAAAGGTAAATGTTTTCCAATAATATATTATTATATGTCTATATGCATAATTCATATAACCTCAAGTTCAACGAGTTCAACTATTTTCTACTGGGCTTCCCTGGTGGCGCAGTGGTTAAGAATCCGCCTGCCAACGCAGGGGACACGGGTTCGAGCCCTGGTCCGGGAAGATCCCACATGCCGCGGAGCAACTAAGCCCGTGCACCACAACTAATGAGCCTGCGCTCTAGAGCCCGCAAGCCACAACTACTGAGCCCACATGCTGCAACTACTGAAGCCCGTGTGCCTAGAGCCTGTGGTCTGCAACAAGAGAAGCCACCGCAACGAGAAGCCCGCGCACCGCAACGCAGAGTAGCCCCCGCTCGCCACAACCAGAGAAAGCCCGCGCACAGCAACAGAGACCCAACACAGCCAAAATAATTAATTAAAAAAAAATTATTTATTACTGAGTGGTATCTTCTGGAAAAGTATGATAAAAGCAATATATTTTATAAATTAATTTGAATTCAGTACCTTAGAGTTTAACTCTACAACCATTTAGGCCCACTTTTCCATTAACAGAATATATAAATAAATGTTTCAATAACTGACCACTAGGAAGTGATGATGCATCTCAATTTAGAAAAGAACCTCACTCAGGCATCCTTGGCCCATGCACTAATTATTAAAAACTAGCACTGACTATTCCCTTACAGTAATATTGTCATATAATCCAGCAATCCCACTCCTGGGCATATATCCAGAGAAAACCATAATTCAAAAATTACATGTACCCCAATGTTCACTGCAGCACTATTTACAATAGCCAGGACATGGAAGCAACCTAAATGTCCATCAACAGAGGAATGGATAAAGAAGAT
>NW_020837955.1:26658764-26848674 GCF_003676395.1 Aethalodelphis obliquidens | reverse complement strand
ACACACACACACACATATATATACATACACACACACACACAATGGAATATTACACAGCCATAAAAAAGAACAAAATAATGCCATTTGCAGTGACGTGGATGGCCCTAGAGATTGTCATACTGAGTAAGTCAATGACAAATACCATGATATTGCTTATATGTGAATCTTAAAAATGGTACAAATGAACCTATTTACAAAACAGAAATAGAGTCACAGATGCAGAACACAAACTTATTGTTACTAAGGGGGAAGAGGGGAGGGGTAAATTGGAAGATTGGGATTTGACATAAACACACTACTATATATAAAATAGATACCTAAAAAGAACCTACTGTACAGCACAGGGAACTCTACTCAACACTCTGTAATGATCTATATGGGAAAAGAATCTAAAAAAGAGTGGATGTATGTATATGTATAACTGATTCACTTTGCTGTACAGTAGAAACTAACACAACATTGTAAATCAACTATACTCCAATAAATTTTTTTAGAAGAGTACATGCTTATTTTTTAACTAGTTTTCTCTTGTCTAGGATAAAGAGAATTATTCAGATAAGTGAGGGGGGAACTGGATGTCCAGAGACTTTAGGAGTTCTAGCTATATTAAATTTGACCCACCTTATAATCTAATTCAGTCTCTACCCTGTATTCTCATGTTAAATGTAGGTATCACCTAGCTAGCTTCTGTCTCTAAAGAATTTTGGTTAAAAGTACTACAGAAAAACAAATGCAATTAAAAAAAAAAAGCATAAGATCCGGGGCTGTGGGTTTGGGCTCCAAATCCCTTGATTAATTACAATGTGATTTCTACTTCCCTTACATTTCTAGGCCTCAGTTTATCTGAAAAATGAGTTTGGGGAGTTATATGATCTCATAGGTACCTTAAAGCTGTAAAACTCCTACTGCTAAGTCTTCACAGAAAGTAGTTCCAAAGACCAATTTTGGGTGTTCAACACATAGTAGGATATTTAAGAATTACCTTCAGACTGGAAAATTCATTCTAATAAAATGTCCAGGTCAAAACCCAAACCCTTAGAATTACAGAAAAGATACTTCCAAAATTAAGTGTGTTCTGATTATATTTACATTCTGCGACAGTAGTTACCATCTATATATATTAAAAAGCTTACTTGGTCCACATGGCTATAGGTAATCATAGCTGCAAATGTTTGGAAATACCCTTACAATGTATTAATCACAATATGTCCTGTAATACAGTCTCAGCATTTCCCAAAACGTATTTCTACAACATCTAGTTCCATGGTCAAATAGGTTTAGAATAAAATGTGTTTCTGCTCTCTGACAGCAGAAATTATTAGTACTTTTAATATAATAATGTACTTTTTTTGTTTTTTTTTGGCTGAGTTGTGTCTTCGTTGCTGTGCGCAGGCTTTCTCTAGTTGCGGCAAGCAGGGGCTACTCTTCGTTGTGGTGCACGGGCTTCTCATCGCGGCGGCTTCTCTTGCTGTGGAGCTCGGGCTCTAGGCGCATGGGCTTCAGCAGTTGCAGCACACGGGCTCAGGAGTTGTGGCATGCAGGCCTTAGAGCATGTGGGCTTCAGTAGTTGTGGCACATGTGTCCAGCAGTTGCGGCTCACAGGCTCTAGAGCACAGGCTCAGTAGTTGTGGCTCACAGGCTTAGCTGCTCCGCAGCATGTGGGATCTTCCTGGACCAGCAATCAAACCCATATCCCCTGCACTGGCAGGCGGATTCTTAACCTCTGCGCCACTAGGGAAGTACCTAGTATAATAATGTACTCTTGATGAAGAATATAATATACAAGAGTTCCCAATTTATTTGCATCAGAAAACCTTTTCTGAGGAATATCTGTATCTCATAGTTTCAAGTGAAAAGCACAAATATTTAGCAGTAAATAAAAGTCACTGTTAGACAAATTAGAACACTGATAGAACTTTACAGAATTATTTAAAAATTTGATATTTAAAAAACACTGGATCAATAATTGGAGTAACAAACACTTAAAACTGAAATCTCCAATAATCTACCAGGCATTACAATTCTCTGTAAGGATATTAGAATGAGCTTTTGTATCTGGGGCTAACAAAGTAATATATTCAGTCACACAGTCATATAGGAATGGGGTGGAAAAAATATCTACCTTCTCTGAGCTGTCACCCTGCTCCTGCTAGTAGACAAAGGGTAGGTAAAACAGAACTGGGTCAAATGAATATATGTTCAAATCAGAGAACAGAAGAAAGCTTGCCCACTAAGCTATCAAGATTTTTCAAACATATTTCTTTTAATAGAGTCATTAAGTGAGGAAAATAATTGACATTTCCCTTGAAAAACAAGATGCCATTCAGAATACCAGATTATTCCAGAACTAACATGTATTATGCCAAAAGACTTAAAATAAAAAATTCTAGTGGTAGCAACTAAAGTACAAAAGTTCAATTTTCAGATTCAACTGAAAAAGGAATCAACATCTAAATAAACTAAAGAACTAAAGAGTACTCTAATTCCTAACTACAGGCATTAGTTTCTAGTCTCATTTTTAATGCTTTGTAATGTACAAGGCTTCAGAAATATAAATTAAGGAATACAATCAAACTCAAATGTTTGTGTTTTTTTTAATTAAAAAAATGATCTAAAAGAAACTCTGTAAATGAATTGTTTTCAACTTTCAGAAAACTACATCAGCACATATTTTATTCCTTGTACTTTTTCTTTTTTTCAACTGACAAAATAACTTTAATGACCTCTAAGGTTAACATTTAACTCTAAAGTCTATGATTTTTTTTTTTTTTTGCAGTACGCAGGCCTCTCACTGTTGTGGCCTTTCCCGTTGCGGAGCACAGGCTCTGGACGTGCAGGCTCAGCGGCCATGGCTCACGGGCCCAGCCGCTCTGCGGCATGTGGGATCTTCCCGGACCAGGGCACGAACCCGTGTCCCCTGCATCAGCAGGCAGACTCTCAACCACTGTGCCACCAGGGAAGCCCTAAAGTCTATGATTTAACCACATAATGAAGGCTACTAACACTATACATATATATATATATATATATATCTCCCTTAACATTCAAGGAAAACCTGCCATGTTAACTTTGGAATTCCTATCTACAAATACCATGGTAAATATAATTCCCGAAGATCATAAAGTATCACAAAACCCAAACAAAACAAAGTAGATGTATACTTGAATCTCAATGAGAATACTGTATATGCAATGGAGTAACATGTGAGCTAATGAATATAAAGCTCGTTTAGGGGGCTTCCCTGGTGGCGCAGTGGTTTAACCCCTCATTTTTGGATTTCCTTCCCATTTAGGTCACCAGCGAGCACTGAGTAGAGAGAGTTCCTTGTGCTATACAGTAGGTTCTCATTAGTTATCTATTTTAGTACGGTATATATGGCAATCCCAATCTCCCAATTCATCCCACCCACCCCCATTCCTTGTACTTTAAAAATTATCTTAATTCTGACAAAATTGGATCTACAGCCCTTATGATTTTTGGTTTAAAAATGGCAGGGTAAAAAATGATGTGACCTCTTTCTCCTCTTGAAAAAATCTCAAAACTAAGAAAACAATGAGAAACAAATACAAACTACACTTTCATCCTTAAGCACACCAGGAGACATCCCTAACCATATGTGAGAATGCAATGGGTTAAAGAGGGATGCTGGATGGTCTCAAGCAAGGGAGAAGGCTTGCAACTTCAAATCTCAACATTATCATACCTCAGTTCTCTAAAGTACTTGGCATGGCCAGAAGGTAAGGCCAACAATCCCTTGTTTGGCATATCGGAAGCTTTCACAGATTTCATTTTGCATCACTGAGACATAGGAAAATCAGAACTGAACAAGAAATCATAGAGTTTAAAAGGGTACATGTTTTCCCTGGGGTGGGGAAAAGACTATTGTACTTCAAGGATTCAAAGAGAATTCTTTGAGAATCTACACAAACTCACTGCTACCTAAAAATGAACAGGAGAAGGAAGTCAATAGCAGAAACAGCGGATCAATATGTATAGAGTCTTCAAGGTCAAAAAATCTGACCAAGAATTAATACTGAGTCTAACAATATCGTTCAGTATAAAAACAACAGGTAAATATTATTAAATATGTAAGAACTCAAGGAATATTGTGCCTATGAACTGCTCTTGAAGAAAACACTAGTTTATAAAGTTCAATCATCCAGAAGACAAGTAGAAAAACTACGACCTCCTGGGCCTCAGCACCACCCACCAGTGGCCTAACACCAAGTCTGGGACCCCGAGGTCCCACAGCCAGAGACCCCAAGACACAGCTCCATGTACCAGTAGGCCAGCACTGGCACCAGGACTCAGCCTCATCCACTGTTGGGCAGGCACAAGCCCCTAGAACCCCTGGGCCTCAGCCCCACTCACCAGTGGGCCAACATCAGTCCCAGAACTATTGTGGCCCCACAGCCAGCCATGTAAAGACCCACCCTACCCACCAACAGGCCAGGACCACCCCAGGACTCCTCTGGCCAAGTAGCCAAATGTGCCAGGACCCAGCCCCACCCACCAGCGGCCAGCAGCCTCCACAAAAGGCGGGGCCTGGCAACCAACTAGACTGGGGGCCAGCCATACCGGAGTGTGCCCATAATAGGCAGCCCACCACAACATAAGTGCTGACAGAGCCCACAAAGAGGACATTCCTAGGACTTACAGCTCTGGTGACCAGAGGGGAGTGTGCTATTGGGATCCATAAGACATTTCCTATATAAGGCCACTATTCCAAGATCAGGAAATATAACCAATCTACTTAATACATAGAAATAAAAGTAGCAAATTAAGCAAAATCAGGGGAACAGAGGAATATATCCCAAATGAAGGAACAAGTTAAAACCCCAGAAGAACGAAGTGGAGGTATGGAATATACCCAATAAAGAGTACAAGGTAATGATCTTAAAGATGTTCAAAGAACTCCAGAGAAGAATCGATAAACACAGTGAGAAGTTTAACAAAGAGTTAGAAAATATGAAGAGCAACCACAGATGAAAACGATAACTGAAATAACTAATATATTAGAAGGAATCAACAGTAGATTAGATGATACAGAGGAATGGAGCAGCAAACGAAAGTCAGAGTAGAGGAAATCACTGAAGCCGAAAAGAAAAAAGAATAAAAAGAAATGAGGACAGTTTAAGAAACCTCTAGGACAACATAAAGCATACTAACATTCACATTATAGGGATCCTGGAAGGAGGTGAGGGTTGGGGGTGGCGCAGAGAACATATTTGAGTAGATAATAGTTGGAAACTTCCCTAACCTGGGAAAAGAAACAGACATCCAGGTCCAGAAAGCACAGACAGCCCCAAACAGGACCAACCAAAAGAGGACCACGCCAAGACACACTGTAATTAAAATGGCAAAAATTAAAGATAAAGGGAGAATATTAAAAGCAGCAAGGGAAAAGCAACAATTTATGTACAGGGAACTCTCATAAGACTACCAGCTGTTTTTCAGCAGAAATTCCACAAGTCAAAAGGGGATGGCATGATATATTTAAAGAGATGAAAGAGTAAAACCTACAATGAAGAATACTCAACCCAACAAGGCTTTCATTCAGATTTGGAAGAGAGATCAAAAGTTTTACAGACAAGCAAAAGCTAAAAGAGTTCAACACCACAAAACCAGCTTTACAAGAAAGGTTAAACCCACAACTAGAAATATGAAAATTACAAAAGGAAAAATCTCATTGGTAAAGGGAAATATACAATAAAGGTAGTAGATCAATAAAACTTGTAGGAAGGTTAGAAGACAAAAGTAGTAAAATCATCTATATCCACAATAAGTAATTAAGGGATATGTAAAACAAGAAGATACAAAATATCTTACACCAATCAAAACAGTAAATGAGAGAGGGGGAGTAAAAATGGAGGGTTGTTAAAATGCATTCAAACTTGAGATCAGAAACTTAAAATACTCACATACATAGGTATAGATTGCTGTAATATAAACCTCATAGTAACTACAAACTAAAAATCTATAATAGATACATACACAAAAAAGAGGAAAGTATCCAAACATAACACTAAGGATAGTCACCAAACCACAAAAGAGCAAAAGAAGGAACAAAAAGCACTACAAAAATAACCCCAAAACAAACAAAATGGCAACAGATACATACCTATCAACAAATACTTTTAATGTAAATGGACTAAATGCTCCAAACAAAAGACATAGAGTAGCTGAATGGATACAAAAACAAGACCCATATATATGCTGCCTACAAGAGACTCATTTCAGGTCTAAAGACACACACAGACTGAAAGCTAGGGAATGGAAAAAGGTATACCATACAAATGGAAAATCAGGGTAGCAATAATTATATCAGACAAAATAGACTTTAAAACAAAGACTGTGACCAGAGACAAAGGACATTACATGACGATAAAAGGATGAATCCAAGAAAAAGCTGTAGCAACTGTAAATACATATATGCACCCAACAAAAGAGCAGCTAAATACATAAGGCAAATATTAATAGATATAAAGAAAAAAACTGACAGTAACACAGTAATAGTAAGGGACTTGAATACCCCACTTACATCAATGGACAGATCATCCAGACAGAAAAATCAATAAGGAAACACTGGCCTTAAATGACACATTTGACCAAATGGATTTAATAGCTACATAGAGAACATTCTATGCAAAAAGCAGCAGAATACACACTCTTTTCAAGTACATATGGAACATTCTCTAGGATACATCACAAGCTAGGCTACAAAACAAGTCACAGTAAATTTAAGAAGAATAAAATCATATCAAGTTTTCCAATCACAAGGCTATGAGACTAGAAATCAACAACAAGGGAAAAAAACTGCAAAAAGCACAAACACATGGAGGCTACACAATATGCTACTAAACAGTCAATGGATCATTGAAGAAATAAAGTGAAATAAATAAAATAAATACCCAGAGACAAATGAAAATGAAAATACAATGAAGCAAAATCTATGGGACATAGCAAAAGCAGTTCTCAGAGGGAAGCTTACAGTGATACAAGCATACCTCAGGAAACATTAAAAATCTCAAATAAACAACCTAACCTTACACCTAAAGGAATTAGAAGCAATAACAAAACCCAATGTTAGCCAAAAAAAAAGAAATCATAAAGATCAGAGCAAAAATAAATGAAATAGAGACTAAAAAACAATAGAAAAGATCAATGAAACTAAAAGCAAGTTCTTGAAAAGAAAAACAAAATTGATAAGCATTTAGCCAGACTCATCAAAGAGAGGGCCCAAATAAATAAAATCAGAAATGAAAGAGAAGTTACAACTGACACCACAAAAATACAAAGGATCACAAGAGATTACTATGAACAAACATACACCAGTAAAATGGACAACACAGAAGAAAAGGACAAATTCCTAGAAATGTACCATCTCCCAAGACTGAATCAGGGAGAAACAGAAAATATGAACAGACCAATTACCAGGAATGAAATCAAATCATTAATCAAAAAATCCCCAACAAAGTCCAGGACCAGAGAGCTTCACAGATGAATATTACCAAACATTTAGAGAAGAGTTAATACATATTCTTCTAAAACTACCCCAAAAAATGGCAGAGGAAGGAATGTTTCCAAACTCATTCTATGAAGCCAGCCATCACTGATACCAAAACCAGACAAAAAACACTGAAAAAAAAACAAAAAAGATTACACCCAATATCACTGATAAACAGAAGCAGAAATCCTCAATGAATGAAATATTAGCAGACCAAATTCAACAACATATTAAAAAAATCATACACCATGATCAAGCGGGATTTCTTCCAGGGGTACAACGATGATAGTTCATTATCCACAAATCAATCAGTGTGATACACCACATTCAGAAATTAGGGACTAAAAATCATATGACCACCTCAATAAGATGCAGAAAAGCTTCTGACAAAATCCAGCATCCATTTATGATAAAAACTCTCAACAAAGTGGGTACAGAGGGAACATATCCTAACATAATAAAGGCCATTATGACAACCCTAACATTACACTCAATGGTGAAAGCTGAAATCAGTTTTTCTAAGACCAGGAACAAGACTTGCTGCTTTTACTCACATATTATAGGAAGTCCTAGCCACAACAACCAGAAAAGAAAAAGAAATAAAAGGAATCCAAATTGGAAAGGAAGTGGTGAAACTGTCACTGTTTGTAGATAACATGATATTATACGTAGAAAATCCTAAAGACACCATCAAAAAAACCACTAGAACCCATTAATGAATTCCATAAGCCTGCAAGATACCATATTTACAGACAGAAGTCTGTTGCTTTTCTATACACTAACTAAACGATCAGAAAGAGAAATTAAGAAAACAATTCCATTTACAACAGCATCAAAAAGAATAAAATACCTGGGAATAAATCTAATTAACGTGGTAAAAAAAAAAGACCTGTACCCAGAAAACTATATGACTCTGATGAAAGAAACTAAAGATGATACAAACAGATGGAAAGATACACCATGCTCATGGACTGGAAGAATTAATATTTTTCCATACTACCCAAGGCAGATTCAATGCAATTCCTATCAAAACACCAATGGCACTGTTCACAGAATTAGAATAAATAATTCTAAAATTTGTATGAAAACATAAAAGACCCCAAAAAGCCAAAACAATCTTAAGAAAGAAGAACAAAGCTGAAAGTATCATGCTACCTGATTTCAAACTATACTACAAAGCTACAGTAATCAAAACTGTATGGTACTGGCACAAAAACAGACACATAGATCAATGGAAACAAAGGGAGAGCTCAGAAATTAAGCCCATGGACTTATGGTCAATTAATCTACAACAAAGGAGGCAAGAATACACAGAGGGGGAAAAGACATCCTCTTCCATAAACGGTGTTGGGAAAACTGGACAGCTACAAGCAAAAGAATCAAACTAGACTTTCTCAGACCGTATACAAAAATAAATTTAAAATGGATTAAAGACTTAAATATAAGACCCTGAAAGCATAAAACTTTTACAAGAAAACAAGCAGTACATTCTTTGACACCGGTCTTAGAAGTATTTTTTTTGTATATGTCTCCTCAGGCAAGGGAAACAAAAGCAAAAACAAACAAATGGGACTACATCAAACGAAAAGCTTTTGCATTAGTGAAGGAGACTATCAATAAAATGAAAAGGCCACCTACTGAATGAGATTAGATATTTGCAAATGACATATCTGATAACGAGTTAATATCCAAAATATATAAAGAACTCATACAACTCAATGCCAATAAAACAAACAACCTAATTAAAACATGGGAAGAGAAGGTGAATAGATATTTTTCCAAAGAAGATACGGATGGCCAACAGGTACATGAAAAGATATTCAACATCTTCAATCATCAGGGAAATGAAAATCAAAACCACAATGAGATATCACCTCACACCTGTCAGAATGGCTGTCATCAAAAAGACAACAAATAACAAGTGTTGGAGAGGATGCGGAGAAAAAGGAATCCTTGTGCACTGCCAGAGGGAATGTATATTGGTACAGCCACTATGGAAAACAGTATGGAGGTTCCTCAAAAAATTAAAAGTAGAACTACCATGTGATCCAACAATTCCACTCCTGGGTATTTACCCAAAGAAAACTAATTTGAAAAGATATATGCATCCCTATGTTCACTGCAACATTATTTATAATAGCCAAGATATGTAAACAACCTAGGTGCCCATCAAATAGGTGAATGAATGTGGTATATACAATGGAATATCACTCAGTCTTAAAAAAGTATGAAATCTTACCATTTATGACAACATGGATGGACCTAGAGAATATTATGCTAAGTGAAATAAGTCAGACAGAGAAAGACAAATACCATGTGATTTCACTTATATATGAATCTAAGAAACAAAACAAATGAACAAACATAACACAACAGAAACAGAGTCATAGATACAGAGGATAGGTGGTTGCTTACAGGGGTGGAGGAGAAGAGAAATACGTGAGGGAGATTAAGAGGTACAAACTTTCAGTTACAAATTAAATGAGTCACGGGTCTGAAATGTACAGTATGTACATTATAATGTACAGTACAATTACATAATATCTTTTTATGGTGACAGATGGTAGCTACACTTATCATAATGATTATTTTGAAATGTACAGAAATAGCAAATCACTATGTTGTGTACCAGAACTAACACAGTCCTGTAGGTCAATTATACTTCAAAAACAAACCAAAAAAACCTGAAAGAAAAATAGATCAGATCTGTGGTTACCATAGGGGGAGGGGAGATTAGATGAAGGCAGTCAAAAGGTACAAACTTCCAGTTATAAGATAAACAAGTACTAGGGATGCAATGCACAGCATGATAAACATAATTAACACTGCTATATGTTACATATGAAAGTTGTTAAGAGAGTAAATCCTAAGAGTTCTCATCACAGGGAAAAAAAAGTTTTTCTATTTCTTTAATTTGTACAAATCTTTAATTCATATCTATATCAGATGATGGATGTTCACTAAATCTATTATGGTAATCATTTTATGATGTACATAAGTCAAATCATTATGCTGTACACCTTAAACTTACACAGGGCTGTATATCAAGTATATCTTAATAAAACTGGAAGAAAAAAAGAAAAACTACTGACAAAAGGACAAGTTTTGAGCATAAATTCCATTTCATTATTGGTCTTAGAATTTTAAAAAAAAGAGAGATGTTTATGGCTACAGAATATAATGTATATATTACAATCCCAACAATGCTGTTATATAACCAACAAAAACTGGAGAGGAAATGGACTAAGGTATGCTTACACCTTTATACTGTACGCTTTATACCTTTAAGTATACTTCAATTGTTACAGCTCGATCTATGTCTTAATCTCTTAGCTATAAAAGATGAGGAAATAAGCATAAATATAGATAGTATAATATAGATGAACTAAATACACTCATTAAAGGAAAAAGTCTGATAGTAGATCACAAAACAAAATATAACTACGCATACTAGATTCACCCCACCTCACCCAAATTTGAAAGAATGAAAATGAAATACAGGCAGATTCTATATGTTCAAAATGACATAGGTATTATATAGACACAAGAATATTCACTGTAACACTATATGTAACAATATATTCAAACAACCTAAATATCCATCACCAAGGGCCTGGTTACATAAATTATTTTTTATTCAGTGAAATATTATGTAATTATTTAAAAGAATGGGGCAACAACCATGTACTGGTATTAAACAATTGAGATAGTAAAGCATACTGGCTAATAGTAAGGACTCTGCAGACAGACTGCTGGAGTTGAACTTCCAGCTCCACAACTTATTAGCATTTTACTTAAAGTTTCTATGCCTCAGTTTCCTCCTCTGTAAGAAGGGGATAAATAATATTATCACAACTCTCAAGGTTGTGAAGAAGATTAATAATGAATACCAAAGTGCTTTTTAGAACAGGGCCTAGAACATACAAAGCACTGCATAAGTATTAGATTAGTTATAGTTAAGTGAGAAAAACCCAGCTGTAGAACAGCATAGTATGCTATCATTTATGAAAAAATTAATATATTAACATATGCTTATATATGTATAAATTATCTGTAGAGGTACACACAAAACTGATAGTGGTTTCCTAGGAAGGGAAACCAGGCAGAAGAGGTTTCAGAGTGGGAGAGAGATTTGCTTCACATGTCTATATCTTTTGGACTTTGTATCATAAGCATATACTGATCAGATAAAAATCAGTACTTAAAAATCAGTACCCTTAAAAACGTTAAGGAATCTAGGATGACTGAACACAATGCTATTTTTCTGATTAGTTCTCTGACTACTATGCCTAAGGTACGTTTACTCAGATCAAAGGTCATAAATAGCAAACTCTCAGAGACAAATGTATTTCTTCAAAGTACCTATGAAAGTTCAGATATTTAATATGTTACTACATAATATACAAAGCGTATTTATCTTTGGAGACAACACTACAAATACAAATGTTAAAAAGTGTTCATAGCAATGTGCATATAAATAGCAAAACATTAGAAATAACCTACATGTACATCAGTAGTCTCAATAAATTATGGTGCCACACAATGGAGTATCATTTAGACATTTAAAATGACAGCATATACATGCAGTATAAATTTATGTATAAAATTATAACTTTGTTCATAAATGATAAACAGTAAATTATGGACTCTTTCTATACAAGAATACAGATATAGTTCGTTCCTTTTCATTGCTATAATTTGTGGTATGACACCATAATTTACTTAATCATTCTCATATCAACTGACATTTAGGTTGCTTCTATTAGCCTTTTTTTTTTTTTTGGCCAGTACAAACAATGCTTCAACCAACATAAATCTTCATACACAGGAACCAGTATTTCCATAAAGCAGATTCCTGAAAGCAGACTGTTTGGTCAAATCTAATGTGCATTTTAAATATTTATGGGTAGTTCCAAACTGTCTTCTTCTAAAGAGATGGCATCAATTTATACTCTCCCAATATTGCCAATTATTATTTGTTCTCATTTTTGTCAATCTGATGTATGAAAAATGATATATTATCTAATCTATACTTCCTTGATCAGTGAGGGTGAACAAATCTTTCCATTCTTTCACTATTTGTGGTATTCAGACAAAAAACAGACCATAGCTACACTATTTTTAACACACATTGTGGTTTAAATTTTTCTTACAGTGCCAATATTTAATAAATGGGAGCTTCACATACAAATTCAGACCTCTACTTTCATTTTAAAAAATTCAAAAAAAGTGGGCACCACTGGGTTAACATTTCTTAAGGACAAAAAGCAACTGGTGCTAAATAGAAGTTGTGCCCACCCAGTGCTCTCCAACTTAACAATCTCATATATTAACCTTACTGAGTTCACTTATGTTACCTGCCTGATCTCCTGTAGGAATTTAAGTTTAGCACCCCATTACTATTGAGTTATTTGTTTACGTACTAGTTATCAGAATTCTTCCAATGAAGGATATATGTGTGTATATATATATATGCATATATATACACATACATATAAATACATGTAATTATATATAATATTTTCTCTCGATTTTTTTAACTTAATCATATTGTTCATCTATATATATAAATATATATAAAATCTTAAAGTCTAAAAAACACCCATCAAATGATAGCAATGTTTACCCTTGGTTATTAGGATGGCTTTCACTTTTATTTATCTCTGTATTATTTATTTAATACATACAATAAGCATTCCCTCCTTTTATAATCAGGGAGGGGGGGAAAAGGTATGTTCATTTTGAAACAGAAAATGATAGTTTGGTTATGTTCACTTGTAACCTGACAAAGGATAATAAAATGTATTTATAAAGAAAACCTGAATATATAATACAAGAGGAGCTCAACATAATCAAAGCCCATTTAAATTAGTCTACAACAGCTCATGAGGAACTAAATATATTCAATACTTCAGATGTGAATTGTAATGTACATTGTTTTACAAGAGATATTCAAAAGTACCTGGAGTGATCTGATTCACACTGAAGTTATAAACCAAGTTTTTGAATATTGGCAGTTCAGAAACCAGTCTTTCCCTCCATTTATGAATATTTCAATTTTTATAAACATAAAAACTATATTTTCATCCAGTCAACATTTTATTTAATACATACTAAATGCTATGCACTGTGCAAGATGCTAAGTATGCAACAATAACAAGGCAAAGTCCTTACCTGTAAGCTCACCAACAAGTGGAAAAGGCAAAAAACATAGTGTGGTAAGAGCTGTTGAAGCACAAAGAGAAGGCACTTAAACCAGCCTTGGAGTTTGGGGGACTCAGGCTTCTTCTTAAAAGAGATAACATCTAAGAAGGAATCAACTAAAAAGAGTGGGAGGGAGTCAGGAATCCTGGAATCATCCTGACTCCTCTCTCTCCTCCAACTTTCATATCCTAACAATCACTAAATCCTACCCATTCTTCCCATAAAACTTCTGACTCTTCAACTTCTCTTCATTCTCATTGCCACTACCCTGTTCCAGGGTACACTGAATACTCTCCTCTAATAGCTTTGTAACTGGTCTCACAACATGCACTCCCCATCCTGTCCCTAACCTAACCACTACACTGTAATTAGAGTGATCATTCAAATATTCAAATCTAATCAAGCAACTGTCCAATTTAGAACACTTGGAGGGGAGAATAGGTGGCCCCACAAACACAGCCCTCAGGATAAAATCCAAAATTCTTGGCAATAACCACCAAGCCTTTCAATATCTGGCCCCTGACTTCGCCTGCCATAACTCCAACATTCCCCACCTTGTCCTCTGGTCACATGAACTTCTTTCAGATCCCATAGCAAGTCCTGCTATCTCTTGTCCCCAGGACTTTGCATGAGCTATTTCATTCGACCAGAAACAGGTTTACAGTTCTTCATTGAGCTAACTCCATGTATCCTTCAGATCTCAGTTCAGAAGTCAGGGAAGCCTTTCTTGACTACTCAAAAGCCTTTCTGAATACTGCCTCCCCCCGCTCTGTGCTCCCATTTAAAACTCCCTCATTAGAATATTTTTCACACTGTATCATATTTGTCAGGTTAGTTGTCTGACTCTCTCATTTAAAGTAGTGGGAAAACAGGGAGCCTTCTGTCTTTTTCACAGTTGTATCCTAATATTTATAAATAATACCTGGGAGTTATATTTACTGAAAGAATTATAAATATTTGTTAACTTGGCTTTATCTACCCTACTAAATAGCAGCCTCCTTACAATTTCTACTCTAAAGTACAACTTCAAAGATACTATTAACTTTTTGTTAAGCACTCAATAAGCATGTATTAAACACTTGCTGAAGACAGTTGAACAATAAGCAAAGACAAAAACCTTGTCTCATTGCAAGGTTTCCCTATACTCTACCTAAAATTAACTCTAAATCACTCCGATTTTTTAATGAATACCTAAAAATGGCAACATTTCAACTATTTTCCTTTGTTTTTAAAGACCTGAAATGCTCCTTACTCTTTTACGTAGTTTAAAGGACAATAAACTGCTCTCCCCTCCAAATCACATAAAGCTATATATTTTTGTAGTTCAAAAGTCAAAAAAAGGAATCTTCAAAACTGGAAGACCAAAGATCAAGAAAGCATCCAAAATTAACATGTTCAAGGGAATGTTATTGTTCAGAGAGAAATGGAAAAACACATCCTTAAACAGCATGAGTGAACATGAGGTGAGAGTACTTTTCATGGAGGCTAAAGAAATAGCTGTAAATAAAGAAATAAAATGCTCTGTATTAGTCCATCTTAATTAGAATCATGCCAAGAGTGTACAACTCATAGCACCTCTAAATTCATTCATTCAGCTTTTCCCCGCTGTGGTAAAGAGGCAAGATGAAATAGTTTGGACTGACATGGAGAAGGACTAAATTTTATATAGTAGCAAATACATGAGAGTTTTTCAAGAAATCTGGTGTTCTTTCTTATGGGAAAGAATAAGACTTATTACGTAATTTTGATTCTGAGCAAACAGAAGTTTTAAGCAAAGAATTGAAAATTTGTTTATTCAACCTAAAAGTCAATCCATAATTGAGACTACAGCCCTCTTGTATAACACTTCAACTCACTATATATATATATAAATTGCAAGATTCTCCAGCAAAAGAAAAGGCAGGGGTGGGGTAGATTTAAATGTCTCAATATGATTAAGATATAATAATAAACATCAAATATCTTGAGCAAACTTTATCTGAAAAACTCTTATGCCACACAATCTCAAAGATTTGCTTGTGAATATTTGTTTAAACTGCCTTTCTTTCCAATGAACTCAAATCGTCACACAGAACCTAAGTATTCCCAACATACACTTTACTCTTCATTTAACATGGGCTAATTGGCAATAAATCAAAAAGCTGGTTACCTAATTATCAGTGTAAAGCACAAGAGATAAAATGTAATTGCTATCTTAGGTTATAGGCACTAAGGTGACTACAGTATTCACAAAGTATTTTCAACTTAAACAAATGATTTTCAGTACTTTTAAGCTAAAAATTAATTACATTTAACTGCTTTGTTTTTGTATGTATAAACCCACACATTCTTTCACTAGGTCTTATCTGATTATAAATCCTTTCCATTACTCATTCTATAAACTATTTTTCAGAAACTGTCAGAAAAAAATATAAACAAAAAAAATTTACTACACATAGCAAGATTAGAAGTGTGGTCTCAAAGAAGGTATCTTACATTCAAGCATCAGTATTTAGTAAGTTGTCATTATTATAAAACAAATAGCCTTTCTCACATTCACAGAGTTCATTTTTGAGATTATTTAGATGAAGACCGTATGTTCAACTAATTATTTATCTAGTCGTCCTAATAGCTGTTAAAATAGGATTTACACCGTGCATTTTGGGCCTTAAAAATATAATCTTGTTATCTCTGTATTACATTTTTAAAAATATCCCAAAGCAAAAAATCCTCCTCATACAAGATCAAAAGAAATACGTTGAGCAACCCGGCCCAATTTAACTTAGGATTAATAAAGAATTTCTCCCATCAGAAGCTACTCTAAATATTGACAGGCATCCCTCGCTTATAGTTTTGAATATACATTAAAAAAAAACCACACATTTATTTTTGTAACTTAACACATTAAATCTAAGCAGTTCCCAACTGGTATGTACCATCTACTATTGTGTGACTATAACTGCAAAATATGATTCCCACCTACTTTACAGAAGCTGTGATGTAAAAAAATTCTTACACCACAAAGATGTAAATCCCATTTAGTAATGTGCAGGTTGCAAGTGATATAGTACTTAAATTATGCCAGAAAGGTAAAACATTATTTGGCCTTACTTAATTTCAATTACTCTCAGAAGCAACTCAAATATTATCAAATTGTTAGTTATAAAAACTGGATAATGGTATGGTCAGAAAAAAGATGTGTCAATTAATAAATTATTTGTATTTTTATACATGAATCTACATTTGCAGATCATTCATCTTCAAAGAATTTGAATAAAATACAGCAAAACTTCAATTATATGAAACAATTTCAACTTTCTTTGATAAAACAAAAATCTTCAAGATCTTACCACAGGATCATTATTATTATATCAATTATCACAGTGTGTGTGTGTGTGTGTGTGTGTGTGTGTGTGTATGGAAATGTCAGGCATAAGTGTGCTCCTGTTGAAAAAAGGTCAGATAAGTTTTTTATATTTTTGTATGCAGATAATTAGTTATGCATCAAAGTGTTGTTGACAGAGCTGACTCTATAAAAATTATATAGCTGACTTTTAAGGCAAATTTATTGTCATTCCTTTTTCATATCACAAAAATCTTTAAACTGAGACATTTAACTCTAATATCCATTTCCTTGATATTATAATTAGTGTAGATCAACTCAGTCCCTTTTTTAATTAACAAAATAAGCTGGTAAAAGTATGTTTTACCAAATGCCTTCACAATATACTATCCTGAACAATGGATATAAACTAGTGGATTTCATTCTTTATATTTAGTTTCTAATCAGTTTCAGTATCTGGTTCTCACAGTCTGACACAATGCTGCAACGTTTGGGTTGCACAACATTCTAGGGGAAATGTTTAAAATTATTTCCACTGAAATATTTAAGTCCTTTACACAAGCATCATGGAAATGTTTACATCAGTTGTCAAACTTTTTAAATAAAAATATTAAATTTTAATAGATTTTTTTTTAATGTTTGTGCTTCAAAAATAGTGACTCCATTTTTAAAAAGTCATTTTTCTCAAGCCCCAAAACAATTCTTGCTTTTCATGCCTTATTTGCAACCTAAAACATTACTACCTGATCTATGTCACTCACTCACTCACTGACCATCATTATATTTGATCACCTTTAGGTCGTTACTGCCCAAAGCCCGACAGTCTCACATGTTTTGGCACTTCAATACACTTTGTTCTTGTCCTAAATACTCATGTTCTGTGCGTACTACTATAAGCTATTATATAACAGGAGGTGGGAAAAATTAAAAAATATTGCAGCACTACAAACCATTTAACATGCTGAGTTTCCACAGTTGCTTAGTGGGTGTTCTGAAACTAGGCCATATTTCTAGTATTAAGAATTTCAAATCCCTACTTCCAAAGTACAGAAATAACTATTTTCAAGATTAAATCATAAAACCTTACTATTTTAAGCTCCCTGGTATATAAGCATCCCATTTCTGTGAGTTTAAAACTGTAATTAACACATGGTAGATAAACCAGTATTTGTTTTAGCAACAAATAAGAAATAACTAGCTCTTTTATCTATCCTTATAATACTCAGAGAATTCAACAGGTTACAAAACTAAGACAAAATGCAATTTATATGAACCAGAACTAAAGCCCTTCAGTGAAATATCAAATTCTTTATCCCAGAAGATATAAAAAACAAAGTTGAATTAAATATAATCTATTTCAGGTCACCCAAGCAAAGAAGTAATTATGACCTGCAATCTAATTTTTCCAGTCCAGGTTACCAAGAAATACCAAAAATAAATAAATAAACAAAACTTACTCTCTTTAACAGTTTAAAAGTTGCAGAAATATTTATGTCATTTTGTCATATCGTTGCAACAGGTATGTTTTCATTCAAAACTGATGAAAACATGTTGTTACTCAATTTTACATATTTCATACCTCAGTACATAAAGAAACACATGGTAGGTATAAAACCTACAAACTTTAAGGCAGTAATATTATACTGCACTGATTCAGTACTTTCAGACAATTATTTGCTTCAACTTGGTTTTACTCAGTAAATACTTATAATACCTATTACGTTTCGTCTCATTAAGCGAATCTTCCCAATAACAAAAGGTTAACACATTAAAATTCTTAATTGTATCATTTTAGATGGAAATCTTTCTGAACTATAATACATGCTCCTGTGTCATCTTTAACAAAATTTACTAACAGCAATTAATCTCGTCATGATCCTACATCATTTTTGCTACACTGTTCTCCATATAAAACAAATGACATCTTAAAAAGATTTCAAACGTTTATCCCATAAATTTGCCTTAAACTGCTATATTCTTTTAAATGTGTTATATCTGCTTTTTAAGTATTTTACCCTTGCTCTTACTTTCAACTTTCATGTGGTCTCGAGGAGTACCCCAGTCTTTTACATTTGGTTAACAAACTTTTTTAAATTGTACATTTTAAGAGTTTAGAGAGCCCTCAATTAAGACCTAGGGGATTCAAAGAGCAGGAAATGTGTTTAAGAGCAAAAGCACTATGACAACTCTTTGTTCTTTTCAGTGGCCTGTTTGTTTGGGGGCCCGAGACTATTAATTTAAACTAATTTTCTATTAAGAGCCTACAAAGTCAAGACATTGTATACTGGAGAAATGGTAGTAAAGGCGGCGGACATACTTGATGCTCATCATGAAGCTTACAGTCTAGCAAAAAAACAAACACATCGTTACAAAAATAATTTAGTCTTATAAAAAGGAAATACAGGTGTGGTAAGGGACCTTAAAACAGGAGAACCTAACTAGAGATCAAAGGCCTCCCCAAGGATATGATATGGAGGCCTGAAGGGCAATTATAGGAAGTTAGCCAGGTGCAGAGAGCATGGGGTTGTATCCAAAGAGATGATACCAGAAACGTTTTAGTTTCCTAAAAAATAACCTTGAGATAAGTGAAATGTTATAATATTTATGAGGTAATTGCTAAAACGTGAACATTTAAAAAGGATTTCTCAGATTTCTATAATGAAAATAACAGGAAGAATCAAAACCAAAAAAAAAAAAGCAACACAAGAATTTTTAAATGGGAAAACTATGGCATTTTGGAGGGAATGAAGTTTGGAATGACAAATAAGGTCCCTCATTGTGCCCTCAAATAAGTATTAAATCATCCTATATGAAAAATTACTTAATATTCAAGTTCAGAGAACTTTTAAATCATATAAAGCCATATAAAGACTTCTACCAGGATATAACTGCTGATCATAGTCTGACTTACCTAAAGCAAACAGTGACACTTTGAAATAAGTATGAGAAGAGGTTGTTTTTGTTGTTGTTGTTTTGTGTTTCTTTTGTGCTTTTTTTTGCGGTACGCGGGCCTCTCACTGTTGTGGCCTCTCCCTGTTGCAGAGCACAGGCTCCGGACGCACAGGCTCAGCGGCCATGGCTCACGGGCCCAGCCGCTCCGCGGCATGTGGGATCTTCCCAAACCAGGCACGAACCCGTGTTCCCTGCATTGGCAGGCAGATTCCCAACCACTGCGCCACCAGGGAAGCCCGAAGAGGTGTTTTTAATGTTCTCAGAAGAGTACATTTTAAATGTTTGTATAATAAAACCTTACCGTGAGTTCTAAGGAAGGAAATTCATAAATGTTACCTTAACATGATGCATACATGCTGAGAAATATATATTTAAATATGATTTTGAAACATTTTATCATTATCCAAGTTCTAATTCTCAGAATTATTCCACATTAGGCTGATATGTTCTTGTATTTAATTAAAATATTAATGGAAAATATACAGTTAAAAGTTTTAAATAATAATTTGGAGCAGCTCCCCAACATTAATGGAGATCCATAGTTCAAGGCCCAAATTAAATGAGGTACACAAGACAGAACAATCTCTAAAAATGATAACTTTAATGAGAGCCTACTGTATCACTTAAAAGATTAGGTCATACATGGACTCCATATTGTTATTCCCTGCAGTTCTCCAATGGACCTTAACATCTCTAACTTCTATGCTTTTTCTACCCTCTACCTATCCAACTTATTCCTCAAGAGTTAGTTCAGGTTGTAACCTTCAGTAAGCATTGCTGGTTATACATGCAGTCTGAATCTTAACTCATCTGAGTTCTTCAGTGTATACTGCTATCAAAGCGCTTGTCACATTGTAAAACAATTTACTGTGTGTCCCGTTCATGCAACAAACCGTGAACTTACTGAAAGCAGGAAACATAGTATATTTATTCCTGTTCCCTCACAGTATGGGACACACATGGCACTCAGTAGAAGGTCTATGACATTAGTGAGTATGAAACTAGTTAGTAAGAAATATTTATAGAACAAAATTTAAAAGTTAACTTAAAGACTATCTGCAAAATTGTGAAAGTCCTGAAAGCAGGAAGGACTGTTGTACAACACAAAAGTGGACACTGAGAAAGCCCAAATTTAACTGATGAAACTAACTCAAAATTCTAGACATTATCTGTGTCAGAAAAAGTCATTCCACTTTACCTCAAAGACATCAGAAAAACTAAAAGAAAAAAGACTTATCTGTCAACTGTGAAATTACTTAATTATATTTTCAAGATTTATAAATAGTGTTTGAGGGCAAATAAAATGCTTAAACTGTGTGTTCACAGTGCTATGAACATTAGAAGACAGACATGCCAAAATACTTCATAAAAGTCTTTCAGGTTCATTTCACATAGGGACCAATTATACCCTCTTTTAAGGTCACCTGTAATGTTTTAGCTTCAAGCAATTTGTTCATTCTTTCCGATAAAAAAACCTTTACCTTTTACAGCATGAGCTACTTTTTGCAATCAGTTCTAATCTTTAGAAAAGTTGGAATGAGACATATAGTGTGAAATAATCTAATTAGTTCTTTAAATCTTGATAATGGCAATATCATACTTTCTCAAAAAGCACATATGTTACCAACATCTCAAAAGCTGAAGAGCCCTCTGTAATTAGAATACTCTTTTCACATGTTAAAACTTTGATTTGCTGAGTTAAAGATGATGTGCTGAAAAACTGGGAATCAGGAGAAAATGCCAAAGACAGAAGGAACATTAGTTTACCTTAAAATAATGCAGTTACGTATTTTAGAACATAACTCAGTTTCTTAGACTTATGCATGCTCTTTTCTACCTGCACTGGTTGACAATTAGATTTCAGAACACTCTATAATATATCAAGTTCAAGCACACCATAGGTCACCTTGTAACTCAGAAACTTTTCGTATTTTAAAAGTCAGTGTAGTTAGGAAAATACAAACTTTATTACATTAACAGAAAAAAATATTTCCAGAAAGACCTACAGCACACAACTTTGATACAATGTAAAATTCAGAAGACAGGAATAGCAAATTTTACATATATATTCTTTAGCGGGTTAAAGATTTAACTTTTATATATTATTTAGCGGGTTAAAGATTTAACCTTAAATTATTAATTATAATATGCCTAATGTATAACATGTAATGCATGAAATGTAAGTCCAACAATAAGCAAAAATAGCAACCAATTTAGTATCTGCAGTAGTCATTTCTCAAGTACCACATAAAAGTACTTTACCACTCTGCTGCTAAATGACAGCCAATTTCTAATTCATCTATAACAAAGTATTTACTAATTCCCCACTAGTCTTATAAAACTTTGGCATTTCTGTATCTAAGTTTCCTCTCCTAATTGATATAAACTAGTTCAAGAACACTTCCACCACCACCACCACCCCCAAAAAAAAGAACACTTCCACCAAGCCCAAGCTATAGACCTCAGAACTGACTGAAGGACTTGGAGTCAACTTGTTTTTCTGGGGTTTTTTTTATTGTTTTGGGGGTGTTTTGGCCTTGTTTGGGGTTTTTATTACTATAAGCATAGATTCTATGCTTTTCCATTCATGAATGATACATGAATGATATAGTGAACTGAATCCTATAAAGATATAGTCTTTCATTTAATCTTCAACCTCCAAAAAACTTCATCCTTATATCTGTATGTCAGGGTTAGTGTATATTTTTTAGTAAAAAAACACAACAGATTTTGATATTTTTTCTCATAAGATGATATATAAAATCTAAAAACTTTAAACTGTTTAAAGAACACGTCTTACAGAAATACTAAATTACACAACAGATATTGATAATCCAGCATATGTTTAAAACAAATATGAATGCAATTTAACTGTCTGGATAACAAAGAATTTCAATTTTATTCACGCTTCCCCTCAAAATCCATATAGGTAAGCCAAGGCAAAAAAAAAACCAGCAGCTATTCAGAAGCCATCTATGAGCATTCCACATAGAATTCCAGTTTATATCTCTTGAACGTGGGACAAGCCCTGTCCCAAGTCACTGAAGAAACAATATTTAAAAAGTATAATTCCAGCAAGCATAACAAAAGAATTTATAATTTTAGTGCTCCTTTTGAAAAGTGGAATGTTTCACATTTCTGACTGGTTTCTAGTTCACAAGTTATTGTATGAGTCTTACTTGCTACAATTATCAAAACACAGCTCTGATCAACTTTCTGAATACAGTAGTTTAAAAACTAAAAAAAAATCCATCTGCAAGTTATTAATGTATTTCTTAATATCACTCTTTAATCCACAACAATTCATAACAAATAAGAGAAAATCTTAAACACTTGAAAATTGTATTATCAGAAACCAGAAAACAAGTGCCAACCTGAGATAAATGTTTTCTTCAAAAACTGAACACTTTGGGAAAAGTAGTAACCTTACAGATAGACCAAGTTCATATCTCCAAACTGGCATTTCAAGAATACAGTTTTATATGTCAGCTTTATCTTACATTTAAGCCATCTGAAAGTCACAAAACTTAAGACAAAGCCTTTATTTCTCTGCTATTTTTAAATGCATATTCATAATTAAATAAAACTTTTACAGTGTACCTGATTTCCAAATTAGTATTTAAAAGATTTATCACATTCAGTCTAAGATCCTTATGTTGGGAATGGTCATTTACATACTTATTCCTAATAATTCTTGTCACTGTCACACAGAAAACATCAACACTTGACAAATTCAAACTATGAACTAAGCTTACTGAATGTTACAAATTGTACCCAATATCTACGTCTCTTCAAATACATACTAACAAACAGTTACAAGGGCTATGGCATGTAAAGCTGAGGGTAGAGGTTAGCAACTAATAAACAGGTTTTTAAAATTAAGACAATCTTTCAGTGTTGATGCTACATTTAGATAAAAAATACTTAGTTACACAAGTGTACCCTAAGATTCTGAAAAACATAACAAAAAATAGTTTTAGATACAATTATCCATTACTCTGAGCAGATACGAGAAAGTGCTGACATTTATGAAGAAGTGTACAAAACTGCACAGGTGTAAGCTTAGATGTAGACTGTTGGTACTTATCGTGAGGGAGGCAAATACTATACAGTCCACATCTGCAACCCAATTTTGCTTCAGCATCCCCAAAGACTTAGAAAACATTTTTTTGGGTAGGTTGCAAAACATTGCTTCCTCTTTTATTCTCATCACCCCCATTATAATACAAAGCAACAGACAAGAAAATCAAATCACCAACTGAAAGGGTTGAAGGTTTAATTAAACACACACACACTCAAAAGCATCTTCTTTTCAACTACCGAAACGGTATTCATTTCACCTGTTTGTACATCCATATTAACACAATTACACAAACCCTCTTGATTTTTTTTAAAAAAGGAGCAATTAATGGCTTGGCGTCATTATTCTTCTACCTAGGAAAGGGGGGGAGGGGGATGGTACAAAACAATGGATACTGAGGGGCTGGGGAAAAATCGTTTTGTCCTGAAGCCTCTAGCATGGGGCGGGGGGGGGGGGGGGGGAAAGAAGAGTACTTTTCCTCTGTCCCTAAAATCTACCGCGGAAAGAGGTTGCCATTAGGCATGTCCAACAGAGCAGTCCTGGATGCCTACAACTCGCTTCACCAAGCAACACACCCAAAGCCGACTCACCACTCTTCAAGGAACGGAGAGAAAACGGGGAGAGCGCGGTGGGCTTTGGGGAAGGGGCGAGGAAAGACTCCACCCCGTAGCACTACCGCCGCGCCAGGGCCCCCGCCAACGATTCACACGCCCACGGGGCGCCCGGCAGCTTGGGCGCGGTGACCCCGGGAGCCCAGTGGAGCAGCACCGTCCTCCGGGCGCCTCCGGGCGCCCCCGGCCCCGGTTCTCGAGCCGGTTTAGTCCTCGCCCGGGCGCTGTCCTGGTCGCCCGCCGCCACCGCAGGCCCGGCCCCGGACGCTGTCAGCCGGCCGGCTCGCTCTCGGCGCTCGGCTGTGGGCCCCGCACGAGAGCCAGCTACTAGGGCCCGGCCCTCCCGGAGACAGCACCCAGGAAAGCGGCGGCGGCGGCGCCTCCCAGGGCCCCGGCCCCTCGGGCCTCGCCCCGGCCCCGCCGGCTCGCGCCTGTCAGGACGCGCGGGGCCTCCCCCTATCGACAGCCCGCCCGACCGCCCGACGGGCAGGAAGGAAGGCAGGAAGAACCGGCCAACAGGCACCCTCCCGCCTCAGCGGCCCCTAGTTACCGTCAGGAGCCGCGACTCCGCCATCCTCCTCGCTCGCCCTCCTTCCTCCTCCTCCTTGGAGGCGACTCTGCCCAACCGCCGCCCCCCGCCCGCCCCTCCCCCACTCGCCCCGCCCCGCCCGCCCGCCCCCTATACACACTCTCGCTCCTACCGCCCCGCCCCACCCCTCCGGTGCAGGCCCGTCAATCGCTGGGGAAGAAAAACAGGCGGAGCCAGGGCAACAGACGCTGCCCAATCAGAGTGAGGCACTGTCGCCAGCGACGCTACCCAATCAGAGTAAGGTATGGGCGCCTGCTTCCCTCTCTCCGCCCTTTTCCTTTCCTCCGCTCCTCAACGCGCTCTCTCCCGCCCACAGGGCGCCGCTGGCTAGCTGGGCCACAGAGAGAGCCTCCAGCTGGGTAGAGAGACAACTCTCAATCCGAAGTTACTGTTGACGCTAAGGCAGCCATAACTGATAATGGCATCGGGAGTTTCCGGGCCTGCCGTCTCCTGTGTGACGTAGTTTTCGCTTCGCCCAATCTCATAGTTGCCCTGGGCAACAGTTGAGCCGTCTGGGAAGAGAGGCATCTGTAAGTAGGCCCAAAACAGAACCAAACGTGACCAGACATCCCATGTTAAACAAGTTAATTCCTATTCCGGACTACCTGCCCGGGTTCGGGGATAGAGGGAGCAGGTTTCCTGGCCCTTATTCTGCTGGGACGTCTGGTCACTTACTTAGGTGGACAGGAGTTTAGGGCTCCGGAATCCCCTGTCTTGCCCGGAAGTTGCCTTTGACACTTCTGAATGGGGTTATGGCAGAAGGATGGGAATAGCTTGCGCCCCCCCTTGCCCCAGGGAGTACCCATTCTGACAGGAGTGGCGAAGTAAGGTAAGTGTCCCTTGGTCCCGAACCGTGGGTCAGGTCCGAGCAGGCCGAACGGCCCCTGGGAGACAAAGCGCAGATGGGGCTAGCCGAACTCAGAGCCGCTTCCGCTGGAAGAAGGTTTTCTTTCCGGGCTGGCCAGGCGGCGGCCCGCGCCCCACCCCCCTCCGCCCCTTTGAGGTTCCCTGTGGGGTGAGGCGGCTCAACCGGCTCCCGTCGCCGCGCTGCTGCAAGCTGGGACGGGAGGGGCCTGGGTGTGGCCCTTAACTCCCGCGAAGTGGAGCTCCTGACCACGCCCCCGCAAAGTCTGTTACGTACTTTCACCCCCTGACCTTTGAGGAGGGAGAATTCTGGAGCTTGAGGAAATCATTTTCCATTCCCAGCTATAAAGGAAAAAGATGGTTACCCACCACCGCGGCAACACCTCTAAGTCTTATTTTCGCACTTCCTGTCTTCAGATTCTGAATTTTCTCCCTTTTCTTTGTTTCTCCTCCGGTGGGGGTTTGTAAGCATTGACTGCAGCTCTGGATGAAGGTATACTGCCCTAATCCTGCGTGTCTACGGTTTATTAAACAATGTTTGTGAATATTCGTAAAACTATCGTATTAGTTTTATATGGCTCTCTACCAGAATTGTCACATATTATCTCATGTAGTTCCTTCTGTAGGTTTTGAGTCAACAGCTGTGAGTCATCTTGGTAATATCGGGTTGGGTGCCTAAAGCTGCGGGAAAAAGGATCAGGAGAACTTTCAGGTAAACTGAAAATTGTTTATATCCAGGCCAGTCAACAACAAGGGTGCACACCTACCTTCTTTGCTTAGTTTCTTTTTGTATCCTTAGTACTCATGCTCCAGCCAAAATGAACTATGTATTCTTTTCTCTAACAAGGTTTATCACTGAAGCACCAACCTTTTGTGATTCTGTATCCATGTCCTAGTTATAATTGGAGATGTGTTTCCAGATTCTCCCCAGCAGGAAGTAATTTTCTCTGAGCTTACCTAGCACTTTTTGTACCTCTTTTATGACAACCACTATTTTGTATAACAGCTGCTTGTGTTCTTAGCTTCACTACCATATTTACTCCTAAATAGAATGGTTTGTATCAGATTTATCTGCCTGTTACTTTACCCTGCACATGATATTATTTTGATAAATACTGAAAAATGGAATATATTGGGTGTCTCCTGGATGCCCAAGATGTTGCCAGCAAAGTTGAAGGGAACTTCAGTTTATCAGAAATTCAGCATTAGTCCCTGTTACTCAACCTTTTCTTAGGCTTCCACTCTGAAGTCTCTTCAAAATTATTTCTTCCCCCCATATTTTATTAAAGAAATATTCATACATTAAAAAGTTTAAAGAATACAATAAACATTCATGTAGGTTTCACCTAGATCCAACAGTTGTTAACGTCGTGCCATATTTATTTCACTCCTTCTCATACACTGTTTGTCACTGAGACATTTGGAAATAGGTTGCAGACACCTATTGTTAGGCAGACATCTCTAAAATTCCCAACATGTATTTCCTAAGAATTATAAAGTTCTCCTGCAAAACATCATTATCACAACTAAGGAAGTTAATAATTCTGTAGTCTTTGAAATTCAATCCGAATGTATGTACATTTTCCCATTTGAACCAAGAATGTCTTTTATACCTTCTCCTCCTTGCAAAAAAGAAACAAAACCAGGATCCAGTCATGGTTTATGTATTGTATTTGGGTATTATAACTCTTTGGCCTTAATCTAGAACAGTTCCCCCATCTCTCTTTCCCTTGTGACATTGTCATTTTGAAGTGTTCAGGCCAGGGGTCTTTTTGAATATCTCCTTTTTTCTTATTTCTTGTAAATCAGAAGTTGGTCTGGAGGTGTGATTGGACTCAATTTAACATTTTTTGCAAGAATACTTCACAGTATTCATACTTTTCCAATCATGATTAAGTCTTCTCAAATGAAGCTACTTTTACCATACCATGAGCTGCTTGTTAAATCCATCCCACTTCTCAACATACCACCCTTCTATGATATCCTACAAAGAAGAGTTTGGTATTTAATCCTCTTGTCTACGTAGAGTATGAGAGTGCCCTGCAATGGCAACATAGACTGTCTACCTTTTAATAAAGTGTTGCTGCTACTTTGCCTACACTTGGAGCTGATGCAATGTAATCTTCAGCAAAGTGTACTGATGTCAGCATAGTTTCATGAGTTTTCAACTCCTGGCACCCCAGGGACAGTTGATGAAAGATGTGTGGGCCCTGCAATTCAAATACAGATGAATCTTGATGTTATCAAAGCAGAGACTGGGGCAACTGCTGGCCATCTGGCCACATCCAATTTCGGCATTGTTATTTTTCTCCCTGAAACTCTTGCTAGTCCTAATTAGTCCTGGTATTTCTGTGATAGGCTTTTGGTAGCATTCATCAGAGCTTATTAAAAATTGCAAAATCAAGATTATACTTAGCACTTAGTACATTAGGTACAGTCTGTGTCCAATGGATAGAGAAGTGTTTGCAGAATTTACTTCATAATCACAAGAGGAAAACTCCCCAGATTGCCAAGCTTATGTATTCCTTCTATCCTAGACTTATATTTGATCATGAAAGATAAGCAGAAGGAAGAAAATGCACTTAAGGGGACAGAAGAAAATGCTCTGGTAGGGCAAAAATTCTTAGATTGATATAGAATGTTTTTAGCCTTCATATTGAAAGTTAAGTAATGCACTCCTTCAGTCACTTCTTTTGTGTAGAAGAAAATTTGCTCATGGTGGGACTATGAAACAGTTTTAAGTTTACTCCAGATTCAAATAAGGCAAAATAATATACCAATTAAGACCACAGATTTTAGAATCAGACCTGGGTTTCAGGAACAGGCACATTCATTAGCTGGTGACTTTGGACAGTTTACTCATTCTGTTTATCATCTATTAAATGGAGCTGTAAAACCTCTTAGAATTGTTGAACAGAATGAGTCAAACACATAAAATGCTTTATTTTAGCATAGTATATAGTACATGGTATATGGTCAGTGTATGGTAGTTATTAGTAGCTTCTAAAGCAGTCCAATCTGAGTACATTGTAGGCATTAAATATTTATTTATTGAATGAGTGAATGACTTTAAGTTGGTTCTCCAACTTTAATGTGGGGAACTTAATTAAAAATTAGAGATTCTGATTCATGAGTCTGGGGAAGACTCCTGAAGAATCTGTATTTTTAATAATTGTCCAGGGGATTTTGATATAGGTGATCTGAGGTTCTGGCTTTCAGAAATAGTAAAGTATCAAACAATTCTTTATTTCCCCTTCCTTGCATACTATTGAAGTAGGTTTATATCTCTGATGCTGAGAATATAAAAAGTTCTTCAGATACGTTTTTTAAAAAAGGTTTAACCCTTTTTTAAGGGTTAGTAGCTAACAGTTTTAGAACCACTTTCTAGTACTGAATTTTGAAAAAACAAATTATTAGAAAAAGGTATTCTGCATGAGTAGGATATGTCATTTTCTACTAACTTAACAGTAGTGTCTGCTACTGGAATGTAACAGAACCAATGGCATCATCCAGGTTCACCCAAGAAGAGCAGTTCCTGTTCTTAGGCCTAGGCATGTTTCAGAAGCTAGACACTGCACATATTATTCACATGAGTCTGGATTAATTAGCCAAATTGAACATGTTGCAACATTTTTCTACCAGCAGATGCCAGATAGCAAAACAAAACAGAATCTACTCTAGTTTCCAACTACATGACATATGATGTTATTTGGCATCTCTGGTTGAACATTATCAATCCAAATTAAGCAGTCTGCTAGCATGTGGTCAACCACTTGAGTGAGAGTGAGCATTACTAATTTGTATCTGCTGAAAACCACGTTTTTTGGGACTCCCTCTTTCACCTTTTTTCATGTTAGTTTACATTCAGAAATCTAATATGCATTTGAAAATTCATCTGTCAGTCAACCACACAAGTCTTGCATAAGACAAAAGATAAATTTTTTCATTTTTGTTCCTGCCATTCCTGCCACCCCCATCGACAACCTGCAGCAGGGAGATTGAACTTACTTAAAAGGAATTAATAAATAGTCACAAAAGAAAAATACCCTTTACTGTATTCTACATAAACAAGGTTGCTTCCAGTGCCTCCCTCGGTTCCCAGAGATTGTATTTTTGCTTCTTAATGCCTATTAATGATAAAAGAGGATCGTTTGGCATGTAATATATTGGCGTGGCTCTGTTTTACTGAAGTTGTGAAGTCAGGTGCCTATAGTTGCAGGTAATGTTAAGGGAAACAATAGGCAGTGGTGGGGATTGGAGAACTCCCCATGCTCACCTAAATGGGGCATCACTTCCCAGCCCCAGCCAAATTTTGCCATCTGGGGATATGGACCTGGTGTTACCAGATTTGTCAAGAGGAACTAAAATGTGGACTTAATGTGAAATATCCTGATTTTTTTAAAATTTTTTTCTTGTTTTGAAATCTCCTGACTTTTAAACATTGGTTCGAATACTTTTTAAACATTAATCAAGCCAGCAAAACATTTAACTGGGTAACACCAAGGGCTACGAGTTTATGACCTCTGTGTTTCTTGCATAAAAACGCAATTGGTACTTTGGTTGAAAATCTCAGAATGCTTTAGAAATGTTTCCTTTTTTGCCGTATTTCAGGTGCATTTACTTCTCTAAGTAAGGTAACAAGTCACTTATCGCCTCCATCAAAAATTAAAGATAGAGGGGCTTCCCTGGTGGCACAGTGGTTGAGAGTCTGCCTGCCGATGCAGGGGACACAGGTTCGTGCCCTGGTCCGGGAAGATCCCACATGCCACGGAGTGGCTGGGCCCGTGAGCCATGGCCGCTGAGCCTGCACGTCCGGAGCCTGTGCTCTGCAACGGGAGAGGCCACAACAGTGAGAGGCCCACGTACCGCAAAAAAAAAAAAAAAAAAAAAAATTAAAGATAGACTCTTATGTACACTAAGTGTCTATTTCCTTGATTGCAATTTAAAAGGTTTTTACTGTTTTCCACCAAATTAAAAACTTGTTCACATTTTCTAAACCTTGAATTATATTAGGAAATAAGTTTTCTTTATTATCATATCTTTAATATATTTAAGAAAAATGGGATTTCCCGGGTGGTGCAGTGCTTAAGAATCTGCCTGCCAATGCAGGGGACACGGATTCGAGCCCTGGTCCAGGAAGATCCCACATGCCGTGGAGCAGCTAAGCCCGTGCGCCACAACTACTGAGCCCACGTGCCATAGCTACTGAAGTCTGCGCACATCTAGAGCCCATGCTCCACAACAAGAGAAGCCACTGCAGTGAGAAGCCTGCGCATCGCAACGAAGAGTAGCCTCCACTGGTCGCAACTAAAGAAAAGCCGGCGTACAGCAACGAAGACCCAACGCAGCCCAAAATTAATTAATTAAATTTAAAGAAAAGAAAGAACAATCCGGTAGCCCATGCTCTTTAAAAGTAAATAATTAAGACAGATTTTTAAAGGAAAACATCTTTAAATAGATCATGCTCTTTTGTAGGTACTGTGGTGTTGATGAGGATTCAGAGGGTTTTTAAGTGTGGGAAGGCACTTAACAGGAAATGTACAACAAGTTTTTTATTATAGAGATACGAAAATTAGACATGGAATAATAAATGTCACACTGTATTTCTAAGCACTTTTACATTCACTTTTCATTTGAACCTTGCAACTCAAGACTGGTACTAAACATGTTTTTTATGAGAAAATCAAACCTCCAATTGGTTAGGAAATGTTTTCAATGTCACAAAGCTAATTAGCCAGAGTACAACCCATTTAAAGTATAAACATGGAATATACTGACCCGAAAAAAATGAAAACAAACAAAAATGCCAGTACAAGCTTTTGTTTTAAATCATACATTGGATTATACTGTTGCAGCTTGTTTAAAATACTTGGGATCCTAGAATACTCTGAAGCATTCAATTTCAGAATTTAAAAATGGGGTTTTGTACCATTAGGATAAGCTGGTAAGTTTAGATAAATTAATGGAGGGAAAAAAATGATGAAAAGCTAATGGTGGACTAGAAGTGGTAGGCACACCACTTGACCCACAGAATGGCTCTTTTGGGGCTCCTATCAAAGATCAAATATTAGACTAAGGAGACTTTAGTATGACCTAGGAGGAGAGTTTTTAAAATATCCAAATCCTGGCCTGAGCATTTTTAGAAGCTAAGACTTGGCTTTGGCATCCACAGTATGTTTCCATTTTGATATTTCTGATCCATATGTATATGTTTTGAGTTACCAGGAATGGAATTTGGATTTGAGTAATCTATTCCTCTTCTCTGTCTGCCCCCATCTGACTGTAGTCTACACTTTCCAGCTGGCTAGATGAAAATAGAGTACAATTTAAAGCTAACAGTCCTGTTTAGCTATTTAACCCATGATCTTGGTCTCAACAGTATGTTTTCATATAAGCTAATCTATGAAAAATATGCAAAACTTGTAAGCTTTTCAAGTGTTGCTTATTGCTGATTAAGCTTGAGATCTGACAGTTCCAGTGGCAGCATCTTTTAAAAATAAGACTAATGCTATAAAACAAAACCCACAGACAAAAAGTATTTTTTCCTACTAAGAGATTTTTTTTAGCCATTAACTTTATGCTCAGTAATTATATTATTGATGTGTAATTTATTTTTATTGATTTTCACTAATAATTGGAATAACTCAATCCAAAATATTTTAAGTTTTCATTTAAATTTATAAACATTTTTGTGGCAGAGAAGTATGGTAGGATAATTACTAAAATATGTTCAAGCATGAAAACATACATTAAAATAAAATTAAGTGGAGTGGAAATAGAGATGTAGGGAGAAAAAAAGATACAAAATTTCTGACTTAAAAAAGAGTTCTTCGGACTTCCCTGGTGGCGCAGTGGATAAGAATCCGCCTGCCAGTGCAGGGGACACAGGTTCGAGCCGTGGTCTGGGAAGATCCCACGTGCCGCAAAGCAGCTAAACCCGTGTGCCACAACTACTGAGCCTGCGCTCTAGAGCCCGCAAGCCACAACTACTGAAGCCTGCACGCCAAGAGCCCGTGGTCCGCAACAAGAGAAGCCACCGCAACTAGAGAAAGCCCGCGCACCACAATAAAGAGTAGCCCCCGCTCACCGCAACTAGAGAAAGCTCGCGCATAGCAACGAAGACCCAACACAGCCAAAAAAATAAAATTAAATCTTAAAAAAAAAATTTTTTTAAGTTCTTCATTTTTTATTAATGGATGATGGTAGCTATCAGATTGCTATGATATTTTGATTATATTATATATATTTTTAAGGATTAATATGTTATTTTTAAATATGCTGGAAATTTTATCCTTTGTAACTAAACTTATAACAAATTTATATGTCTATCTAGAAATGTGTAAAAGGTGACCTAATTTCTCTGCCTAGTTTTTTCAAAAGGGTTATACAAGGATAAAATTTGAGGACTACTGAACACATTCTTAAGGTTCAGAAAGACACACTAGTGCTCTTGTCCAGTCCCACACCCATAATTTAGTTTGGTTGTCAAAGTAAATCTAGTTTGGTTATCAAACTAAATCTCCCCAGAGATTTCTAACTTGTCCAAGTTGTATGACTAATTTATGTTATCAACATGTGTATGATTGACTTAAAGTACTAATCCTGCCTAGACATAAATGCTTTTCAACTCTCACACCAACAACTTAGTAAAATTTTTCATGACAAAGATTTGGTTTCCCTCTGGGTTCTTTTGTGTTAATTTTAGACATCTAGCTCAAATGCTACAACAGGTTTGGTTCCTATATCATGATTTTGAAACACATTATCTGTCAAAACCATTATCTCTGGGAGAAATTACAAACTAAAGAAACTGGGGGGAAAGGAAACAGCAGATTATTTTCTAATTACCCACACTAAAAGCTTCAAAAAGTGACTAATTGACACTGCATTCTCTAAGCATTAAAAGTTTGGGTTCTATTACTGTAGGAATTTTCTTTTACTTTTTTTTTTTTTTGCGCTACGCGGGACTCACTGTTGTGGCCTCTCCCGTTGCGGAGCACAGGCTCCGGACGCGCAGGCTCAGCGGCCATGGCTTACGGGCCCAGCCGCTCCGCGGCACGTGGGATCCTCTCGGACCGGGGCACGAACCCGTGTTCCCTGCATTGGCAGGCGGACCCTCAACCACTGCGCCACCAGGAAAGCCCCATTTTACTTTTGCAATTTGATGTTTTCTCTTAAAATATGGCTTGCCCATCTGTATCGTTTTAAAATCTGGCATAGTACTCCATGGTATGGTGGTTCCGTGATTTATTTGACCTGTGACATGTGCCTGAATGCAGTGCCCTAATGAACATTCTTATTCTTATATCTTTACACACTCATGCTTTGTTTCTTTAGTGAGCATTAGTAGTAGAAGGTTTGGGTCAAAGAAAATGTGCATATTTAGTTTTAGTAGATACTACAAAATATTAAAAGATACTATAAATTATCCCTCTAAAAAAGCTGTACCAACAAACCCGCCCACCAATAGAGTGTCCATTACCCTATACATTCCCTAACTGAATACTAGGCTTCTGATTTTCTTGCAATCTCAAAAGATACAACACACACACCAAAATGAGACCACAATGATTTTCACTTTCTTAATGAGGCTATAATGATTTTCCTGTTCAAATTGTAATCACAACACCCAGCCCTCCTAAATCCCCTTAAACTATTTTATTTTCTATAACACTTACTACCATTATATTATTTGTTTCTCTCCCCATACTCTAGACTGTAAGCTCTGAAAGAGCAAACATTTTTTTCTCTTTTGTTCACTAATGAATGGTGCCTGGCACATGGTAGACACTCACATATTTATTGAATTGAATGATGTGGCACTTGAATAATACACATGAATTTCATCCCCAGCTGATATATTTCTTCTTTGGCCCATCTATCCCTGGTGGTACACACATATTACCTTACCAATTAGAAAGTACCCTTAGGGGTAGCCACAACTCCTTAGGGTGCATCACACCAGGCAAAACACCCATGCTTGGCTATTAGCAGTTACCCTGGAGAAGGATATAAATGCTCCTTCCTACGCTGGGCTCCCTGGGCAGTTGATTATCAAGACAGTGTAGCCTTGGCAGTGCTGGGCATCCAACCACCACCTTGCTTATTTTAGCCCTCCCTTCCTGTTCCTCTCCTGCCAATGCCTAGGGGGGCCTAGGAACAAGAATCAACCCTAGCAAAGTAGACACTCCACCCAGGCAAGTGACAGCACTGATCTTCCCCACACCAGGCCCAACCCACTCCCTACAAGGCCTTTGGCTCCACACCCTTTCCAGTAACAATGGAAGCTTACTCAGAGAACTAAGGTTTGGTAGAGCACCAAGCTTCATTGTTTTCCGCAAGCCAGATTTTGGATGTGAAAGAGGTATAAAGAAGAGATAGCAAAAGATAGTGATTAAATTCTGAGTAACTAGAGTTGCTACTCTAAAACAGCTAAGAGTTAAGTATTTGTTCATCCATCATTTTATCATTTTGGTGATTAAAAATTTGGTGATATAAAAACCCTTAGGGCTTTCCTGGTGGCACAGTGGTTGAAAGTCCACCTGCCGATGCAGGGGACACGGGTTCATGCCCCGGTCCAGGAAGATCCCACATGCCGCAGAGCGGCTGGGCCCATGAGCCATGGCCGCTGAGCCTGCGCGTCCGGAGCCTGTGCTCCGCAACGGGAGAGGCCACAACAGTGAGAGGCCTGCGTACCTCAAAAAAAAAAACCCTTAGATGCTATGCATTTCTCTCACATTCATCAACATTTATAATGTCTATCCTCCCTTTCAGTAGCATATCATGTCAGATTTGTACCAAATAAGGGCCTAATGAATATTTTCATTGTGTTATCCTTAATGGAGAGGCTAAGTATTGTTTGTTATAGTTGTATTCAGGCTACTCAGAGATCTGCAATATTACTAACCTTCAACAACAACAACAAAAAGGAATGAACACTAGTTACCACTGGCAGGCCTAAGTAACAAGAAGGAAAGAATGTGTCAGAAGGAGAAGCTGTGCATTCTGAGTAAATTGTATATTGCATTTATCTCAGATTCTAGGTAGTGATGAGTTGCTTTATTCCTGGTCCATTCCCTACTTCATCTTCATTCCCAGAGAGAGCAGTATAGGGGTAAGTTTCAGTGACAGTTGTGGAAAGCAGATAGAGCTTCCTCAGGAACTTTAGATCTTCCAGAATAGGAATTTGAACAAGAAGGGGAAGAGGCTTGGTGGATGGGGAGTATGAAGCTTTTTTTAGGAATGTCAAAGTAGAGGTAATGGGAATAACTAAGACCAGAAGCAGCTTCACTTGATTATAACTAATTTGCAGTGGGTGGTAAAGGCAGGCACCAAGCCAGCATCACCACATTATAAATAATCTTTCTTCTGTGGTGGTGATGTTGTGAAAGATATACAGTGAGTTGCATCAGTATGGCGAAATATCACAAAATGGGTGGGACTGTCTAGAGTAGCATCTGTGTTTGGAAAGGGGTCACGCTACAAGTTACAGTCCAGAACACCTTGAATATATATAACATGGCATAAACTGGGATGTAACACTGGGAACGGTTGTAATCAGCCAGAGATGACATATATGCTGGGATATTCATAACAAAATACTCACGTGAGGGTATTCACTGATGCTTCAGCATAGAGTATCTCTGTATTAGAGGAAAATAAACTGAGAACACACCTCGCTTCTGGTATCCAAGAGCCAATTTCACCTGTTTGTGTTGCTTCCTTACAAATTGCAGCTATGTAGCCAGTAACTGATCCTTAAGATGCTTTTTGTCATTATAGCAAAGGAATTAAAGTAGAAACTGGCTGTTAGTTACTGAAGGAAGTGGGGATGTTAGGCAGTATTTACATACTACCTCCTCCTTTCCCTAACACTCTGCCTTACCCCACCTCCCAAATGGTCATGTCTTTTACATCACCCACCATTCAGGGGAGATGCTATCAGCTGCACATAAATCCCTTTGGTTTTCCTCAGCTGGATAGATAACTATTGGATAATTTACCTTTGCCTGAAAAACTTAAGCCCAATTTTCACTAGGAGGGGAAAAATTTAGAACATGCAGCCTTCCAATTACCACCACCACTTATGAATGAAAGTTGACAAGATCTGCATGCTTATATGAACTATCTCAACCTTGTTTCAATGAAAAGACTCACAGGTAATTAATGGGAAAATTATGCAAGGATAGGACAGTTCATTTTCTATAGGAATTGTGATTTTCTTAAACTACAATGGAAATATCTATCTCAAGCAATATGCTTTGGTAATTCATTCTTGAATAGTACTAATAATTGTTTTCTCATTGAAGGAAGAAACTATCCAACAATTCAGATATGGCAGAAATGAAGTCAATGTTCCGGGAAGTTCTTCCAAAACAAGGTATCTAAGTTACAAATACTTAGGTCATAGAATATTGTAGGAACCTAAAAACTAATAGGCAGTGTCATGTAGCAGGCTCAATAGCTAAATATCTGAAACTATTTTGTGTTCTATACACCACACATACTCTCCACCTTTACTATGCTTTTGTCATGAGTAGGTTGTAAAGGAGTAATCCATTGCCTCCCCGCCCCCACTAGTAAAAGGATGTAAAATGACAGTTGGATTGTTTCTTAAATGTAGAAATTCTGTTACACTCAAGATTGCAGATTACAATAAGGAATTTCCAGTGGAAAAAAATAGCACCATAATTTACCATAATACTAAATAAGGTCTGAAAATGGAAAAGAAACCTAAATCAAACAATGTAGCAAAAGCCGAATTACAATTACATTCAGTAATTTGAGTATTCATGTTAATACCATACTTTACTACATATTTGTTGTTGTTGTATTTCCATTTCTTTTTTTTATTGAAGTATAGTTGATTTACAGTGTTGTGTTACAGGTGTATCGCAAAGTGATTCACTTATACATACATATATATCTACTTTTTTTCAGATTCTTTTCCCTTATAGGTTATTACAAAATATTTAGTATAGTTCCTTGTGTTATACAGTAGGTCCTTGGTGTTTATTTTATATATAGTAGTGTGTATATGTTTATTCCAAACTTCTAAGTTATCCCTCCCACACCTTTCCCCTTTGGTAACCATAAGTTTGTTTTCTGTGTCTGTGGGTCTATTTCCGTTTTGTATGTAAGTTTATTTGTATCATGTTTTTTAGATTCCACATATAAGCAATATCATATGATATTTGTCTTTCTCTGTCTGACTTACTTCACTTAGTATGAAAGATCTAGGTCCATCCATATTGCTGCAAATGGCATTATTTCATTCGTTTTTATGGTTGACTAATATTCCATTGTGTGTGTGTGTGTGTGCATGTATGTGTGTGTATATATATACACACACACACATATATATACCACATCTTTATCCATTCATCTGTCAGCGTACATTTAGTTTGCTTCCATGTTCTTGGCTATTGTAAATAGTGCTGCAGTGAACATTGGGGTGCATGTATCTTTTCAAATTATGGTTTTCTTCAGATATATGTCCAGGAGTGGGATTGCAGGATCATATGGTAGCTCTATTTTTAGTTTTTTAAGGAAACTCCATGCTGCTCTCCATAGTGGCTGTACCAATTTACATTCCCACCAACAGTGTAGGAGGGTTCCTTTTTTTTGACACCCTCTCCAGCATTTATTATTTGTAGACTTTTTGATGATGGCCATTCTGAACAGTGTGAGGTGATACCTCATTATAGTTTTGATTTGCATTTCTCCAATAATTAGTGAAGTTGATCATTTTTTCATGTGTCTATTGGCCATCCGTATGTCTTTGGAGAAATGTCTATTCAGATCTTTTGCCCATTTTTTGATTGGGTTGTTTTTTTGATATTGAGTTGTATTAGGTATTTGTATATTTTGATGATTAATCCCTTGTCAGTCTCATCATTTGCAAACATTTTCTCCCATTCTGTAGGTTGTCTTTTTGTTTAGTTTATCGTTCCCTTTGCTGTGCAAAAGCCTTTAATTAGGTCCCATTTGTTTCTTTTTGTTTTTATTTACATTACTCTAGGAGACAGGTCCAAAAAGATATTGCTGCAATTTATGTCAAAGACTGTTCTGCCTATATTTTCCTCTAGGAGTTTTATAGAATCAGGTCTTACATTTAGGTCTTTAATCCATTTTATTTTTCTGTGTGGTGTTAGAGAATGTTCTAATTTCATTCTTTTACATGTAGCTGTCTAGTTTTCCCAGCACCACTTACTGAAGAGAGTGTCTTTTCTCCGTTGTATATTCTTGACTCCTTTGTCATAGATTAATTGACCATAGGTGAGTGGGTTTATTTCTGGGCTTTCTATCCTGTTCCATTGATCTGTATGTCTGGTTTTGTGCCATACCATACTGTTTTGATTACTGTAGCTTTGTCATATAGTCCGATGTCAGGGAACCTGATTCCTCCAGCTCCGTTTTTCTTTCTCAAGATTGCTTTGGCTATTCAGGGTCTTTTGTGTTTACATACAAATTTTAAATTTTTTTGTTCTAGTTCTGTGAAAAATGCCATTGCTAATTTGATAGGGATTGCATTGACTCTGTAGATTGGCTTGCATAGTATAGTGATTTTGACAATAATGACTCTCCTAATCCAAGAACATGGTATATCTTTCCATCTGTTTGTGTCATCTTTGATTTCTTTCATCCCTGTATTATAGTTTTCAGAGTTAGGTCTTTTGCCTCCCTAGATGGGTTTATTTTCCTAGGTATTTTATTCTTTTTGATGTGATGGTAAATTGGATTATTTCCTTATTTCCTCTTTCTGATCTTTCATTGTTAGTATATAGAAATGCAACAAATTTCTGTGTATTAATTTTGTATCCTGTGACTTTACTGAATTCATTGATGAGCTCTAGTATTTTTCTGGTAGTGTCTTTAGGATTTCCTATGTATAGTATCATGTCATCTGCAAACTGTGACAGCTTTGCTTCTGCCTTTCCAATTTGGATTCCTTTTATTTCTTTTTCTTCCCTGATGGCTGTGACTAGGACTTCCAAAACTACGTTGAATAAAAGTGGCAAGATTGGGCATCCTTGTCTTGTACCTGACCTTAGAGGAATGCTTTCAGCTTTTCACCGTTGAGTATGTTAGCTGTGGGCTTGTCATATATGGCCTTTATTATGTTGAGGTATGTTCCCTCTATGCCCAATTCCTGGAGAGTTTTTTTTTTATCATAAATGGATGTTGAACTTTATCAGAAGCTTTTTCTGCATCTATTGAGATGATCGTGTGGCTTTTATTCTTCAATTTGTTGATGTGGTATATGGCACTGATTTGCAGATATTGAAAACTCCTTGCTTCCCTAGGATAAATCCCACTTGATCATGGTGTATGATCCTTTTAATATATTGTTGGATTCAGTTTGTTAGTATTTTGCTGAGGATTTTTGCATCTATGCTCATCAGTGATACTGGCCTGTAATTGTCCTTCTTTGTGGTATCTTTGTGATACCTGTGGTTTTGGTATCAGGGTGATGGTGGCCTCATAGAAGGAGTTTGGAAGTGTTCCTTCCTCTGCAATTTTTTGGAATAGTTTCAGAAAGACAGGTGCTAATTCTTCTCTGAATGTTTGGTAGAATTCACCTGTGAAGTCATCTGGTCCTGGACTTTTTTCAGGGGTATTTTAATCACAGATTCAATTTCAGTGCTTATAATTGGTCTGTTCATATTTTCTATTGCTTCCTGGTTCAGTCTTGGGAGATTGTACTTTCCTAAAAATGTCCATTTCCTCTAGGTTGTCCATTTAATTGGCATATAGCTGCTTATAACTTCTCCTTTTTCTAGTTTTACTGATTTGGGCCCTCTTCCTTTTTCTTGATGAGTCTGGCTAAAGGTTTATCAATTTCATGTATCTTTTCAGAGAACCAGCTTTTAGTCTCATTAATCTTTTCTATTGTTTTTGTTAACGTCCCAAGCAAGATGTTAGCCTTCAGATGAGTACTCTTGTATATGTTTGCCACCAGCCTTTATGTCCTGAGAACCACAGTCACCTCACATCTCCCCAGCAGACCCTCCAAGACCAGCAGGTCCATCTTGCCCAGGCTCCTATCAAGTCACTGCACTTTTGCCCTGGGTCCCAGGGCACACAATACCTGGTATGTGTGTTCCAAGAGTGGAAAGTCTGTTTCCCCCAGTCCTATGGAGCTCCTGCATTCAGGCGCTACTGACCTTCTAAGCCAAATGCCCTGAGGGCTCCCCTCCTGATGCCAGACCCCGGGGCTAGGGAGCCTGACATGGGGCTCAGAACTCTCAATCCTGTGGGAGAACTTCTGCAATGTAACTGTTCTCTGGTTTGTGGGTTACCCACCCTGGGGGGTATGCGATATCATTCTATTGCGAGTGTGCCCCTCCTGCCATCTCACTGGGTTTCTGCCTTATGTGTTTGGATGTATCTTTTTTGATAGGTTTCAGTCTTTTTTATCCACGGTTGTTCAGCATTGTGATTTTGGTGTGCTCACGAGAGGGGGTGAGCTCAAGGTCCTTTTACTGTGCCATCTTGTTCCTCCTCTTATTTTTATGTACATTGTATTTCCCCCAAGTTTTTTTTTGAGATTAAACGTTTGACACAAAAAGTTGTCTCATTGTAGCTTAGGATCTTAAAAAATTCAATACCTTATGAACTTCCTAGTATTAAATGTTGCTTTTATATTGAAGATATGCTGTAGGGTAAACGTTGCTTTTATATTTTTATACTGAAGATACACTGGGGGAGGAACTATGAGAACAAGAGATTTTTCAACGTCAATGGATTAAGTTTTTACACCTTAATTCTAGCTGCAAATCCAAACCACCAAACAGCTGTGTTATCTCACTCCAATTCTTCTTTCTTTTTAAACTTTAGGGCAGTTGTCTGTAGAAGATATAACCACAATGGTGCTGTGTAAACCCAAACTTTTACCCCTAAAATCTCTGACTCTGGAAAAACTGGAGAAAATGCAGCAAGCAGCACAGGATACAATTCGCCAACAGGAAATGGCAGAAAAGGAACAACCGCAAATAAGTCACTGAATGATAACTTAGCACTTCTGCAGAACACCCTACACCTTCCATATTATTAACAATAGCTAGAAAATAACCTGCATCTGTATGCTGAAAGCAGTATGTATTAATAAAACAGATTTTATTCCCATAATATAAAAATAACCAAGATTAATAAAACTTGGATTGTGAATTTAAACACTCCGATTTGGGGCTTCCCTGGTGGCGCAGTGATTAGGAATCTGCCTGCCAGTGCAAGGGACACGGGTTCGTGTCCCGGTCTGAGAAGATCCCACATGCCACGGAGCGGCTAGGCCCGTGAGCCACAACTACTGAGCCTGCGCGTCTGGAGCTTGTGCTCCACAACGGGAGAGGCCGCGACAGTGAGAGGTCTGCGCACCACGATGAAGAGTGGGCCCCGCTCGCC
Source organism: Aethalodelphis obliquidens (assembly GCF_003676395.1). Taxonomy (NCBI): domain Eukaryota; kingdom Metazoa; phylum Chordata; class Mammalia; order Artiodactyla; family Delphinidae; genus Aethalodelphis; species Aethalodelphis obliquidens. The sequence continues at coordinate 26,806,140 of NW_020837955.1, read as the reverse complement.
GCAACTGGAGAAAGCCCTCGCACAGAAACGAAGACCCAACACAGCCAAAAACAAATATAAAATAATTAAAACAAAAAACACTCCAGTTTGTACTAAACAGAAGCAATTTTAAAACTTTGAACCCAGATTTTGGTTTTTTTTTAACCCAAGTTTTTAGAACTGCCAATTATTGTTCACCATTCCCATCAATTTTCTAGATAACATTCTTAGGCACAAGTGAGTAAATGCACCTTTTATAGTCAGAGAATCCTGTAAATGTTTATTAAAAACTGAATTTGAAGAATTTTGTGTCATGACACATTTAAGGCTATCTTGCCTGACCAACTGATACTACTAGTAATGACAAAACTGTATTTCTTAAACAAATTTAATTTTTAAGAAACCCTCACCTATCCAGTAGTTACCAAAGCTTTTAATTATACTGATTTTACGGACTTACCTGGCCACCTTTGTCTTCCAGGTATCAAACACAATTTTAAAACCCTAAAAATGGAAATTAATATGGACTTGAAAGAGCCCATGAAGTAAATATGAACATAAAATTGGAAGTTTTCGTTCTAAAAGACTGTAGCTAAACCTGTAATGGGTATGTTCTAAGAATACCTCTGTGAATTCTCAATATAATTCTTGGTTGGTTTGCTGCAGTCAGTATCAGACAATTTAAATTAGTATGGACCTTGAGGCCTTGCTGAGTATTTAGGCTTGGCAAAGAGGTCAGAAATGTGATCATTCTTTAGATAACTTATTTATTGGTAACTATTTTCTCAGACACTGGGTAAATATAAAACTATGAGTCTTTGAAGAATAATTTTTTGTAACACAAGCATTACTTGGTAATAGAACTTAAGAATTATGAAAGGTATATATGTTTTAGAAATTTCATTAAGCTCTAGATAAGATCAAAAACAGGTAAGTGTGCAAGTATTTCCCACCAAGTATAATATTAAAATAATTCATTTACTACTGTACTCTTGTTTTTAAAAGTTTTCTAGGAGCAAAGTTTAAAATTCACTAGGTTCAAACATGCTCTTTTATATGATTTAAAATTTGTTGTGTGAAATATGTTTTTTGAAAGCCCTAAAATAAAGGTACTCCCAATAAAGAATCAACACTGCTTCACATGTTTTATTTTGTCATACATTCTTCTAGAACTGGGTTCATTCGTCCAGTTTTGTAGAAAAATAGATGTTCCAGCCACCATTTACTTAACTGTCTAGTCTTTAAGACCGAGCAATGTTCCCTGGAAAGATGAATAAGTCTCATAACTAAGTCATTTTTTTAAAATTCTTTAAGACAAAGAAATAACTTTTTTTTTTTTTTTTTTTTTACTCCCAAAGCACAGTATTTCAACAGCAGCAGCCAACATGGGGTTTTAGCAGCTTAACTTTACCCCCTAAATAAAGCTTTGTATAAACCAGTGATTTTACTACAAAAACACTGTCCTTGAAAGAAAGGAGTGGCAGTCAGACATCAATGCAAAACTTGGAATGATTATGTCATAAACATGGCACTTAAAAAAGGTAGCTTATGAGAATATCCCACTTAAGAAGTGGTTACTTTTCTGTCCCTCCTTTACACGCTCAAAAAAGAAAAAGAAAAAACACTTACTTTAAAAATTTCCCTTAAATGTAAGTTTACAAAATTTCAAAAATGCCTTGTACCCAAAACAAGTGCTAAAAAAAAAAAAACCAAAAAACTGTGCTAACAACTCTTACAATTCAGATATATATATTTTTTATAACATCTAAGACTGCAAGAGTTCTTATATTCAGTAGCTCTCTGGTTTAAGACGACCTCCATCTCCTTCACTTACAAAACGTTTTCTGCCCCTGCAATGAAAAGAACACAAACATGAAAACAGATACAAATTCTGACTACAGTCAACTAAAAGAATTTAAAACTTCATCTTTTTTGGTTATTCATTAATTTCCAAAGCAATCTACAGATTCAATGCAATCCCTATCAAATTAGCAATGGCATTTTTCACAGAACTAGAACAAAAAATTGCACAATTTGTATGGAAACACAAAAGACCCTGAATAGCCAAAGCAATCTTTAGAAACAGAGCTGGAGGAATCAGGCTCCCGGACTTCAAACTATACTACAAAGCTACAGTAATCAAGACAGTATGGTACTGGCACAAAAACAAATATAAATCAATGGAACAGGATAGAAAGCCCTGAGATAAACCCACGCACATATGGTCACCTTATCTTTGATAAAGGAGACAAGAATATACAATGGAGAAAAGACAGCCTCTTCAGTAAGGGGTGCTGGGAAAACTGTACAGCTACATGTGAAAGAATGAAATTAGAACACTCCCTAACACCATCCACAAAAATAAACTCAAAATGGATTAAAGACCTAAATGTAAGGCCAGAGACACTATCAAACTCTTAGAGGAAAACATAGGCAGAACGCTCTATGACATAAATCACAGCAAGATCCTTTTTGACCCACCTCCTAGAGAAATGGAAATAAAAACAAAAATAAACAAATGGGACCTAATTAAACTTAAAGATTTTGCATAGCAAAGGAAACCATAAACAAGACCAAAAGACAACCCTCAGAATGGGAGAAAATATTTGCAAATGAAGCAACTAACAAAGGATTAATCTCCAAAATTTACAAGCAGCTCATGCAGCTCAATATCAAAAAAACAAACAACCCAATCCAAAAATGGGCAGAAGACCTAAATAGACATTTCTCCAAAAAAGATATACAGATTGCCAACAAACACATGAAAGAATGCTCAACATCATTAATCGTTAGAGAAATGCAAATCAAAACTACAATGAGATACCATCTCACACCAGTCAGAATGGCCATCAAAAAAATCTAGAAACAATAAATGCTGGAGAGGGTGTGGAGAAAAGGGAACCCTCTTGCACTACTGGTGGGAATGTAAATTGATACAGCCACTATGGAGAGCAGTATGGAGGTTCCTTAAAAAACTACAAATAGAACTACCATATGACCCAGCAATCCCACTACTGGGCATATACCCTGAGAAGACCATAATTCAGAAAGAGTCATGTACCACAATGTTCACTGCAGCTCTATTCACAATAGCCAGGACATGGAAGCAACCCAAGGGTCCATCAACAGATGAATGGATAAAGATGTGGCACATATATACAATGGAGTATTACTCAGCCATAAAAAGAAACGAAATTGAGTTATCTGTAGTGAGGTGGATGGACCTAGAGTCTGTCATACAGAGTCAAGTAAGTCAGTAAGAGATAAACAAATACCATATGCTGACACATACATATGGAAGCTAAAAAAAAGGTCATGAAGAACCTAGGGGCAAGATGGGAATAAAGACACAGACCTACTAGAGAATGGACTTGAGGACACGGAGAAGGGTAAGGGTAAGCTGGGACAAAGTGTGAGAGTGGCATGGACATATATACACTACCAAATGTAAAACTTAACAGCTAGTGGGAAGCAGCCAAATAGCACAGGGAGAACAGCTCAGTGCTTTGTGACCACCTAGAGGGGTGGGATGGGGGGGGGGAGGGAGACGCAAGAGGGAAGAGATATGGGGATATAATAATATGTATCACTGATTCACTTTGTTATAAAGCAGAAACACACCATTGTAAAGCAATTATACTCCAATAAAGATGTTAAAAAAAAAAAGAAAACAAATTCTGACTACAGTCAACTAAAAGAATTTAAAACTTCATCTTTTTTGGTTATTCATTAATTTTTGAAGGGGTGTATTGTCATTTATATTTTTAAAAGTCAGCATTCCTCTAAGTCTTTTGAAAAGACTTCCCCTGATACGTATCCTAGAACATATCAAATGAACTGCTTAATCTGAGCAGTTTTTAGTTAAATAAAAGCTTGATGATTGAAATAAGTTCACTGTCCAAATGAAGTCATGTAAAAAAAAAAAATTAAAATATAAATAAGGCAAACATTATTATGCTGTCTGGAAATTTAATACAAACATGCCTCAAAATTATTGTGGGTTCAGTTCCAGATCACCACAATAAAGTGCTATCACATTACAATCACATGAATTTTTTGGTTTCCTGAATATAAAACTATGTTTACACAATACTGTGGCCTATTAAGTGTGCAATAAGCATTATGTCTAAAAACCCAATGTACATATCAAAATTTAAAACTACTTTATTGCTGAAAAATGCTAATTATTATCCGAGCCTTTAACAGGTCATTAATCTTTTTGCTGGTGGAGGGTTAGAAATACTGAGAACTACCAAAATGCAACACAGACACAAAGTGAGCAAATGCTGGTTGGGAAAATGGCACCAATAGACTTGTCAACGCTGGGTTGCCACAAACCTTCAATTTGTAAAAAACACAGCATCTGCAAAGCACAATGAAATGAGGTATGCCTGTATTTATTTCTAGTATGTCATTAATATTATTTGAAAGCTAAACACTGAACCAACTAGGAAACACCAACATGATTGGGAATTATGCAAACTAGAGCTACAGAAGCTATCAAAATATCTATGTTTAAAAATGTTTAATTTTTTTCTCAGATATAGAAAAGCCATAACCTGAATGTGGAAAAACAGAGTCCAGTTAATTCCAGTATATGCCCCTTTTTAAAAAATATTTACTTATTTATTTATGTTCTTTTTTTTTGGCTGTGTTGGGTCTTCATTGCGGCATGTGGACTTGTCTCATTGCAGCACGCAGGCTTCCCTCTAATCGTGGCATGCGGGTTTACTCTCGCTAGTTGTGACTCGTGGGCTCCAGGACGCATCAGCTCTGTAGCTGTGGTGCGCGGGCTCCAGGGTGCATGGGCTCTGTAGTGACGGCGTGCGGGCTCCACAGCACGTGGGCTCTGTAGCTTGCAGCACGCAGGCTCTTGTTGAGGCACACGAGTTCAGTAGTTGTGGTGTGCGGGCTTAGTTGCCCCGCAGCATGTGGGATCTTAGTTCCCCGACCAGTGAACGAACCCATGTCCCCTGCATTGTAAGGCGGATTCTTTACCACTGGACGTCCCATATGGAAGTCCCATATGCCCCATTTTGAGATTTCTGCTATTTCAAACTCAAGAGACCTTCCTCTATAATGTAACCACACACTAGCTACATGTAGTGACAGCAGCCCAAGAGGAACAGTTGAACAGCAGCCTAAAGCAGTAAGTGCTAAACAGAACTTGAGCAGGATTAGCCCTTATTATTCTCTGACCCTAGACCAATACACACAGGCATTCAAGGTCACACATAAATGTGCACTCCGTCCAAATAAGCAAAAGGATAGAGATAAAAAGTGAAAGTTCTATGGAATACATAGAAGGTTTAGACATCTCTTCAAATGATCCTTGAAAGTAAAGCCACAATAGAAGTAACTAGTTAGACCTTTGAATAGAGGCTGAAAAACTTTTTAAAAGAGCCAGTGCCAAAGTTAACTCCTTTTCATACTAAGTCTAAATGTAAACCAGCTATATTTTCCTGAACGTAAAGGCTTCACACTATAATATTAGGAGATCAAGGCTGGAAATGAAGCAGCAAGTAGCAGAAAGCCTTGTCAAAGCTGGCAGTTGTTACTGATGTATACCACTTGGCACATCAGTACATCAATGATGCCATCACCAAAGTAGAGATCTACATTTTCAAACATTTTTATCAAAGCCATTAAAATGTATATTCCACCATTATCTTTTTCTTCTCTCTTAATGGCTTCTAAACTTTGTAGAGCAAAGGACACTATCGGGAAGTATTTTTTGAGATTTAATTCTCACAGTGCACTTACATAAAAATACATAAAGACTGAAACTTCTTCATATAAAAATTACAAAAACTTAAAATATAAAACAGACCCAGACCAGAGGGTTAGCTGTTGCTAAACTTTTATATCTATTACAATACAAACTTCATTATAAGCTTTAACAATAACAAAAAAAATTCATCAACTCCTAAGGAGTTTGAACCTAGCAGCACATATATAATACCTCCGAAAGAATCACACACACACTTTCTAGAGCGGTAAAATCCAATCAGTCCCAATTCTCCATTCTATGAGGGAGCAAAAGGAACCCACATGAAATACAGGAACGAACCTAGATCTTAAAAGCCAGAAAAAGTCTGGATCCATCCTTGGCTTCTACCGTGACCTTAGAAAAGGTACATTACACTGCCATAAGCCTCAATTTTTTCATCTCACTGGTGATATCTACTCTGAAATAATATTTAAACCACTTAGAACAGAGCCTGGTACACAGAACTACTCCACAAAATTATTTTCCTTCCAATGAACTGTGGCTTCATGAGGTAGTCCTATACAGATTTACAAGAGAACAAAATAAGCTTCACCCTTGTTTCTCCATAAATTCAGATGATTTTCACTGATGAGTGACTTCAGGGAAGATACTATTATTTTTCAGACACAGCTGGAATAACAGAAAATTAGCTTAGCCCTCCCAAGCACCTCAGCCAGTATTTCACGTTGAGAAAGTAATAAACAAAGTACCTTGAGGGACAAAGATCTCTGAGTTGTCTGGAAATTATTCCAGCCTGAAAACATTCTTCTACAAATCGCTCAAGCACAGAGTATGAATGTGGGACATCCAGATTAATGTCTGGAATTTCACTGTAAATTCTCTCATAACCCTAAAAACAATGGAATTACATACAGAGTTGTTAGCCCATATAAAATACATAATGCCATACAATCCATCACTATTATCAATCTATATTTAAGGCCAAATGTTCATATAATTAGACTGCAGTCAGATCCTAACCTCGAAAAGTACAAAGAGTAAGTCTATTTTTTTACAGAATATTTTCTTTAAAACTGTTCTCTCAAAAGAGCTTCAGGCAGACATTAGACGTTGGACACATTTCTTCCCCATCTACTTCTCTATAATACATTTACTACATTTTTAAAAAATAAAAGGCAAGTAAGAACCTCACCAATATTTAATAACAATGCATACAATTTTAAATAGGAATAAATTAAGTACTTTATAAATTTGTTAGAAATTCATGTTTCTCTCTAGATATAAAAAAGAAATTATCGTATCTTAGAACTCTTGAAGAACACATACACATCACATTTTTCAAAATACAGGTTCAAAAATACTGGAGTATTTATTACTTTCCAGGAAATAGTTATAAGAGGTTCAAACATAAACAGTACCATTAATATATATATATATATATATATATATATATATAGGCATAATATTACTACACAAGCCTAAAAGAAAATTCATTGACAATTCGTAATCTGTATTCAATCATATATATTTAAGATGTAAGTCTAAAAATTGTTCAAAATAATGTTATACTTACTCTTTTCATTTGGTCTAGAGTAATGGTAGAAGATTTCCAAAGAGATTTTAATAAGTCCAAAATCATTTTAAATGTACTTTCTCCAGTTGACTCTAAAACCATTACAATGGCCTAAAAATGGAATAAATGATTGAATTATTGCTCATTTTCATATAAGAAACTACTCCTAAAATCTATCAGCTCTCATCTCTAATATGTGTATATATGTGTATAGATGAGGATGATTATAATTTTTGTGACTTTGTTTGAATAAAAAAAAATCCAACAAGGACTCAGAGGCAAAAAATATACAAATTAATTATCACTGCAAAGTAAAGGAGCTGTTGCAGTGGAGGATTACTGGACTGAATGTCATATGACATAATATGAGTGTGTTTCATATTCAGTAGTTGTAATCATTGTTGCTTTTGTTGAGATCATCCATTTACATTGCTTGGTATCAGTTTATTTATCTCTTGTAAAAATAAAATACAGTGTGTGTGTCGGGGGGGGAAATAAATAAATAAATAATAAAAGATGAGGAAACTAATACTTTAAAAGTTAAAATGAATCACTCAAAAGCACACAGATGAGAAGTGCAAGGCTAAGATTTAAATCTAGAACTGCTAAACATTATCTAAGTACTTTTCATTTAACTCAAACCTCCTGGCATTATCATTATCTGAGATAAAATGACAGATGCTATATAGAAATTAAAGCCAATGCACTGTGTTAACATATTGCCAAACATCTAATACAATATGTTAAGGGGGCATATTCTGGAATGAAAACATTCTTTTAATAAAGATATTATAAAATAAAGGAAAAATCTGGAAAGTACGTATCATGAATATGAATGTTTTTATAAAGTTAAAAATACTCTTACTGTATGATCCAGAAATTCAACACCTAGGTATTTACCTGAGAAAAATGAAAAGATATGTCCACACAAAACCTGTGAGTGAATATTCATGACTGCTTTTTTTTAATAATCACTCAAACTGGAAACAATATGGTAGGTCTATTCAATGGAATATCACCCAGCACTAAAAAGTGAATTTACTGTTACATAAAATGACATGGACATATCTTAAAAGCATTATGCTACCTGAAGAAGGTCAGACACACAGTATGATTCCATTTATATGACTGATAGTCTGGGAAAGGCACAACTATAGGGACAAACATTAGATTAGTGGTTACCAGGAGATGATAGTGGTAGGGGAGCAGGTTAGCCCCAAACTTTTGGAAGTGATGGAAATGTTCCATATTCTGAGATAGTGATTATGTGACTTGATACATTTGTCAAAACTTCATTGAACTGCACAGCTAAAGAGTATATTTTACTCTAAATTATACCTTGATAAAAAAAGAAAAAATTGTAAAACCCTCTCCCCCTTAATATTAAAATTTTTTAAAGAAAACAAAAATGTATGTTATTAAAGAAGCATTATGTCACTGTGGTGCAAAAACGAACACTTAATAATTCTTTTTGGAATGTCAAAGTAATCTTACTTCATATACAAGCTCATGGTGAAAATGAGGTACTTCCAGTTCCTTAAGGCAATGTTCAGCTTCAGATATGTCTCCAGAGAGTAAATACTCTTTCAGCAGCATAACAATCTATTAGATTTAAAGATTGAGATGTGTTAGAATTCTTGATTTTTAAAAAATTCTGTTTTGCCTAAGGATTTATTTACCCTCATCTCAATATAGTACATGATAAATAGGTCACAGACAGTTGTCTAAGAATAGTCTTGACATGACACTATCATAACAGAATTTTTTAATAATTAAAAAGCAAATTCCCAAATTTTAAATGGTTCATAGTCATGAAGGTAATGCAGTGTTTCGGTGTGTTTCAATAATCCACTGCGATCGATGAGTAGACTTAAGATGTGTTTGGCCTGAGTTGTGACCATAATGCTTCAATGCTCCCTGTAAAACAAGGGACCTTAAATACCACTAGAGGGCACTAACTGAAAGTCTCAAAATGAATTTTTAAAGTGGTGCAAACCCATTTCCATCGGCATGACATTAAGTGGGAGCCAAAAAATGAGAGATAATAGGGCTTTACTAGACAGGGCAAAGATTTCCAAAGCAGTTTTCTCTTTTCTCTACAACTGAAGATTTGAGGACCATTATTTAAAACGTTCGTCAGTAATTCAGCTTCCAGTTATAGCTAAGGAGGCAAGTCTTGACTCTCCTGTTGAAAGTTGCACAAGAACATCTATGGCTCCAGAGAAAAGAAGTTTTTCAACACAAGAACTTCAACGAGGAATGTCCTCCCCTATACATCGCCTGTTAAAATAATCTTTGCACCTAGTAGACACTCAATGAATATTGGCTGACTGAAATCTCATTTAAGTATGTTCTACTTTCAACTTCTACAATGTATTTCCATTAAAAGTATAGTAAAATTTGATCAACAGAATATATCTTGATGAATAATTGCTATTATGCTTTAGGAAAATAAATATTTGAAGCATGTTACTTGAATAAAGTATTTTCACTTTATAATTATAAGCTAATATATTTATTATTTAAATTACATCACTTAGTTTTTTAACTTTGTTATTAAAGTATTTAAGTGTTTCCCATTGGGTTCCATGCATTGTTGAGAACGATAAATTATAAATACATGTATATATTTCTGAAAGTCCTCTCTGTCCAACTCATCCTTCCATGTAAAATAAATGAATATCCAAATAATGTCAACCTTATATATTGGTAGTTTTACTTCAATTTCATCGTGACCATTTTTTGTTGTTGTGATAATTCACATACCATAAAACAGTTCGGCAGTTTCTCAAAATATTAATTTTGAGAAGCATTATCATCCTAACAATATTAAATCTTTCAGTCCATAAACATGGGATATCTTTCTACTTATTTAGGCCTTATTTAATTGCTTTCAACAGTGTTTTGCAGTTTTTGGTGCACAAGATTTGCACTTCCTTTGTTAAATTTATTCCTTTGTATTTTAATCTTTTTTATGCTATTACAAATGCAACTGTTTTCTTAATTTCATTTCAGACCATTCATTGCATTGCTAGTGTACAAAAGACCTAGAATTAAATTCTGTACACTGATCTTGTATCCTGCAACTGTGCTGAATTCGTTTATAATAGTTTGGTGTTTTTGTTTTTTTTGAGAATTCACTTGGATTTTCTGTATACAGATCATGTCATCTGGGAACAGAGATAGTTTTACTTCTTCTTTTCCAACTTAGATGCCTTTATTTTCTTGCTGAACTGCTCCGGTACTTCCACTGTTTTTATACCTCAATTTTTGTAATAACTTTAAAAATTTTTTAAAACAGATATTGCAATCATGACATTACAAACACCAACTCATCTACCTTAACATATAACATATAACAAAACTGGTCAAAGCTCTAACAATATTTAGAGCTCCTTAACACTCAAACTTGGTATACATATCATTAAAATATTTATTAAATATCAAAACTATAGTCACATGAAAGATTATACTCAAAAATCAGAAGCACATGTACTATATAAATCTTCTAATTTTCTTAAAAATCTTCAAATAGGATTAACTACTTTTTCTGGTTTCTTATTATAGAATATCACTTTGCTGCCAGAAAAAAAAATCCAGAGAGAATAAATCTGGTATTAATGCAAAAACCAATTACTTTTTCTTTTAAAGAATGCATACAGGTAGTGAACTTCCCTACAAAAATCTACCACTCTGATCTACTCTAGTGTTCATAATGCATAACTTACAATCTGAGACCACCCAGTTTCAAACTGCTCTTATAAATATGGACATTTACTGAATAACTACAAAACAGAAACTCAACAGTCTGAAAAATTTTACATTCCAAGAAAAAGACTTTAGGTATTCCTCTGAGGTTCCTACACAGCCTTCTTCATGAAAACCCCTTTAACTTAACACAGTCTTAGTTTAAGTCAGAGAAACCATAAAAATTTAATAATGACTATATAATTATTGTATAATTTATAGCAAAAGGGCATAAATCCAAATATATAAGGATTATTCCATTTTCCACTTGCAGCTATAAGACTGAAATTAATTTTTGTCCACAACAATACCAGCTAGAGGGTAGAGTTTGTTTCCCTGAAGAATACATATAAATTTAAGCTAAAGACAATGCCCAGTAGTTACCTCTTTAACAAGGTGGTTAAGAGACTGCTGCCCACCTCCAGAGCCCCAAACACTGTCCTTGCGCTTTCCACCTTTAGACATACTCAGAAGCACGGTAGCCTTGTCCAGAGCAGCTCTAAAAAAAAAAAAAAAAAAAGTTAATTTTGACATATGGACATGCTTGAGATTGACCAAATTATGGATGAAGTTGGGGGAAAAAAACCCATATACACTAAAAGCTTTCATATAACATAAAAGCAACCTAAAGTTCAGAAGTCTCTTAAAAAACTATTTTTCAAGATAAAAAGTTGGGAACAAAAAAAGTTGCTTCTCATATTAATATTCTCTCACTCATTTCCATTTCTTGGTCAACAAAAGTCTAATAACGTTATTTCAAAATTACTGATCTAGCCTGAGAAGGAATGTTTCACCTAAAACTAACTTTTACATAGATCCATGCCTTTCCACCAGGGCAACCATGCCACTCTGACCTGAAGTAGTCCTAGAAAATTAATATCTATACCTGTGAAAACCTAAGACATGGCTAAGTACAAGTCTAAGTTTCCAGGAAGTTATGAAAAATCACTGAGCATAACTCCCAAATATCACATTTAGCTTAAAATTATACCAAAGAAAAAAGTGAAAAACATTATTTCCTAAGATTTCTATAGCAAATAAATACAGAATTGAAAACAGGGCTCCTTTGTTAATACTGTCCATCTTATTAGAATATTAAATAATTACAGAATATTAAAACCTAAAGGGACCTTAAAAAACATTCCAAGTCCCATCCTTTCATTTTATAAATAAGGAAACTGAGGCCGAGAGAAAAGTGGCTTGACATAAAGGTAGCTAACAGTTTAGCTAAAACCCAGAACTTCTGCATTATAGTACTGTCTTCTTTCTGTTATATCATGTCAAGAATCTCTCAATTTTGTTTTAATGGTAAAGAGTACACAAAAATGACAAATAGGCATCCACAAAGTCTGATTAATTCAAGTGTCATTTCAACAGAATCCTGTAGAACTTTCCCCTATTTTGAAAGTCTAAGTAGAAAAATTAATTTACTTACCTAGCCTGTACACAATCTACAGTTCCTTTGTAACTATCAATATAGGTATTACATAAAATTCCATCTCCAACAGCTCTAGCAATAAACTGGCCCACCAGCTATAATAAGAAAAAAAAAGAGCTATATAAAAAAATCTAAAATAAAGCTTTATAGGACACAATTTCTAAAAACATAAATGATAAAGACTGGTTGAACTACACAGTCAATACCTAAGACATGTTGGAGTATTCAAAAAACACCTATTTAGCACCTACTGTTTATGCCTGGCATACACTCCCACATCTTAACCTTCAAGTTAAAAGCCATGGGGGCATAAAATATCTGTTTTGCTCACTACTGAATCCCCAACACGTTGCACACTGCTTGAAACATAGCATATAATCAAAAATACTTGCTAGTAAGTCAATGACTTAATAGTCAAGAGAAACATCTCTTCTGGAAAGAAAAAAATTGGACTATGGTCTCTCAAAACTGTTTGATTAAAGGAATTTATCTGAGGGGGAAAAGCTGTGCACAAATATTTATCTGAAAGTATTTTCATAGCATTATTTCTTAAAAAAACTGGAAACAACTTAGTGTCTAACAGTAATCGTGTGGTTGAATGGTATATATGTAAGACGGTACACCGTGTGGCCAAATATGTTTACCACATTTTATGGTGTAAGAAAAATCAAGTTTACCAAGTAACATATACAGTATGATTCCACTTTTTATTAAAACAAAAAACGTAAGGATATGTAAAAACCATACACTGATATATACCCACAAAAAGTAGAACAGAAGATTTAAACACCAAAATGTTAACAGTGGTTATTTTTGCTGTCCTTTCTTCCTTTTGCCTTTTATTTTTCAAAACTTCTATAATGACTATTAACTTATGTACAGTTTTTTTTTAAAGTATGGGTATTGTATAAAAAGAAAAAAAATTCATGTTTGAATCACAGCTCAATACTGACACAGACTACTTACTGTCTGTCACAGGAAAGTAAAACAGAAACAGCATTTATGTTAACCTACCTATAGTCTATTCCTAAATTAATGTTTAAGTGCTCCTACCTTGCTTTAAAACTCTGCTCAGGTAAATAGCAACGATTTCACACATTTTCAATTTCAAACCAGAAAGTCATATTATAGTGTCAGCATGTATGAAATCTAATAAAAGTAAAAGGCTTTGAACAGAATCTAAACAACAAAAGCATACATAAGTCATGAATTTTCTAATTATTTCCCCACAAAGCTACAAAAGGGAACAATCTTATTTATCATTATTTTTATAATAAACATTAGTGAAGCAAACTCAATCCTCAATTATAACAATCTACGTTTTTTAAAAATCCTAGCTCATGAAACAGCTTAACTACATGTAATAGAGAATATACAGACAGAAAAAAAACATGACCTAGAAACTATACAGAGCATGGGGGGGAAAAGTAAGATATAAAATTACAGTGTGATGAAAACTATGTTGCGGGGGTGAAAACAGCTAGGGAAAAATACACTAAAACATTAGAGGGCTATCTTTGTGTGACAGGGAGTATGGGCCAGTTTTTCTTCTTTCATCTAATAAAATTTCCTAGGAGTATGTATTAGTTCTATACTTGCAAGTGAAGTAGACGGAGAGAATGAACAAGAGGAAGAATCATACAAACCTGTGGTGCTCTAGGAGTATCCAATGCTAATTCAGGTAGATCTTTCAACAATTTATCAAATGATTTTTCTACATCATTTGTGCTCATTACTGTCCCACAAAGGTCAGAAAGAAGCTTAGATGTCATTTCTCTATGACTAGCTTTTCCCTCCAATGCCAATGACACTGCCAACACTGGTACTCCACTTTTCATTTCGCCAAGATTTAAATCTCTTAGCATTTCCTATTCAAAAAAAAAAAAGTATGTCACTGCCTACAGTTCAATTTAATTTTATTTTTGAAAAAAATCAAGATATTACCCATATATCCTTCTCTCTCCTTCACTGGAAAAAATCAGAGAAACACTCAAAATTTGGGGATAAGATAAATACATCTTTTTCTACATATAAATACTGATCCACTTTAAGCTTCAACTGTCTGAACATCACTAAAATCAAGAATGTGAACTACACCTAAAATAGTTTATTAAACTACATAGTATTGCTAAGTTTGGTGTTAGGAGTTAACTAACCCTCTGCCTTATACTCTATTACTTCTAGAAATAGTGTTTTATGAGCATTTGTAGGGAAATTCATTTTACATTATCATAAGCTGTTTATACTCCCTTCACCCAAATATTTATACTTTCATATAAAGTTTAAAATGAGATCTTAAACCACTGTTTTTAAGTGGGATTATTGTTTTAAATGCTGGGATAAAGTAAAATTTTCTCTTAAAAAATATAATAGCAGCAGCTAATACTTACTGACCACTTACAGTGTATCAGGAATTGTAACAGCCACCTTAGTTTATACTCTTTGAGGGAGGTATTATCATCATACTCACCACACCCAAAGCACAGAAAAATTAAGTATTTGCTGAGGGCACCCAGAGGAGTGCCCAGGTTGGAAGTGGAATATAGGCAGTATGACCACAGAGACTAACTTGTAACTCAGTTACTTAGAGTAACGACTACTAACAAGGACACCGGTTAGGTAAGCTGAACAAATACTTGGTTTTATTCCTACAAAACCTCAAAGCTATCAAACCTCATATTATCAGACAAACCAAGAAAACCCAGTCTAGGGGCTGCCCTGGTGGCACAGTGGTTGAGAGTCCGCCTGCTGACGGGTTCGTGCCCCGGTCCGGGAAGATCCCACATGCCATGGAGCGGCTGGGCCCGTGAGCCATGGCCGCTGAGCCTGCGCGTCTGGAGCTTGTGCTCCGCAACGGGAGAGGCCACAACAGTGAGAGGCCCACGTACCACAAAAAAAAAAAAGAAAACCAGTCTGAATTAAAAGAATCTAAATTATAAAAATCTTCTATGGAGATGCAATTTTATTACTTTAAGTCAGTAATACTAAACTACTGAACTAGACCAATAATTAAATTTTACCCTTTTAGATTTACTTTACAAACAATTTGTAACACAGTAAATGTTCCCATACAAATTATGCTTCAAAAACACATTTGTGGGGCTTCCCTGGTGGTGCAGTGGTTAAGAATCCACCTGCCAATGCAGGGGACATGGGTTCGAGCCCCGGTCCGGGAAGATCCCACATGCCACGGAGCAACTAAGCCCATGTGCCACAACTACTGAGCCTGTGCTCTAGAGCCTGCGAACTACAACTACTGAAGCCCGTGTGCCACAACTACTGAAGCCCACGTGCCTTGAGCCTGTGCTCCACAACGAGAAGCCACCACAATGAGAAGCTCGCACACCACAACAAAGAGTAGACCCCGCTCACCACAACTAGAGAAAGCCCGCACACAGCAACCAAGACCTAAAGCAGCCCAAAATTAAATAAATTAAATAAATTAATTAAATATATAAATTTAAAGCAAAAAACCACCACACATTTGTTCTCTTGATTTCTGTATGCATTCTTTTCCAAACTTTTGTATCTGTGTTCTTTTCTGGACAGAGTACAAAGATAAATTTTATTCTAGTCCTAAGCATTGAAATGAATGTCAAAAAAATGGAACTGAGGCATTTTTAATGAGATCCCTAAGGACATTTTAGAAGGTCCATAAATGCCTTGAAATTAATTATATTTTATAAACTATCAATTATAAAAATGCTATAATTATAAAAATTATTGTGTTGTGCCATTTTTCAGAGAAGAAAATGGCACAGAGCCCTCATCTGATCCCAAATAGGTAAGAAGTGGTCTAAATAAAATTTTAGTCCATTTCTTAGTTAGAAATTCACTTATGCATAAGAAAATGCTTAAACTTTTTCAGTGATCCAAGATCATTCTGAATACGCTGTTTTGCTTTTAACAGTGTCTGCTCTCCTATATTAAATAAATTATACTTTCAACTTTAAACCTACCGCAACTTCATTAGTATCTCCGTGCTCAAAATATTCCTGTATGATTGGTGTTAAAGTCTTCTCAAATGCCATTTCATCCAAAGGCAAAACTACAGTTTCATAAACACAGTTTTCCTGGAAAGGGAAGGGGCAGAAAGTTATAAATTAAAGAACAAAATATTCAGATGAACTGAAATTGTTTCACAATTTTATACTCCAACTGGTTAGTAATACCCATTCAGGGCAAGAAAAAGAGATGCTACATACTTTGATCACTTGTATAATATAAAAACAGAATCTATGTCACTGTTCTTTTATAAAATCTGAATACAATAAACCAACATACAGATTAAAACCACTAACTACAGCAAATATATGACTTGCTTCTGATCCCCCATATCTTCTGTTAATTTTTTTTCTCTCTCCCACAAAACCAATACTTCAGTGACCAAAAAGCTTTAAGCTTCCTATCACACCTAGTAGTTCCATTAAAACTTCACTTAAAAAAAAAAAAACAGCAGGAGCCAAAGCCTTCATGATTAGTATTATGATAATAAAAAAGCCCTTATAACAAAAATCAATGTTGTAGTGACCAAAATATCTCTTAAGGAAAAAGCATTATTCAACTGAAATTTCAAAAAGAATAAGATGTCCAATAATCTTCTATCCCCCTTCTCTGCAAAAAAAAGCCCTGAAATGTTTATATGCAACTCGTGACTGGCTTCAGTCTAACAACATACTTTCAAGTCTTTCAAGACTATATATTAAAATTAGAACATTTAGCAAAGATTTTATAGCACTTGAATCTTACTGGTTTTAAAATATATTTTTCATGTTCCCTTAGAAATATTTCCATGTCTAATTATTAAATTCAGAAACCAAGTGCAAATTATTCATACACTACTATCAGTTAACTTGGTTTTCTAATCCAAAATTAACCTGACAGTCTGAAAGGACTGAATATATATGATTTAGATATACATACTAATGTGTGTAATATGTGTACACACATATATACACACTCATATACATATCAGATAATCACACAAATTATAATCACACATTATAAAATTATATATATATATGATTTGAATGGTATAGACTATACATATAGAATACATGATTTGACAAATGTATGAGTATACTACAAACATGAGGTCAAAAAGTTTATAAGTATTTTAAGTATATATTACAGAAAGTAAAACACTTCTACCTGGTCATCATCATAGTTAGGATCTTTCACATCCACCTCTTCCACATCATATACCTGTCCAGGTGTACCCCAGACACCTTTGCCTCCAGCACCACCTGAAAAAGTTTAGAACTGAGAAAGGAGAGTGCATAATGTCCATAGTTCATAAATTTTAATTGAAATCTGAAATAATTCTAGATGTTCAGGTGTTAATTCAATAGCAGTTTAAAAACTGTATTTTAATTTCTATGCTAGTGATTTTGCCAGTTGAGAATTATATGTTAAGCCTCTTTTTATTCAGATCACTGATTTTTCAGTAATGATTAAATATTACATAGTTTATAACCTATTTCCAGAAAAACAAGTTGAAATAGCCTACAAAGTTAAAACTAAAAAGGCAGGTGCTTTAAAATAAAAGCAAAAACAAACAAACAAAAAAAATCAGAAAAATAGCTGTAGTGGCGACCTCAAGGCAAGTGATACTGCAGTGGAGCTCTAAATTCTATCTGACATATCTTGGGAACAGCAACAACAAAAAAGAAATATGCTGAGCCAGAAAGATGTGGCATGGAAAACGCCACAAGGGAGAAATTATTCAAAAACGAAGTACACTGACCACCATCAAATGTTTTAAAGTCAAATACTCTTTAGATATAAAAAGAAACAAATACTTCACAACTAGAAATATGTTACAAATAACTAATTGCTATTGAAGCATTAACAGAACTAATCATCATTTCTACTTCTCTACATACAAATTCACCAGCAGAAGTTTAACAATTCCAACTTTCAAGGTTGCTTTACTAAATAAACGTATTGAAATGTTTTTATAAGCTCAGTATATTGCATTATTTTTAAAGAACTTGTACAGTATCACCAGTTTTGGGGGGGGGAGGTTTTTATTTTACACATAGAGTATAATTCTTGCCACCAGAGCAAAACAGAATCTGATAACTGGGTTTCATTTTGACCCAGCCAATGGTTGCAGAGCCATTCAACAAAAATAACAATTTCTGACAGGGCACAAAAACATTTTACAAGTATCCTAGGCCATAATTTGAAGCTCCCACCATTTAGAAGTTGGTGAAATCTCCAAATTGCATCAAAATTCTATGACAGACAGAGGCTGACAGACCCCTCATTCAACAAATATTTAAGTACCCAGATTGCTAGTCACTACTCCAGGCACTGGAGATACAGCAGTGAAACAAGACCATTCCACTCCAGTACCTAAAACAAACAGACCTGAAAAGAACTCAGAACCAGATCTACAAAATTATTAAAATTCTGACCCAGATATTACCAGTCAAATTATATTTATCATGTATTCTTAACAATGGACATAACTAATTAGATTCATTAGATAATAGACATGATGAATTTCTGGCCCTACTTCTTTCAAGCAGAATTAGAGAATACATGCACAATTCTTAACTGTGAAGAACACTGGTGTGTATTTTGCTGGAAATATGAGATAAAGTACTGCTCAAGAAAACTAATCTACTCAAACAAGAAAAAAAGGTTCAACTTAAAAGAAAAAGTGGTATGGTCCTCAGATTATTACTATGTAAAAACATATACAAGCCGTAAAACCTTAACATTATCACTGTTTAAATTTCTCTCATTCTTAGAACAAGGAAACTGTAGTATAATAATCAGATAATATTTTTTCCATTTGTGTCTTTGGACGTGGTATATACTAACCTTTCTTTGGTAGTCCCCTTCCTTTCCCAGATCTGGATCGCCTATCTAGCAACCTTCCCTTTGGACTGGTTGGTACAGTTACTCCACTTCTAAGGCCTTCACTTCCGTTATCACTGACGGAATCGCCTCTGCCGGAGTCCCGGGACGAGTTTTTCCGTAGCCGCCTTTTCACCTTGGCATTAATTTTAGCTTCATTAATGGAGGATGCCGAAATCCAATTTCCATTTATCTCATTCTTTATTTCCTCAGTCCCAGCATTTTCTTCATCACCAGAAAAGAGAGAGTCACTTAAATTATCAGGCTCTTAAAAAGAAAATGAAGGAAAAGAATTCTAAGTATTTTAACCATCTACTGCTATACCAGTTATAGTCATAAGTTATACCGAGTTGAATCACATGAAATTATCATTTTTGTAGGTTACAGTCACATATTGGCAATTTCATATGGCTCAGTCCTATACATGACAACAAACTAGTAGTACTTTTCACATTACCATGCCAAATGAACTAAGGCACTGAATGTTAATGAAAAATTTTACTGAAAGCATGTTATTTCATGTGTTTGTATCATAAAACCTTCGTTAATATAAACAACCAAATACAGTACAAAACCTTTGAGACTTTTATGAGCTAAGACAGTCAAGCAATTGGAGATAGTAAGAAAAGACTAAGGATCTTTAGGGAAGGTAGATAAACTAATATTTACAGAATGCCTATTTACCAGGCACTAGGCTGGGCACTTTGTCATTTATCCACAAGTTTGAGAGCTATTTACTACATTATTTATACAGACAAGGAAACTAAGGCTAAGACTGTTTAAATAACTTGCCAAATACCTCATAATTAATTGTGGACACTTAGAAAATAGTACTAATCCAAAGAGCATGAAAGGCATTTAGCAAATACGTGATCATATACGATTACTGTGCCAAACTGCTGATGCTTCACTGCTTTCAAAGAAAGCCATCATCTCAAAGTTCTAATTCATCTCTCCAAACCTGACTCACACTACTTACCATTCTCTGAAAATCTTCCAGACTGTGTAAGATTTGTACATTATCCCCTGAAAGACAGCAACATTAGGAGTTCCCAAAGGTCCTCCATTTAGAATGTCATCCTCACTGCTCTTTTCAGTTACCAAAATCCTTTAGGATATACAGCTGGAGTCTTACTTCCTCCATGAAAACTTTCCTAACAATTCTAGCCACAATAACACTCATACACTGCTCATTTACCACATCATGGAAATCACTTTATTCTTTTTATATGTCATTGCTTTTCCAAATAAGTCATAAGCCTCAAAAGAGGAACCATGCCTATACTGTAGTTTTTGTATCCTCAGCACCTAGCAGAGTATCCTTTATACCATCAACTCCAATGTCAATGGAGATCAAATGACATGGAGACACTGGGCATTACTCCAAAAACTTTTTAAGTCAGAAAGCTACTGAATTAGTTATCCCTGGGCCCAAGTTTTGTTCATTATGACTCACTCAACTCAGAGCTGAATCCCTCAAATGTTTTTAAATATTCCTAATAATTAGGATGTGTCAAGTCTATATGCATGGGCTTTAACATGTTTTTTTTTTAAGTAATAATATGTAGAAACTAAAAATTTTTTAAATCAACCTATAAAAAGAAGCACAGATGTGTTAAAATCTTTACAATTCTTGACAAAAAGTATGAAAGTTAGTAACAAACCCTGTGGTAATCAAAAAACAAACAAAACATTAAGTAGAGCCAAATTACTTCGGCAGTCTCATAAGTAGTCTGCTGCCTTCAGTCTTCAAACCATTCTCCAAACTGCATGGAGACTGATTTCTCCCACTGAAAACCCTAGGTATTCCTATTGGGTCGAAATGAAGTGTAAACTCATTACATTGCAATGTTAGGTCCTTCATGATCTTGCCCGTATCACTAGAATAGCTGCTGACCACTCCCACATTCAAATGGTCAGAGCTGAGATCTGATACCATAGGTAGATGATGGGGGAATTAGTTTGTCAGAGGAATACAGGATATATTAAAAAAAAAGAGAAATTATAAAATGAGAGACCAGCTAAGAAAATGTTGCAGTATTCAGTCACAAACTAACTGGAAAGGGCAAGGTTAATAACTTTGGGGTAAATAAGAAAGTGACACTTTCAAAGAAAAACTAAAGGGCTTTCAAAGAGAATAAAGAATAAAACAGTGTTTTAAAAATTTTTAGACTAGGAAAGGAAGCCAGTGTTAGGAGGGTCAGTTTGAGACATCATCATAACTAAACTACTATGACTAGTAGTAACAGCAGTAGCAGTAGTCAGTCATAATAGTCGTATTACTTCTTCTATCATTACCATCAGTACTGTTACCTACTGTATCAGGTTCCAAGCACTTTACATACATGGTCTATAATCCTCACAAAGCTCTATAATGAAGCTGTTTATCCTCATTTTTCAGAGAGAAAATGTTTCATAGAAAAGTTATATATCTAAAAAGGACTGTGGCCAGGATTCAAACCCACATTTGAATCTTAGACGACTATAACTATAGAAAATACAAAGCTAGAGTACAGCAGAGTGGTGACAGCTAAAGAAATAGGCAACAAGGGAATGAATACAAAGAGAGAAAAGAAGAGGAGGAAAGGGAAGGAAAGACCAGAGACCAGACAAATCAGATGGCATTTCATGTAAGAGTGGATGACTGAAGAAAACATTAAACATCTACCTCTAACATATTGCTTTCATTATTCTACAATTAAGGTAAGCTGCCACAACTGATCCAGAAGATAAAGGCCTCTCTTAGAATGCTTTAAAATGTCCCTCAGAGTACTAAAGTATTCAAGCAATCATATGTCCTACACTTCAGTTTCTTCTCTTCAACTATTTTAATATCCTTTCAAATACACATTTATGTATCTACAACAGTAGACACATCTAGGTATATTTTATATATTAGATCTTATAATTTTTAACCCATGTTTGTATCAACTGCTCTTTTATATTCTGCTATTCATACTCACCTAAGTTTTGGGGTTCCATAACCACCACTGATCTGACTTTAAGAAGACCAAAATTAAAAAGATAAAAACCCTGAGTACAGAATCTGGTGACTTCTTTTCTACTATGTACTAATTCCCTCTTTCTGAATTCTCTGACATCTCAATAACCAGCCCAACTTATATTACACCACAGTACCAGATGATCACATTTTCAATTACTGGTCCACTGAGTTATATAATTAACAATATTAGCTCATTTTCATTTGTGACATACATAATATGTGCTATGGGTATGACACACATGCACGGTATCTCACTTAATCCTAACAATAAACCTATAAAGAGGGTATTTATAATCCCAGCTTTATACATGAAGAACTGAAGGTCAAAGCAAATAACCCACTTTCCCCAAGTAACAGAGATGGTAAAAGTAGAAGTTGGAATTAGTACACTAGTCTGTCTGGCTTGGACTATTTGTTACAGGAAGCATTTATTGCAAAGAAGGTCTCCCTTAGGCTCATCGAAGTACTGAAGTATTTAAGGAAGTACTCAGCAGAGGCATCAAGAACAAGATTAAAACAAGGACTTGTTATAGTTAGAAAACAAAAAGTATAAAACTTAGAGCTGTGCCATCTAATAGAAATATAATGCAAGCCAAATACGTAATTTTAAATTTCTCAGTATTCATATTAAAAACTAAAAAGAAACAAGTAAAATTTATTTTAATATATTTTATTTAATCTAATAGATCCATTATATCAATTCAACATGTAGCCAATAGAAAAAATTACTGAGGATTTCATCTCTTTCTTTCATACCAAGTCTCTTGAAATCTGGTATGTAATTTTGTACCTACGATACATCCCAATTCAGGTAAGTCACATTTCAAGTGCTCAACAGCCATATGTGACTACTGGCTATACCAGACAGTGCAGAGAAGAAACAATTACCTATCTGTGAAATATATTCTTAAATTTTATTATTACCATTCTCACCTCAATGAAGCAGGGACATGATACCAATTTGTAATCCTAAAAAACAAGTACTCATACAGCTATTGTATATAAAGCAGCACCAAAATAATCATTAATTATTGTAATTTTTTCAACTATAATTTTCTAGTACACTTTAAATCAGGTTCGTAAATACAAAATAGCAAAGAAGTTTCAACTTCAAAGTATGCATTCAGATCAAAGAAAACTATGTAACTGGACACAATAGTGAATTAAAGTCACTGAAAAAATGAAGCTGTAGTATTAAAAAATGAAATACGTTAAACATATTTACAGAGATTTTTTCAATATTAACCATCAAGCAAAGAATTATCTAAAGTGTACCAACATGAAAAGTTCTCACTCTTGAGACTATTTCAAAATCCTAATTAACTCTCTACAAAGATTATTCTGAAAACTATATATACATTTTCAGTGATCTGAAGTTATTTAGCTTTTGGACATATTCCACAAAACCGTTTTTATGATAATAATGTACTACTGAAGCATTATGGAAAATCAGGGGAAATACACAGTTAATTTATAATATACAGATTATTAGTTAGGAAAGATATCAATGATACCAATAGTTTATATTATAAAGACCACTAACTAGCTCATGTGAGAACAGTAATGAGCAGGTTCACTATTCTTCTTCTCTTCTACACCATATAGTTTATTATGAATAGTGGAGAATAAACATATGAAATGTGAAAGGACAGGCAGAAAAATACAACATGTGATGAATTTCATAAAAATAAGAATCACAAACTTGATTTTTAAAATATGACCTGTTTTCTTATAGCATGAGTAAGATGGTTTTTAAAGTAAAGAAGTTTTCATAAAATTTGGTATGGCCTGAAACTTGCTCACAATACAGTCAAGGTTCCTTCAAGATATTATTTACCTGTAGGGTTTACATTCAGTATCTGCTCGTTTTCTACATCCATCGTTCCTTAATTTCACTTGCACTGATTAAATTACCAAATGGAACTCTTCCTCTGGGATGTTATTTCTTTAAAAAAAAAAAAAAAAAAAAGCTTCAACATCTTCCAAACCAATATAATTAACGTAAATTCAATTTACTTACTCAGACTGTTAAAAAAAAAAATCACCACATAATTCCATTTTTTTTAAAGCATTCACTTTACTTTCAAAGAGCTTCCCCTAATTAACATTTGGTTTCAATCTTCTTGATAAGTTTATCTGTGTCAAAAAAAAAAAAAAAGCCTGTATTTCTGAATGTGCCAAAGCACCCCTTTAACTTGGAATTAAAAGATGTGTTTGCTACCATACGACCCAGCAATCCCACTACTGGGCATATATCCTGAGAAAACCATAATTCAAAAAGTCATATACCACAGTGTTCATTGCAGCTCTATTTACAATAGCCAGGACATGGAAGCAACCTAAGTGTCCATCGACAGATGAATGGATAAAGAAGATGTGGCACATATATACAATGGAATATTACTCAGCCATAGAAAGAAACAAAACTGAGTTATTCGTACTGAGGTGGATGGACCTAGAGTCTGTCACACACAGAGAAGTCAGAAAGAGAAAGACAAATACCATATGTTAACACATATATATGGAATCTAAAAAAAAAAAAAAAAAGGTTCTGACGAACTTGGGGCTGGACAGGAATAAAGGCAAAGATATAGAGAATGGACTTGAGGACACGGGGAGGCGGAAGGGTAAGCTGGAACGAAGTGAGAGAGTGGCATGGACATATATACACTACCAAATGTAAAACAGATAGCTAGTGGGAAGCAGCCGCATAGCACAGGGAGATCAGCTCTGTGCTTTGTGACCACCTAGAGGGGTGGGATAGGGAGGGTGGGAGGGAGGGAGACGCAAGAGGAAGGAGATATGGGGATATATGTATATGTATAGCTGATTCACTTTGTTATAAAGCAGAAACTAACACACCATTGTAAAGCAATTATACTCCAATAAAGATGTTAAAAAGAAAAAGATATGTTTGCTCTACATGCTTATTTCAAGTTAAAGGAATATATACACATTCCAAATTTTTTAGGAATACCAGGCCTCATAATTAATCTGCTATACATAGATATTGATTAGTTTGTTACCAATGAACTCTAAGAACTAGTACTCTAAAATGCAAACAACGTGGTTTTGGTTAAAAAAAAAAGACATGATTGACTTATTTTTCACACTAAAACATATCTGAAGGCAGATAAATCTGCCATTTCATCACGTAGGCATCTGTAATTACTGTTCTAAGACTCTGAGATCAGGAGAAATTTTTTAACATCTTTATTGGAGTATAATTGCTTTACAATGGTGTGTCAGTTTCTGCTTTATAACAAAGTGAATCAACTATACATATACATATATCCCCATATGTCCTCCCTCTTGCATCTCCCTCCCACCCTCCCTATCCCACCCCTCTAGGTGGTCACAAAGCACCGAGCTGATCTCCCTGTGCTATGTGGCTGCTTCCCACTAGCTATCTGTTTTACATTTAGTAGTGTATATATGTCCATGCCACTCTCTCACTTTGTCCCAACTTACCCTTCCCCCTCCCCGTGTCCTCAAGTCCATTCTCTACGTCTGCGTCTTTATTCCTGTCCTGCCCCTAGGTTCTTCAGAACCTTTTTTTTTTTTTTAGATTCCATATGTATGTATCAGCATACGGTATTTGTTTTTCTCTTTCTGACTTACTTCACTCTGACAGATTCTAGGTGCATCCACCTCACTACAAATAACGCAATTTTGTTTCTTTTTATGGCTGAGTAATATTCCACCATATATATATATATATATATATATGCCACATCTTCTTTATCCATTCATCTGTCGATGGACACTTAGGTTGCTTCCGTGTCCTGGTTATTGTAAATAGACCTGCAATGAACATTGTGGTACACGACTCTTGTTGAATTATGGTTTTCTCAGGGTATATGCTCAGTAGTGGGATTGCTGGGTCATATGGTAACTCTATTTTTAGTTTTTTAAGGAACCTCCATACTGTTCTCCAAAATGGCTGTATCAATTTACATTCCCACCAACAGTGCAAGAGGGCTCCCTTTGGGAGAAATTTTTTAAATCAGCATTTTCTATAATGAGAGAATTACTTTTATAATCTGAAAAACCCATTCTTTTTTTTTTTTTTAAATCTTACCTATTTAAGAAAGGAATAAGTACAATGACATTAGCATCTCTATATTTTAGACCTTGGTTTCAAAATGGCTTAAAAATTATTAATGCTGGAAGGTTCTGGTTGATGAAATCAGTTACCTTTTATTTAGACAATTAGTGATAAAAATCAACTGTTACTTGTAAAAAAAAAAAACACTATCAAAATATATTTTCATAAAAACTATCACCAGAAGATTTAACCAAATGCGATTTCAGAATCTCTCTGGAAATATTTTTTAAATAGTGGTTTAGAGTACTTAAGTATTTATCTGTTTAAGAATTTATCTGTTTAGGTAACATAGGTTAGATGTAAGTCCTTCCGGCCACTTATAATCATTTCCGCAACAGTGTGACCTTTTTTTAAGATATAAAGTGCACAAATTAATAAGAATGACTAATAAACTAATTACAAAAAAGCATTTAGTTTTTATATAACATAACCTACTGTTAGTTGTCATTTTAGAAAGACGATATGATGCCTCCTGAAACTCAAAGGGAAAACTGACTTTTAAATTATATGTATATGTATAACTGATTCACTTTGTTATAAAGCAGAAACTGACACACCATTGTAAAGCAATTATACCCCAATAAAGATGTTAAAAATAAAAAAAGATATATATACAAAAATAGTTTGTAAACATAAACATTTAGTATCCTCCAGGACTGAAAATGCCTTATTTGTTTCATTTCAGTATATGAATTACATGTTATAGGAGAGTGAAAATGTCACATGATACGTGTGTGAGATTTTTAAACTGGAGTTACATTTAAAAAATCATTTTCATTCTTGCTACAAATATGATCTTCAAGAGAATACTTTCTGAAGAACCTAACTAATAAAGGAAATGATTATAACTAATGTTTTAAAAGCCCTTTATAATTCAAAAAGAATTTTACACGCATTATTTCATGTACCTCTCAGAACGATCTTGAGGTAGGAACTTCACTTTGCATACAACTAAACAGATTCAGAGAAGGTAGATCACTAATCTCTCCAAAGAGAGATAGCTGCTCACTGGAAGAACCAGGATTAGAACCCAGACCTTCTAAATCCACTACTGTTTGCACAAGTTCAACGCAAGACTTTAATATCCCACAGGAAGACTCTTTTCTAGGGTTAACAGAGAGAAGCTTACAAAAACACAGACCCCTACTGTTACAACAAATTTTTAAATACTGCTTTTCAAACACTAAAAATAATACCTAAACTATTACACAAACGGCAGGCAAAGAAAATTATCAGGTAATTGACTACAAATAACTTACCAGGTTTGTTTTTATTAAATAATTATCACAACAACAAGAAAAAGTCCTGTCTGGGTCTTTTGGCAATGATAACACATTCAAGAACTCAGGCACACTTGATAGAAACACAGGTGTTTTAAAAGAGTTTACAGAAAGATAAAGATGTGCTCCCTGTTTTTACTCTCTTCAAAGTAATGAGGGTTTCCAGTTACTTAACAATCCTTAAAATTTTTGCCCCAAACTTAAATGTAAAGCAAAAACTCTAAACTCCACATCCTTCATACTAAACCATAAAATTAATTTTCAGTAAGAAAACAAAACTGTAAGTTAGACAAAAGGCTGAAATTAAACATTGTTTTCATTTCTCCAGTGTGTTTCACAGAAACATACAATCAGAAGTATTCAATTGCCAAGACATTTACTAAAAGAGTCTGGCTTTCCCACCCCACCTCCCCCCAAAAATCTATTTCCTGAAATATACCTCATAAACCACTTCAACATTTTTTTGGAGTCAAGTTTAGGCCATACATTAACTACTACTTGTATTCATTCCAGGGCTACAATCATAGCTAACTAGCCTTTTAAAACAAAATCAGCTAAAAGCATTCGACCACAATGATGCAAAAATAAGCAGGAAAGAAAAATATCATTTATTTTTGCACTCCTAGCAACCATGTTTCCTTTCTCATTACTACAACAGAAAAACCAATCAAAATATAACTCAAAGACGCTTGCTGAGATATTAAGGAGTTTAATAAACCTGGAATAAAGGAAAGTTAAGGGCATAAATACCAATAATTTACAACACATCTGCAGTGGTCCTTTTTTAAAAAAAAGTGAATGGTGGTTCCTAAAAAGCCTTACATTAGTAAGAATGCCAAAATTCTAAAATTTAACAGTGAAAATGCAACAAAAACACAGGCGGTGACTTTATATTCCCCCAGAGGAAGGTGCATTTTTAATCATTTTAATCATCTGTAGATATCACACAGTTGCTAGCTATGCGGTCAGTTCTCACTAGGGTGTAGGGAGACAGGCGATTTTGACGTCTGCAGTTTTGAAGCTCTTGGAAAAACAAACACCCTCCCCTTGAACACTGCAGCACCAAATTGACAAATACAGCCTATACAGCAAGCGTTTCACAGAAGGGGGCTCCCTTCCTGCCTTTGTTTTCTCCTGGAAATTTCATTTAAACTAAACAGCGACCCTTTACCCGACCGGGGGGTGGGGGGGCGGTCTGCGAAGTACGTGCAGAGCCCGGGCGGCGGGCACGTGTCCGCCTCCCAGAAGCCACTCCCGCCGCGGCCCGGCCCGCTTCCCCGCCGCGCAGGCCGGGACTCTCGCAGCACCCATTCAAGGCCGACCCCCGGGGGATGCTGGACCGGGGCGGCCGGAGGGCCGGGTCTGGGAAGACGGGCCGGGGGCCCCAAGGAGGCCAGGGGGCGGGGAAGGCGCAAACCTTCCTCACAGGATTTCAGTCAGGCCAGAAAGTCGCCTCCAGACGCCCACCCCCAAAGGAAAATATAAACTCGGCCTTCTGGGGGACGAGGAGCCCCTCGCCGGCGAGCGCCCCGCGCGCCCCTCTAAGCCCGGAGGGGGTCCGGGAGGCGGTGGGCCCGCGCCGCCACGCTCTGGGCCCAGGCCTCCCCAGCCCGGGGCGTTGGGGCGGGCGCGGCTGGGCCTGCCGAGCTCCAAAGAGGCAGCGGACCCCTCCCCGCCGGCTCGGACCTGACCTGGCCGCGGCCTCCACGCCCCCTCCCCCTCCCAACGAGCGGCTGCCTCCGAGAAGAGGCAGGGGCTGCGGGAGAGGTCACAGTCGTCCCAAGCGCGTGAGCCGCGCCGCCGCTACTGACCCCTCAGGCCGCCGCCGCCGCCGTTCGTCCACGTCCCTGGTCCGCCGGCCCCGACACAGCACCTCAGCCCCTGCAGCCGCCTCGAAGCGTCTCGGGCCAGTTTCGCTCTGTTTTTGTTTTGTTCTACCCAGTAACACGGAGGCGACAGGTCAGCGTTTATTGGCCGAGGCGAAGAGCTCTTCTGGCCAATCGTGGCGGTAGAGCGGGAGTTGCGGAGGGAATAGGAGGGAAGTGAAACGTGGAAAGCTGGGCAAGGGCGCGGGAGGGCGCATGCGCGTCGGGCTCCGGGGCCTGGCTGGAGCGGGAGCAAGAGCGGGGAGGGAGGCTGGAGTGGGGGGAGGCTGGGAGGTGCGGCGGGATGGAAGTGTGGGAGAATCGGGCTGCGGACTAGGCTGAAGCCGCTCACCCATTCTCCTCACAGGCCGGTCAGAAACTCCGCGGAAGCAAAGGCTTTGGGATTCCTGAGGGGCCCTGCCTCAATTTCCCGACACTCCTCAAGGGGATACCCTTAACCTCTACATTTCCTTCTCCCACTGGCCCCTGCTCTCTCCTTAGCTCTTACTGTGTGCAAACACCATGCTAAGAAGATTTGCGAATGTGCTCGGTCCTTTGAGGTTGAAATCACTCCCATTTCATAGATGAGGAAACAGACTAAAAAACTCTTTTAAGTCCCGTTGCTAAGTATGCCTAATCGGGTCCCTGGGGTTCAAACTCACACACGTATATAGAATCTAAAAAAAAAAAAAAAATGGTTCTGAAGAACCTAGGGGCAGGACAGGAATAAAGACGCAGATGTAGAGAATGGACTTGAGGACACGGGGAGAGGGAAGGGTAAGCTGGGACGAAGTGAGAAAGTGGCGTGGGCATATATACACTACCAAATGTAAAATAGATGGCTAGTGGGAAGCAGCCGCATAGCACAGGGAGATCAGCTCGGTGCTTTGTGACCACCTAGGGGGGTGGGATAGGGAGGGTGGGAGGGAGACGCAAGAGGAAGGAGATATGGTGATATATGTATGCATATGGCTGATTCATTTTGTTGCGCAGGTGAAACTAGCACAACGTTGTTAAGCAATTATACTCCAATAAAGGTGTTAAAAAAAAAAATCTCACACATTCCCGGCTCCAAGGTTGAGGTTTTCAACCATGGCTATAATTTCTTCATTGAACCTTTGGCCTCCCGTGGCTGTTCTCTGCATCTTTTCCTCCTGGCTGCCTTCTCTTTGGCTAGTCTTTTCCTCACATTCTCCCTAGTTTCCCTATTCCCTGAGATAACAACCAGAACCTTCTGCTATCTCTGTCTTCTCAGGAGAGGACTTAGCCAGTATCTCTGGCCAGATTTTCTGATTGTCTGATGTGCAACACCTGAATGGTCAATTAGTCTTTCTGGAACCGAAGTGAGCTCCTTCCCCTGGCTTACCCCTTTCTGCCAGTCATCCTGCCTGGGAATCATCTCTAATGCTATTATTTCCCTACATACACGCAACACACATACACACACACACAACAAAAATCTGTTGCTAGCTTCCCATTGCCTGCTTGGAGCATCACCTCAGCCAGGCATTCAAAGCCCCATGGATGGGCTTCCCTGGTGGTGCAGTGGTTGAGAGTCCGCTTGCCGACGCAGGGGACACGGGTTCGTGACCCGGTCCGGGAAGATCCCACGTGCTGCGGAGCGGCTGGGCCTGTGAGCCGTGGCCGCTGAGGCTGTGCGTCCGGAGCCTGTGCTCCGCAACGGGAGAGGCCACAACAGTGAGAGGCCCGCATACCACAAAAAGAAAAAAAAGCCCCGTGGTGTGACTTGAAGACTTTCTAGCCATATCTCTCCACACCCCTCCCAGTCCACACACACCCGGTGACTGCAACCCACTTGGCCCACTCACTGTTCCATATGCTTCCCCACCACTTTGAAATGCCTCTCCTCTTAGCTCTGCTTGATGCAGTCCTATTCATGCCTCATGGGTCTCCCACACAGTCCTCCTTAAGCCTCTTACTTGATATGATCTGCCAGTCTCCTGATTCCTCACAGTATTGGCTTGTTGCACCTCTAGAGGCGCTGATCACGTTCTACCTGACGTTTTATCTGAGTCCCTGTCTCTTCTCCTCCATTAGACTGTCACCTTGTTGACAGCAAGACCTGTGTCTTACTCATCTGTTATTGTTGTAGTGCTTAAGAAAATGTCTTGCACATTTATTGTACCAGTGCAATAAATACAACTTGATCCAGGTTCACAAAGGTTCTCAGCAGTTGATGCTAATCCTCATCTCCTGGCCAGGTGCCTCCTGGCATGGCCAGGCTCTGAATTAGCTTCATGAGTCACTTTTTAAAAGCAAAGCTTCCTGGTCAAATTCAATTT
This sequence comes from Aethalodelphis obliquidens, assembly GCF_003676395.1. Classification (NCBI taxonomy): domain Eukaryota; kingdom Metazoa; phylum Chordata; class Mammalia; order Artiodactyla; family Delphinidae; genus Aethalodelphis; species Aethalodelphis obliquidens. Next base: position 26,774,242 of record NW_020837955.1, on the reverse strand, counting down.
TGTTTTGTTGTTTTTTTCCATCACCTACAACTGTCTCCTTTCCCTTCTCTGTCAGAGCGCCACTATCCTCCACTGATCACTGACTTCTGGCTCCTTTTTTATCCACCCCGTTCTTTCTCCCCATTTTCCCTTTCTGACTCCTGCTAGATTCTTTCATTTACTCATTTAACACATAACCTATGGCACACACAGGCTGCAATGGGCAGGCACCCCAAGAACGATGAGATAACAAGAGTGCGATAAAATTACCCATTTTTAAAAGCATCTAAAACAACCGCTATCTTTAAGCAAATTACCCCCAAAAGGACCTATTATAAAGTAAAATGTTCACATTCTTTTTACCTATTATCTCAAAGACCACCCATGATGCCTGGCATCCCAGGACCCACCTTAGGGAATGCCCCTCTAGTTGGATGTGGTTGACCAGTTTGGACCAGGCAGTCAGGAAATGAGGTTCTAGTCCTAGCTCCCCTCACTAGCTCCCGGAAAGAACTTCAGCCCCTCTCAGGACCTCTGTTTTTTCACTAGTAAAATTCAGAAATTGGCCTCTGTTAGTAGTTCCCAGGATGTTTTCCAAAGAACCTGAATTTTGTGGAATTTTAATGGATATCATTTTTTTAAACGGGGGAGAGATTGTTCCATAATTAAATTGACTTGAAAATAAATTGTTTAAACAAAGTTAAAACTGGTTTTCAGTTTTTTGTTTTGTTTTGTTGCCCCAAATCTTCTCAGTATCTTTAATAAGCTGATGTGCCTTGAGAATCTTGAGGGACCAGAGTAGGAAGCTCAGTAGTGTTTCCCCAACTGACTTAAACACAGAACCTAAGTAACAGAATCAGTGTTACTCAGAAACCACTTTGGAAAATACAGATGACAGCCTCTATCACCAACATTCCTGCCAGCTGTTTTGAACACTGGCCACCTGTTCTAAACATTTTAAAAGAATAAAAAAAATCAAAAGAATAAGCTGAAAAATGGAAAAGTATCCAAGCGCCAAGAATTTTTGCCCACCAAATCAATCCACAAATATTTGTTGTGTGCCAATTCTGTGAAAAGCACGGAGCTGATCCACGTGTGTTCTTGGCAAAAGGCATTGTGTTCTACCTTAGGGTAGGTGATGCCTGAAGCACAGAGCTGCCCAGGCTTCTGGGCCACAACGTACCTTTTCATTTCACATTATAATTGCTCACAAACTGACTTTTCCATTTCCTAAAACCCTGTGCCTATGGGTTATGTTAATTTAGCTGTCGGATGAGAGAAAAGGAGAGAGCCCTTCCCCCTCTCCAGAATGATGGAATTACTACTTCCATTTCCCTTAAGAATGACCTATTCCAGGAGCTTAGGCCATGAAGGGCCACCGCTGTGGCCCAGGATGAGATAACTGTTCAGAGGTGGCAACAGAAGCTCTGTGCTGTGTGTTCAGATAGACATTATGTACCTCGTCTTCCCCAGACCCCTCAGGTTTAAGCACTGTTGATACCTAGAGGTGCACAAAGAGTGTTTAATTTGTTAGGGTGTATGGAGGCAAGGTGAGGGTAGAGGGTGGTTTCTAGTCTTTGCTTCTTGAGACAAGTTATTGACTATGTCCCTAGCTAGCTGTGTTGCTTTGGGTGTTTCACTTCCCCTCTGGGTTGATCAGATGTCTCTGATTTCTTGCACTGTGGAGTTGGCCCTGCAGGGAGTCCTTAAAGAGCCATTTCACTTCTGACACCCCATGATGCTGGGCAAGGCACTGAGATGGCACCTCTGGGGTCCTGGTAGTGGGGGACAAGAGATGAGAGGGTTTGCTGCTGGTGGCAGGGGAGAATTCTACCAGGTGTGAACAGAGGGACTGTCACTCTCAACCCAGGGGCTTTCTCTGAATGCAAAACTCAGATAATATCACCTCCCTCCATCCCATAGCCCGGTGTAGGGTTGGGAGTACTAATGAGTTAATGTGGGTAAGTTACTTAGAAATGCACAGATGCTAGGCAAAAGATAAGCACCTCAAATTACTGCTATTGCCTGTGGAACTCTCTAAGCCCTTTTCATTTGTTGGGCAAAACCCCATTTGAGAACATGAGTTTCTTAGCAACCACTGTTTATGCCCGTGAATGAGATCAAGAAGAGGCAAAAAAAAAAAAAAAAAAGAGGCCACCTCTCTCTGGGGACTGAGGGATGCCTTAGCCCACTTGCTTCCGAAGAACTTTCAGATGCTACCGTCACTTACAACAACTTTATTGCTTGAACTGATATCTCGCCTCCTATTCAGTCAAACCAAGGACTGAATTTTAGGAATTCCTTTAAGGCACTGAATTCTTCTTTAGCACAAATGGTAAAAGACATGAAGCATACTCTGAAGAAAGAGAGAGCTGCATAAAGAATTCTAATAATGATGACAGTAGCTGACATTTGTGTTGTTTTAACACTTACTGAGCACTTTCACATATACTTTCACGCCCTCCCTGTGAAGTGGACAAGCAGATAGCACTCTCTCTGCTTTACAGGTGAGGAAAATGAGACTTGAGTAGATCACTGGTAACCATGGGACTTTTATACTAAAAGGAAATTTGGGGATCTCTCGTCCAAACCCTTCATTTTACAAATGGAGAAAGAGAGACCCGGAGAAGTTAAGTGAGTTGCCCAAAGCGATACAGCTAGTTAGTAGCAGAGCCAGAGTGCAAATGAGTTCCCAGTGTCTCAGCCTTGCACAGGCTAGGGAGCATGTTGACAGGAAGAGTCCAGACCTTCTGGCACTCAGGCCTGGCCTGGACTATCTCTGCCACTCAACTTTGAGTCTCTTGGATAAAAGTTAAATATATGAACATGGGTCCCCAGAGCCTTCTGCTATCAGATGAGCACATTTTAAGGAAGCGGGCTTACTGGAAGTGAGGAAGGAGGGGCCGTAGGGCCTGGGAGGCTTTGTATGTTCAGAAGCTGTTGATGGGGGCATTTTCAAGAGTCTCTTTCCTGAGTAAAGAGCATAGAGTAATGTGAAGCACAGCACAAAGAAGTAGATGCAATGTTTAAAAATAGTGTGTACCAAGAAAGGCGAATGAGGTTTTACTTCCCCAATTCGAGTTTTGAGGGCTTTTCTTCGTGCATTCGTCTTTGTGTTCTTCCCCCCACCAAATCACTCCTGCTACCTGAGGGTTTAGAAACAAGCAAAATGAGGGTTGAGAAGCTCCACCAGATCATCTTTTCCCAAAGAGTCCATAAATTATGACACATCTCCTGCACCTGGCCTGAGTTGTAAGCCTGTGAAAAATCCAGCTCCTCAGAACTGTGCAATCAGGGGACCATTCAGCCCAGTGCTTCCAGCGCTTGCTAAAACTGCCACATCCTGCATTGAATTCATTGTGTTGGGTCTGAGTAGAGAAGAACTCCTCCAGTTGTGTCTCTGGGGCTTTTTCTTTTTCTCTTTTGTATTCTTCTGGAACCCTGGGTCCTCAGCTAGGCTTCACACTTCTCAGAGTTCATTCCCTCTTCTCCAGTGAGCCCTGAGTGCACGTAAACTGCCATTACGCCCTCGTCCAGTCTGCATCCGAACAGTGCCCGCTTGCCTCCCAAACGAGGCAGCAGAGCCCAAGGAGCCTAGTGTGAAACGATGTGGACCTTTTTTTTTTTTTGCGGTACACGGGCCTCTCACTGCTGTGGCCTCTCCCGTTGCGGAGCACAGGCTCCGGACGCACAGGCTCAGCGGCCATGGCTCACGGGCCCAGCCGCTCCACAGCATGTGGGATCTTCCCGGACCGGGGCACGAACCCGTGTCCCCTGCATCGGCAGGCAGACTCTCAACCACTGCGCCACCAGGGAAACCCTGATGTGGACTTTTTGCCCTGGGAAATAAGAGTGAGTGGTCATGGGTGGTGATTAAGAGAGGCTGATCTACAAAGAAACACAACCAGGGAAGGCTGGAGGGGGGTGGAGAGTGGGCTTAAGAGGTCACTGCTGGACAGAGGGAGACACACAAAGAAAAGGAAGTTAATGAAGGGAACGAATCAAACCTCTATTTATTTTGGGAAAAAAAAGAAAGAAAGTAGTGGAAAGTAAGAAAAGAAAAGGGCTAAGCCAAGACATATATTTCTTTTTATTATGAAATGTTTATAATAAAATGAAGTTAGCCCCATGTAAGGTCAGAGACAGAAGAAGATCCTGGGAGATGGCCTAGTGAGACCTACTTGCTCAGAATACAGATGAAAACACTGAGGCCCAGAAAGCGGAAGAGGTCTGGCTCCAGGCGAGGTACAGACAGCCACAGCACCCCTCCTTGCTATGTTCAGCTTTCCTCTCTCAGTATGGTTCTCTGCAACGTCTTGGCCTTCAGCCCTCACTCTTCCTCCTTTCTTCTCTTCCTCCCTTCCTCCCTCCTTCTTTCCTCCCTTCCTTCTTTCCTTTCTCCATTCCTTCTTTTCTCTTCTCTTTCCTTCTTCCTTTCTTTCTTCCTCCTTCCCTCCGTCTTTCTTTCCCCCTTCCTTCCTCCCTTCCTCCCTCTTTTTCTTTCTTTCTTCTTTCTTTCTTTCTTTCCTTCCTTTCCTTTCCTTTCCTCTCCTCTCCTCTCCTTTCCTCTCCATAAAGGGCAGCTTCCACAAAGAAAAACCAGGACTGACATTTTAAAGCAGCCTCAGGAAATCCCCGAACTCTACATTTAACACAGTGTGATTGGCAGCCCTCCAGCACAACTGACAAAGCCAGCATCTCAATAGGAACTAGCAGGCGACAAAGTACAAGAACCAAGAATTCAAAAGAAAGAAAAAAGAATAACTCCTGAGGGGGCCACTTAAAATCTTACCACCATTTCTTGTGTTGTGTATGTGTATGTGCACGTGTGTGCGTGTTTTGTTTTTAGAAAGCTCTCTTTGAGGTCAGTGAATCTAGGTCAGTGATTTATTGATGAGCTTCAAAGGGTACAAGAACCTTCTAAAATTTTATGCAAATTTTATTAGGAATATGTATTTTCTGGTCCAAGGAGTCTGTAACTTCTATTAATTAGACCCCCAAAAGAGTCATATCCCAGAAAAGATCAAGAACTTCTGGAATACAGCATGCTATTATGTTGAGGCTCATCTTCAGAGTGAATTTTCCACCAAGAAATGCCACTGGCTTCTCCTTGGTACATCAAACCAGGTGCAGAATCAAAATACCTTCAAAATAACCACAACAAGGAAACAAATCAAAATCAAATTGGTTGTTGAGATGGCAGTGGTCCTAAAAAGAGCTGGAATGACATTTTGGGACAGCCTAATACTCACTCCAGTCAGGTATGACAGCTACCTTCTATTTTGTTGACTTCCATGGGTCAGTTATATAAACTGAACCTACCATGTATCTTAAACAAAGGATATAGCTCCGATATCCACAAATTTATCTTTTAAAAACTCTTGAACTTACTTAAGAGAGAAGACAGTATATGTTGTCTCTCAAAATATGCTCCACAGATGTTCCAGCACAAAAGCTAGGATGAAGTAACTTGGAGAAAACTCCTGAGTGTCTCCCCTGTTGTGGGATCACAATAAACAATGGTGTTTTAAAGTTTCTGAGAAATCCTAGCATAAGTAAACTCATTCAATTTTCTTTAACCCAATGTTTGCTGACCTTGCTTGACCATGGCACTCTTTTTTACATAATGTCTATTCAAATCTTATGAAATACACACTGGAAAGCAATGATACAGTAGAATGGGACCTGAGCTAGAAGGCAAGAGGCCTGGATTACAGTCCTAGTTCTGCTACTCATTGGATGTGTGACTTTAGGCCATTTGACTGCCCTAAAGGTGCAGAACTTAAAACGTCTCCCAGATTCTTTCTGGGGCTGTGATCTATACAGTATGACGTCTTGGATTCTGCTTATAGCCATTTTCTATGATTATGCATATTTCCACCCAGGAGACTGTACAGTAGTACCTGCTATCCTGATAAGCCACTGTCTCTTAAGAATCCTTCAAAGAGAGAAAGTAAATATCTAAGCACTAGACAGGATGAAACCACACTGCAGAGTGGGGGAGGCTTTATCACTGTGATGAGTGCATGTGAGAAGCTCAAAGCCATAGACCTTAGTAAACAAAAAGGCTGCTGACAGGAGGCCGTGTACATTTGATGGGGCTGGTTTTTTTGAAACTGTACAACCTCTTTGAAGCCAGCAAGGTTTTACCAAGCATGACCTTAAAAGCGAATGCCTCTTTTCAAAGGACTAAATGTATTCCCACTGGCGTTATTATCCTCTGGGAGAATCCCCTATCTCAGAGAAAAGGAGTGCCGACTCTAGCTCACTTTCAAACGTGTTTGAGTCTGTAACAGCCTGACGGCAAGCTTTCCCAGGGACTACTAGAGGCCTGGGAACACTAAGTACCACCTGTGAAGGTCCTGGGCTCTTGCACAATCAGTGAATTAGCCCAGGGTGACGCACTAAGACTACATACGCTTTCTGCATCCGAGGCAAAGGAAGCTCTATAAAAATTTTGCAGGCATAACATAGGGAAGATGTCATAAAAAGCAGGGGCCCTGGGCTGCAGGGAACAGGGCCAGAGATAAGCTGGGACGTGTTCCACAGAAGGGCTTTCCCCAGCCACCACTGTGGCAGTGTATGTGTCCTTGTATCCAGGAGGGGCCACATGTCCACGCAGGCTATGCTGTGTGGCAGCTTCTTGCCACGTATAGGGACTCTTTCAAAAATAAATCTTTCTCAGGAGCCCGCAAGTCACAACTACTGAGCCCACTCACCACAACTACTGAAGACCCCGTGCCTAGAGCCCGTGCTCCGCGACAAGAGAAGCCACCGCAATGAGAAGCCCGTGCACCACAATGAAGAGTAGCCCCCGCTCGCCACAACTAGAGAAAAGCCCGCGCAGCAACGATGACCCAACACAGCCAAAGAAATAAAATAAATTAAAAAAAAAAAAGAACAGGGAAGATCTCTATACACTTCAATGGAAGATTCTCTAAGACTGCATTAGGTAAATATTAGTGTTAATATATGACAATTTCTGTTACAAGAAAGAGGGAGAAATATGAATATTTGACTTCTTTATATTTACATAAAGAAAGGATATACAAGAAAAGAATATAACTGTTTACATCTATAAGGGCTAAGGGGAGATGAGGTATACAGGGTCCAGGATGGAGGCAAGATTTCTCAGCATATACCTGCTTATATTCCTATCATTTCTGGACGTATTAAAAAGTATAACAGGGCTTCCCTGGTGGCGCAGTGGTTGAGAGTCCACCTGCTGATGCAGGGGACGCGGGTTCGTGCCCCGGTCCGGGAAGATCCCACATGCCGCAGAGCAGCTAGGCCCGTGAGCCATGGCCGCTGAGCCTGCGCGTCCGGAGCCTGTGCTCCGCAACTGGAGAGACCACAACAGTGGGAGGCCCACGTACCACAAAAAAAAAAAGTATAACAGCCTAGGTTCTGGAATCAGCAGAACTGGGTTCGATTCTGGCTCTTGTGTTTCCTAGTTTTGAGCAAGTTATCTCATCTTCCCTGACCCTCAGTTTCCTCATCTGTAAAATCACCTGGATCATACGTTACCTATTGCGTTAGGGCTGTTGTTCAAAAATAATGTTTGTAAAGTACTCAGCAGGATGCCTGAAATATTGTAAGTACCTAATTAATAATACTTTGATTGATGTTGATATTATTTTTACTTATTGAATTCTGACTGATCCTTCAGACTCGGGTAAAATGTGAGAAGTTTTGCCCGGGCCAGGCCGAGTGAAGCGTTTCTTTCTCCATCCCGCCCACGATAGGCCTGTCGGGTCTTATGCTGTTCTCTCAGGCTCAGCTTTTTGTTTTCACACTGGCTCCCCAATAGACTATGGGCTCCTGAGGGGCTAAAACCCTGCTCCTCCATCAGGCACAGCGTAGGGGATCGTCAATAAATGTCTGGCGAAAGAATAAAGGAACTAATACAATCTTGATTTTCTGTACAAGAGCCCGTCTGAGGCTGTCAGTGGGAGTTTCACTTCCTGGTTTGGCCCAGCAGATGCCTGCCTGTCACTCGCTGGGTCTGCAGGGAGTTGCCAGGAGAATAAACTGCAAGAAGCCGCCTTCAATGCTCGTAGCTAAAGCCTGGCTTTGCTGAGAACATTCCAAGGAGGGGAACTGTGGCAACGTGTAGGGGCCTCCAGGAACGGCAGGAAGCCAGAGCTCTCCTGGGAGGCCAGGCACGCTGGATCTGGGCAGAACGTGCAGAAGAACACTCCAGCTGTCCCAGGAACACGCTGACCTGATGGGCTGGGGCAGGGTTGATGTTTCTGTCTCAGCGCAGGGGCCGGGCCCAGCCCCTGAGCTATTCCTGCTCTCACTGAGCCTGCTTCACTGGGGAGAGCACAATTCAGAGGAACAGCTGACAAAAATAAAACCAGAGTGCTGAAGTGCTGCTCAGGAAGTTGCAGGTCTGGGAGCCAGAGCAGAGCACAGGTACTCGGGTGACACACCACAAGAAAGCTGCCTGGAGGTCAGAGCGTACAACACCTTCACTTGATGTGCATCTGGGTGTTTCTTCTTTTCAAGAGTCAAGTCAACAACACCTACTGTTGTCAGGCAGATCAGGGTCTAGGGCTGGCCTCTGCCACCTACCAGATGGCTGAGCTTAGACAAGTGGCCTCTCTGAGCCTTATTTTCCAGAGCCTTTGGGAGACTTAAGCCAAAAACATATACTAAAGGATTAAGCATTTACATAATAAATATGTTTCCTTCCTTCACTATAGAGCACTATTGAAGGTGAAAGACAAGGTTTCCAGTAAGAAGATGAAATCTTATTCTAGAGATAACACACACACTACGCACAACATACACATACACCACATACATACACACCACACACACACACATATACACCACACACACCTATACACACAATGTACATATACTATACACATACACACCACACGCACACATACACCACACACACCTATACACACCATGTACATATACTATACACATACACACCACACACACCTATACACACCGTGTACATATACTATACACATACACACCACACACACATATACACACCGTGTACATATACTATACACATACACACCATACACACACACCACACACACCTATACAAACCGTGTACACATACAACAAACATATACATCATACACCACACACATACTCCTGCTAAGTTTAAAACATTCATGAATCAACAACTCCAAATTTCACAGCTCTTCCATTGGCTGCTCCCTAAATGGAAACAGGTCGTCTTTCTGCCCAGCTGTTTCTGGGGCAGAGTTCCTCTAAATGTGGGTCTACTCATGGTGATTTTGTTTCCTTTTCTCGGTCAACAGTCATGCGACACCACTAACCCAGGTGTTCTCCATAGCTCTGTCTTTTTATTAGTTTATAAACCTGGGAACTGAGGGAATGCTTCCAAAAATTCCTAGATCCCACCATTTATTGAGTGACTACTGTGTGCGTGGGTGTATTCATGGCGTCTGATCCTCAACACAGCCAGCGAAACACTTCTGTTATCCCCTTACACACCAGATAAGAAAACTGAGGCTCAGAAAGATTTTTTAAATTGCCCAAGTCCTTCCAAGCAGTAAGGGGCAGGATTTGAACCTGAGGACCTATAAGCCTGAGCTGTTTCCACTGCCCACTGCAGCCTGGCAACACAAAACCCAGTTGGAGCCCTTGAGGAGTTCCTACTCCACGGCCCTGATACCACCCAGGCTGTTTCCCTCCCAAGTTTCTAACTTGGGTCCCTCTTGGCCCAAGCTCTCTCTTCTCCTCTCTGCCCTCCTCCCTCTAGGAGCAGCAGGCTTTGCCTTCTTGGCGCAGTGCCCTGAAGGCAGAAGGCTGGAGGCCTCTACTTCCCTTGCCCCCTTCATCATGGCCAAGGCAAACTTCTCATTGGAAAACACTGTGCCCTCCGGCCAAAGGTTCTGTGTGATGTTCTAATACCTGCCTGATGGGTTTTCTGTGAAAAGACTCATCTGGGGTGGCTGGGCTGCCAGGTCTGGGACAGGCAGAGTTCATAAACAGCTTCTCCAGCCACAAAGCTCAGACTAGACTGGAGCCAGGTGCTGCCTGCCTCAGTGCCTAAACCCTCCCTGGCCTTGGTCAGCCAGAGCCCCCTTCTGGGAAACCAGCAGGACAGCTGGATGTACAGGGGCTGAGGCAGGGGGCCCTTTCACAACAGAAAATAGGTTTTGGGCTCAGGCAGACCCAGGTGTCAATCCCAGCTCTACCAACTTCTACCTGTCTGACTTTGGGAAAGTGGCTTCTGCTGGCTGAACCTCAGCTCTCTCAGCTATAAAGGAAACAAATAATATCCACTGCCCCTAGCCCTATGCTTGGGTCTCAGTCTCCCCGTCTCTAAAATGCAAGGGAAGGGTTGGGCCTCACGACCTTGAGGTTTCTGTGTAAAATGCGCTCCATCAGGCTGGGTTGAACGTGTCCTTTCTGCTCATGGGACAGTGGAGAATTTGATGTCTTGCTGTGTCTCTCAAGGTGAACTCAGCCCTGGGGGAGAGTTTTCAGTTAAATTCAACAGTTCTTACTGAGCACCCCACAGCAATCTGTACCGTTTTAAGGACTCAGGGTACAAAGATAAGCGTAGGCCCTACCCTTCAGGAGCTCATAGACTAGACCAGTAGGAGTGATAAGACCCATAAAAACAAGTATAATATGCAGTGCAAAGTGATAAGTGTACTAGGAGGGGTACAGATAAAAGACTATGAAGGCTGAGGGCAGAAAGAAGGTGATTCTAGGCTGGGAGGGAAATAAAGCTGTGGCTAGTCCAAGAAGGGTCTTGAATGGTAGTTTGGACTTTAGGGGGCCAGACTGTTGGAAGCTGTTAGAGGCTGTTGACTAGGGCAGGGGGCAGATCAGAGCCATGGCGACCGGAGAGTTTTATTAGTCCTCTACCACCTGGAAAAACCAGACTGTGGAATTCCTAAAAGAGAAAGGCTCAGCTTCCACCATTTTTACAAGGGCTTTATTTCCTGAATACAGTAGTTCAGGATTTGCATAAAATGTGCAGGGGTTAAAAGCTGCCCTTTGTCCCTGGTCTTGAATGTTCCACAGCCCGATGCCCACTCTCTCCTCTGTGCCCTCTTACCCAGCCACCTCCCTGCATGAAAGACGTGAGAATGAGGCATATGGGGCAGGAGGCCGGCACCCAGCTCAGGGAAACGGTCCTGGCTCAACAGACAAAGTGTCCTGGGACCTCTGCCGCCCTGCCCGCTTGCCTGGGCTCAGCTTACAGCCTTCTGGGAAGGAGTTAGCCTGTTGAAGAAAGGATGTGTCACTGAGCTGCAACTGGCTTACGTTGCCTGAGAAGTGTGTGTGCGTGTGTTCAGAACTACGTGTTTTGCAGTTGATATCAATCTGGGTCAGAACTGTGCAGCCCTCAGCACATTGCTATCTAGAGACGATAAGCTGGAACTATACCCTCTAGGACCGAGCAGTGATCAACAAGCCCTTAAGATGTAAACACAGCTGTTCGCCAGGCTCTCATTTCTAATGATGAAGGGGCCTGCTTCGTTAGCAAAAGGGATCCAGATGGAACCTAGGTTTGGTGAAGCCTCCCAGGGAGGCAAGGGTCTACAGCTGGCCCACTCTTCTGGTGGGAAACACAGAAGAGGCGATGCTGAATTCTGCAGTGATGAATCCTGCCACTTGCTTCATCAAAGAAAGCACGTCCAGGGCTGGGCCCGACACCCATGGGGCTGAGGAAGACCCCCAGGCTTTAGTGCTTGTTCTGCCTCTCAGCTACCACTGTGACCTTGACCAAGTCACCTTGTCTCAGTGGCATTTTGTTTCCTCATCTGTAAAGTGGGACTAATGCTTTCATCAATGTGAAAACCAGGAAGAACATCCCAAAGGCTCCTGAGTAATCAAAACAAATTAAGAAATGAATCCACCTGTCCGTCTATCTCGTTCTTTGCTCAGAGAAAACTTGCCTTTGCCCCTCTCTCGGAGCCTATGTTTTTTTAGTTCACATATGATGAGAATATGCTTGGTTTTCTTGCTTCCTGGCTGACCACAGTTGACAAACAATTGATTAGCAGGGAGCTGGTCTGCTAGAGATAGGCATACGGGTGACTGACAGACACAAAAGGCAACCAAAAGAGCAAGAGAAAGGCAACCAAAAGGAAAGAGAAAAAACAAATTGTTGGGCAGAAACAAGATCTTTGAAAGCAACACAAGCCATGTAGTACTCGAGTGAATACGGTTACACATGTCAATAGCTCCAAAGGCCATCACACCTAGAAGCCTAGTGTGATAATTGACCCTTCAAGGACTTTCCAAGGACATTTCAAATGACCGCACTCTATTTCTACTGTTTAGCAAGGCAGGGCTTTACAGAATATTATTTTAGAAGGATTTCCTTGCAAGTGTTTCAAATAAATAATGTTTGGGTGCTTAAAGTGGAAATTCTCCAATATCCTGAACCATCAGACATCGGGAAAGACATACATATTCCACGAGTGCTCTGGAGGGCACAGTCATACATGTTCTCTGCACACTAGTGTTTGGCCCAAGGATCAAAAATCAAATAATGGGAATGGAGAAACTATTGAAAAGGTATCAGACACTATCCAGAGTGACCACTGGGATAGTGAGGGGCAGTCCCTTGGTTTTGAATTGTTCTTGAAGACTGTCTAGGAATGATCCTAACAGGCATGCTGGTTGAAGAGTTGGCCTGGAATGTTCATTTGTTTTGCCTTGGCTACTGTTTAGAGTGTGGACTCTTCCCAGGGTATGTGGCAAGCCCACTGTGGGAGGAGGGAGGGAGGGAGGAACCAGGAAATACAGTTTCTGTCCAGAAGAAACATCTTTTTCAACGAGCCAAGCCATGGTCTTCACATCTGTGTGGACACTGTGGGCTTGTACAGAAATTTAACCGATGGAGCTGCACCTTCTGCTGCTGGTCAGGCCCCGTGCTAGGTGCGTGGGAGGGGCACCCAAGAAACATGGGGCTGCCCTCAAGAAGCTTATAGACTTGTTGCTTTTCAAGGATGGGGCCTAGGTCAATGGGAGATATTAGGTTAACTGCACTCTTCCTGATACTTCTTTCTTTAAATACACTTCAGTGCACAGATAATAGTTGTTTATGTAGCAAAACAAGAAAATACAGATGAGAAGAGAGAAAAATTAAAAGCATCTTCAATCCCATCACACAGAAATAACCAATATTAACGTTTGTATTAATAACCAGCATTAACAAGCTATAGAATTGTTCATATGAATGAGTGCATGAATAGGATCACACTGCACACGGGTCTTTTTTACTTAAAAAATTATGGGTCCCTTCATGCATTCAGAGAGTTGAGAGAAGAAAATCTCAGAAACATAGCATCTATGCTGGGAACATAAATTCCTCATCTACTCCAGATAGAAATTCCTGTAATATTAAAGATATGAATGTAGGGGTTTCCCTGGTGGCGCAGTGGTTGAGAGTCTGCCTGCCGATGCAGGGGACACGGGTTCGTGCCCCGGTCCAGGAAGATCCCACATGCCGCAGAGCGGCTGGGCCCGTGAGCCGTGGCCGCTGAGCCTGCGCGTCCGGAGCCTGTGCTCCGCAACGGGAGAGGCCACAACAGTGAGAGGCCCGCGTACCACAAAAAAAAAAAAAAAAGAATATAAATAAGTGAAGCCAGAAAAGCATTACAAGAAAAGAGAGTAGACCAATTATGTAATATGAGGATGGAGAAGACTTCTTAAGCAAGACAGGAAACCCAGAAGCCAGAAAGAAAAAAAAGACAGGTTTGAATACTGAAACATTTAAACATTTAAAACTCTTACATAGGAGGCAGCATAGATAAAGTTTAAAAGCAAGTAGCAGACTTGGGTAAAATATTTGCAGCGTTTAACAGACAGAGGATTAATATCCCTAATGTCAAACAAAGACTTCTGGCACCTCAGTACCTGCTCCAGGTGGCCCACCGCCACCCATAGGTGCTTCAAAGTATAGTTGTTTTAGATGTAGAGAACGAACGTATGGACACCAAGGGGGGAAAGTGTGGTGGGGGAGTGGTGGTGTGATGAATCGGGAGATTGGGATTGACATGTAGACACTAATATGTATAAAATGGATAACTAATAAGAACCTGCTGTATAAAAAATAAAAATTTTTAAAACATTTTAAAACACAAAATATAGTGTTTTTTCTTCCTACCAACAGATGTCCATGGTTAATGTACAAAGAGTGCCTACAGCTAAGAACAACTCAAACATTCAAACAGAAAAATGGGCAAGGAATATAAACAAAGAATTCACAGAAGAAAGGCAGGTGGCCAATAAACATTAAAAGAGGTTCAACCTCACTGCTGTGGAAAAAATGCGAAATTTTTCCAATTATTAGAACCCAGTGCTTGCAAGGGTATGTAGAAGTGAGTACTCTCGTCCACCGCGAGTGCAAGTGTAAATCGGCACAACTTCGGGAGGAAGGTGATTCGGCGGCATCTAAGGCGAGCACTTTCAACGTGCGTACTTGTGGACCCAGCAAGGACCCCGCAGCCGGAAGAAAAGAGAAATTCTGGACCTAAAGGAAGGAGTGAGTCTGTGAATTGCTCAGCCTCCCAGGAGGACAACCCCTGTGTCCTCGCTGTGCTCAGGAGCCCTGAGCCCACGGAGTCTAAGGCTTGCCACCCTCCTAGCCACGCTCTGCGGAGAACATAAAAGAGCCCTCAGCGCAGGCAGCCGTGCTCCAGACGCGGCTCACCTCCTTTTCATCCTCTGGTGCTGCTTTTGGCTAAACTCTCTGGCCTCTTGCCTGAACCAATAGGACAGAGCAACCCTATCCTGGTTGACGTTCCTGGACTTGGCTTCTCTCCTGCTGGCCTCATGGTACTCACCTGATCCTACCTTCCTCACACACCCTTCTGGAACTTCTCAGAGCGCTTCTGGGCAGCCATGCCCTGGCCAAGGTGACCCACTGTCAAGCTGACACATTTAAAACTCCAGAGTTGTTCGTTGTCATTTTGACTTATCCTATAGACCGGCACACACAGGCTGGTGAATTTCCAATGACCTGACCCTGGATTGTCAGTTCCCTGATGGCAGGAACCAAGACGACTTTGAACACCAATTCTATACACTCAGGACCTAGTAGCTACAAGGTCCCCGTGAGAACTTGTTGATTGAATGAAAACTGGATGAATCAACTTAAACTCCCTTCTCCCCGCCACGTGTGGCAGTTTAAGTCAGCCCAACACAGCAGATAATCCGCTTAAGCAGGGGTCAGAAAACATTTTCTGCCAAGGGTCGGAGAGTAAATAGTTTAGACTTTGTAGGCAAGAGGCAAAATCAGGACTATTATGTATCTCTTAAAAAGCAAAAGAGAAAACAAATGTCTATGATATTTTTAATGATGAGTTCAAAATATAATAATGATAATAGAGTACAGTATTTTTTTTAATAATACAGGTCTCCCGATGAGAAGAATAACATTCTTTTTGGAGGAGTAACATTTCACTTAACTGGAGTTCAAAGTCAGTGCCTCTGTCTTCAAAAGCTATTGCAAATATTCATCTGTTAATGCTGATGTGTAATGAGATTTTATGTATTTCATCTCTGAAAGTTGAATTTCATATAATTTTCACGTGTCATAAAATATTACTCTTTTCGCTTTGTTTTCAATGAAGCTCAGCTCACAGCAGTACAAAAAGAGGCAGTGGGGTGGGTTCGGCTTCAGGCTGTAGTTTATTAACTCTCGCACTTGAGGGTAAAACCGAGGAGAATATTTTCATTCTCGCTCTTACCTCAGCCCCCAAATCCTACATTTCCTAGACCTTGGGGTTTCTGAGACACTTTCACGCCTTTCCTTCTCAAGGAACACACAGGCTGAGCCTGGCAACTCCCCAGAAGGGGTTCTGGGAGTTTCGTTATTGCCCAAGGGCCCCAGAAGCACAGAGTGAAGTCAGAGAGGCTGCATGCCCTTCCTTCTCCAAGGCTGGCGTTAGCTTGTTGCCAACCACACAAAAAACCACTGGGAAGGGCCTGCTTGTGCTTCTTCTCCAGCCCAAACCACAGAGAGAAGGGAGGCCTCAGAGTGGCTGGATTAATGGGAAACAGTTGTGCTTGCCCAGCCCCGTGCACAGAGGGAACAAATCTAAATGCCTAAAATCTCACTGCATCCTGAAAAACGTATCATTTGGAAAAGACGACTGACCGCAGAACAGAATTAAATGCGAGCAAAACAAAATAAATAATGCACTAAAAGGACCTCACTTTTTGTCCATATAGAGAGTACCAAGGAGATCAGGGACTTGTGAAAGCATCAATCATTCACTGACTCATTGATTTATTCAACAAATAATTTTCTAGGGTCTACTATGTGCCCGGCACTGTATTAGGTCCTGGCATACTGCAGAAAATAAGACTTCCCATAGTTTCTGCTCTCATGGAATTTACAGTATTGTTCAATGGCATTTGCTAAAGTCCAGTATTGCATGGCATATTACTAAGTATCCTCTGAATTAGAGTGATTGCATGGTAAAATAGTTGGGGAAAGAAGGGATTAAGTCAAGTCAACCAGGTGACCTTACTGTAAGACCTCAGAACCTTTAGTATGCAGATTTCCACTGAGAATCTCCAAGAGAGGGGTATATAAAATGCAGCCTTCCCAATCTTATTCAACTATGGCATCCTTTTTGTGAGTTGCATATTGTGGCATCAGAGTCAAATGGAACATAGTTTGAAAAGCTATGGCTCTTAGGACCGCTGGGTATGACCATGTAGGGTGTGCACTGAACAGCTTCAGTGGGACCACTCACATAGACTACCAGTCCATGGTGCCCTGGAGTTTTATGACAGTGGACCTGATCTCTGTAACCACAGGGCAAAGCATGGGTAACAGAGGGTTCATATGGCTATCACTCAGCTACCTGCCACTTGGCTCTTTCTCACAAAACAGGCCAAGCACAGTACTCAGGAGCTGGGAAAACTGACCTAGCTGCAGAGATAGCCTTAGGGAAGGTCGAAGCACAACATTCATGTGAGTCTCTGGGTAGAAAGCAACCAGCAGAATGAATTGTTTTAAAAAAGGACCACACCAAGGTACAATACGGTGATGTGTAAAACTCTGAGGATATAAAGACGACCCCAAAAACTTCCAGAGGGGAAAGAAAAATCAGGTCACAAAGAAACAATTATAAGAATGGTATGGGAGTTCTCAAAAGCAACACTGGAAACTAGAAGACAATGCAGCAATGTTTTTAGTATTCCAAATGAAAATGATTTTCCACCCAGAAATCTCTACCTGGCCAGGCTCCAAATCAATTTTGAGAGTAGAATAAAGACATTTCAAGAGCTGAAAAACCTCAAAACTATTACTTCCCATGCTTTTCAGGAATTATTTGAATATATGCTCTACTGAAAACAAAAGTAAATAAAGAAAGAGAAAGGTATGGGCTCCAGGAAGTAAGAGATACAACACAGGAGAGATGCAAAGGGCATCTAGGATGATGGCAGTGACCGTCTAAGGACAACAACTTCATGGTAAGTCTGGAGGATAACTGGCTCCTACTGAAACTGGGTGACAGACAGAAGTGGGGAAAGAGTCCTACAGAGAAGATCCAGGCAAAAAAAAAAAAAAGAGAGAAAAAGAAAAGAAAAGAAAGGAACCAAAAGATTACTGACCCTGTGGATAATTCTATTTACAGAACTGGGTTCAAAGGACACTAACGACGACAACAACAACAAAAAGAGGTAATTATTAACCAAGAAAAAAAAAAGTGTAAGAAAGACAGTGTGATCACAGCTTTCTACTTGGCTCGGGAGTGATTCATATCTATTTAGCTATAATAATAAAAACACAAATATCAATTTAGAATGGGAGGGAGGGAGGTTGGGAAGGGGTAGTGTAAGCAAGCTAAAATTTTCCTCTACCATACCAAGAAGTCAGTAGAGAATGTCTAAAACTCATTCAGCAAGAGCGAATGCATTGTATGCATATTATTTAGAAACATGGAGGACTTCCCTAGTGGTGCAGCAGTTAAGAATCTGACTGCCAATGCAGGGGACACAGGTTCAAGTCCTGGTCTGGGAAGATCCCACATTCCGTGGAGCAACTAAGCCCGTGTACCACAACTACTGAGCCTGTGCTCTACAGCCCACGAGCCACAACTACTGAGCCCCCATGCAGAAAACTACTGAAGCCCGCACACCTAGAGCCCATGCTCCGCAACAAGAGAAGCCACCACAAGGAGATGCCTGTGCACCATAATGAAGAGTAGCCCCCACTCGCCACAACTAGAGAAAGCCCGTGTGCAGCAACAGAGACCCAATGCAGCAAGAAAGAAGGAAGGAAGGAAAGAAAGAAAGAGAGAGAGAGAAAGAAGGAGGAAAATAGAAGAAATAGCTGAAACAGTGGGGAGTGGTTAGAAGCTGGTTGTAGGTTGTGGATGGCTAAGCAGGCAACACAGGGAACTGTCATTTCTTTAATAAGCCTTTTAGTGCAATTTGATTTTTTTGTGTTAAGTGTATACATTACTTCGGTTTTTTAAAATGCAGTTGGTAGGCTGTTAACCAGGTTGTCACTGGCTAAGCAGCTTATACTATTTGTCAGTTTCAAAGCTTGCCTAATTAAAGTTCATGGATTAATAAAATGACAAATCACTGCACATTCTGGACCTTTGGGACTTCCAGGGAAGAGTACACACTCTGGATGTCAAACCTGAGAATAATAAGCGTTTATTGCCTCAGTACTTCAAGTGCTACCCACGGACCAGAAGTATGGGTATCACCTAGGAACTTGTTAAAAATGAACAATCTCAGGTACCATCCCAGACCTATCGCATTTTAAAAGATCCCTAAGTGATTCACATGCACATTAAAGTTTGTACTGGGATGAGGATGGTGTCAGGGCAAATGGAGTGGAGGGCAAGTATACAGGCCCATGAGAAAGTCAATGGTGACAGATCAAGAGGATCATTTTGGTGGATGTTTTAAGGGTTCCCTGGCTTTAGAGGTCCTAATCCACATTCTAACAATTCCACATTGAAACAAAATGTATATATCTACATACAAGATGGGTTGAATTATATGAGACTGGTTGACATATGTCACATTTTGTAGGCATTTAAAAATTAAACCTTTATCAATTAAAATCAACAAAAAGTACAATGTCCAGAGGGCGTCCAGTTTAGGCATGAGCCAAGGACAGAGAACCCTGGGCCAGCTCATCAGGCAGATGGGGCTATTGTCAGAACGCTTGTTTGCAAGTGACAGAACCCCAACTCGACTAGGCTGAAGAAAAGAAGAAAGTTTTAAGTCAATGGAAGTCATATCATGTCAGACATCGCAGTTCTAAAATGGCATTTGCTCAAATGCAATGCTACCTGTCTAGGCTGTTTCACATTTACCATTTCATACTCTGCCTCTTCTACTTGTTTATGCTCAGAGGCACTCATCTAATATAATCTACCAGGGTTATACACTATCAATTCAACCATTCAGCTCTGGTGACCAGTACGTCCCTTTTGAAAGACTTTCTTACTTGGGTCTCCTTGATGTCATATTCTCCCAGGTTTCCTCCTAATTCTATGGCTGCTTTTTCTCAGACTCCTTTGCACATCCCTTCAATGATGGTAGTCTTTGGGGGCTCTGCCAGAAAACCTCCTTTCTTCTCTGTAGGCAACGTGATCTGTCCCTGTGCTCTCAATTACCGCCAATTTCTTTCTTAAAACCACCCCCTCATCCCTTCAGCAGGCACACACACGTTCTTTGTGTGCGAAGCCCCTATCTATACTTTCCTCAAGGGCCTGGGATAATCAGAGCAATTGGTACGCTGCTGGCACCAAGGCCATCATAAACCCACACATACAAAGGAGGACTGAAATCAGGTCACCGGATCATCCAGATGTTCAGACTGTGGTGTATGTGTGTATGTGTCTGTCTATCCATCTCTCAGACTGTCACTTAAGTGAAAAATACATATAGGAGAGGAACTGCAGCCCCCTGGGAATGTATGATTGCTCCATAAAATTTAATTGAGTAAATGGGTTCCTACGATGTGCCAGGCTCACGCAGTAAATGTTGTGAAGGTTACAGGGTGAAAGAGTCAGTGTCCCTCCAAGGGATGGGTTAGCACTGGGGAGACTAACAAATGCAGGACTGTATCAGAATAAATTTAAGAGCCTGGCACTGCCTAGCCCCTGCATGTTGTTGCATTTTAAAGAATCTAAAGTAAAAGTACTGTATTCATGTATTTTAATACACACAATTTTTCACATTTTAACATTCCTTAAAGTCAGGTTGCATCTAACAAACGATTTGATAAGAATACATGTGTTAGAATTTAATTGGCAGTGTTTTTTCTTTCCTAGTTGTACAAAAAATAAAGATAAAATTGATAATTGATGCTGTCTTAGATAAGACGAAAAATATTATTTGGGTCTCTCAAAGAACTTTAAGATCAAATTTGTAATCCACGGCAACGTGTCCTGAAATCCCTGCTTTCTTTTGGTTTCCAACTCTCAAATACCTACAGCTGCCCAGAAGCGTCTCTTTCCATCCCAAACTCCTTGCTCTCCACCAAAACACGATGAAACCTCCTTGACATCTTCCCCAGAGAGTGCATCCTCTTTCTTCCTCTCCCTCCTGCTCTCTCTCCCTCCCTCCCTCCCCTCTTCTGAGAGTCAGCCTCAGCTGTCTTCAAAGGACATCACCCCAGGCTCACTCCTCTGTTTCCTCCCCAGCCTGGCAGATTGACCTGTTTTAGCTACTAAGAAAGAGAGGGAGGGGCAGATGCTTGGCAGTTAAAATTTTCTTTAGCAAGGAAGGGGAAAGGCAAAGAGGCTTTGACTAATCCCACAGAAATAATTCAGGAGTGAGAGAACAGGCAGATCTCAGTGTTGGTTAAAACAGAGGTGGGTGCCCTGGGCCGCAGCAAGGGGCAGGCTTGGAGTGATCCCTAAGATGGGGCAACCTGGGAAGGCTCAGATTTTAAGACCTCCAACTGTGAGCACTGTTCTTCAGAAGCTTCACGTACATGTATCACACATGCGTGCAGGGAAGCACAGACACATGCGCACGTGTGCTTAAATAACAGACTGAGGCCTTTCTGTCCCACCTCACAAAGCACCAGGAGGGAGGAAGGTGGGGTGAGGATGACTGCCTGCCCTCCCGGGGTTGAGGAGGCCCAGGGACAGAGGTTAGGCTGTCTGGCTTAAGGCCAGAGCACCACGGCAGCTGGAAAGCCCACTTCTCCCCACCTAGTCCAAATAGAAACTAACCACAAAAGGCTGGACAATGTACTAAAAGAGTGGCCTCCACTGGGCGGGAAAGGCCTCTTAGCTCTGGGGAGATGCAGAGCAGGAAGGAGGAAGGATGGCGGGGGGAAGGTGGCCTCTGGGGAGATCATGCTTCCTTAGGACCTTGGAAAAAATAGGGGACAAACTATAAGGATGATCTGCAACAGGGGAGGGAATGAGTGGGCCCCGCTTTGGCCACCTAGCTGAGCCCTGGTATGTGGGTCCTCAGCTTCCAAGTTGCCCAGCAGGCACCCAGAGTCTCGGGGTTCTCGTGGCCAGAGAAGGACTGTTGGGAGAACTTAGGAGGCCCCCAGTGACGAGGGCAGAATGCAACCCGGCTGACTGGCTCCCACCTCCCTGAGCTGAATGCTTTTCCCGTGCCAGGATCAGACAAGGTGCCCAGTGTACCCTGCCCTTTGTAGAGCTCTGGGCAGCGGGAGTATAAATAAGAGAGGGGAGAGGCTGCAGAAGTCAAGATGGAGTTGAGGAAATCAAGTGTCAACAAAGGTGGAGCGCAAGTCCAATCTGATCTGCAAATTCCACCACCACCACCCCTCCCTCCGGAGAGGGCCACCCAGGCTGGCTGCAGTCTAGGAATTGCCCAAGGCCTGCCCAGAGCTCAGAGCCTGTGGGAAAAGTCAGGAAATATTTATTTGGGAGGTGGACTTGTAGGACCTTAGGTAGGTGAGGAGAAGCCCTAAGACTCTCCCAAACCCCCGGGTGGTTGGAGCTGGGCCCATGCTGAGCTTCCAGGCCTCCTTCTCTACCCCTCATCTCTGCTGATTCCTGGCTCGGATGTGTTAGCTGGGAACAGGTCAGATGACCTGTTATTAATCATCTGACCAGCCTATTCAGCCTAGACCAAGGTCTCTCTCTTCCTGAGCTGTGACATCCCCACTCCCCAGCTCTCCTAGCTTTCCAGATGCTAGGAGAGGAGGGTGTGAGGCGCCTCCCTGCAGCCCCTGGGTCGTTAGGAGGCATTGATTAGGTGTGGGCACCAAGCAGCTGGCAGGCGTGGTTTCCAAGATGCAGGATGAACTGAGGCCATCTACGCAGTGTTGACACAACTGTCATAAACCGTGCTTTGTTCCCAGCTCTACCCGGGAAGGTCCCTGAGAACTGGGTGGGCCTGACTAGGTGCGGATGCAGAGTGAGGACAGATGGGTTTGGAGAGGGGATGCCCCTGGGGGCACAGAGAAATGAAGCTGGCACAGGAAGCCCAGCCCTGTGGCTGCAGAAGAATCTGTTAAAAGGACAAGCTTTGGGCAACACAAGCAGGGTTTGTGTCACCAACTGTCAGAGCCCCAAGTCCTCGGTAAGTGGGAACCCGGAAGGAAAGGATGGACAGGGCCAGGGCGGGGAAGTGGGAGGTGGGTGCTCCCTGGCACCACTCCAAGGACATACTGTGTTCCTACAGCGCAGCTGGTGGCTGGGCAGAGATCCGGGGCTCAGGCATCTGTTGCTGCAGCCAGTCCCAGGGATGGGCAAGGGGGCTGCTTAGCCCTTCAACTAACAGTCACTGGTGCCTGTTCTGTGGCAGGCACAGGGCAGCAGGACACACTCCCTGCCCTTGCAGACTCAATGGCTCATGCAGAGACAAACCTATAAACAGATCACAGGGCAACCTGATAAGGGCTATAAAAGCGAGGCGTGTGTGTGTGTGTGTGTGTGTGTGTGTGTGTGTGTGTGATGCGGGACTGTGTCCTGGGACACAGTGCAGGAGAAGTAACACCTGTGGGGAGAAAAAAGAGGGTCAAAGGCGGCTTCATAAAGAAGGTAACGCTTACTTAGAATGAATGCTAAAGAAGGTCATAGTTTCCAAATAGAAGGGAGAAGGGCATCCACGCAGTGGACCAGGCGCAAAACCGAGGAGCTGAGAAGGGGCCTATTTGGGGACCGATGCAGCACTGAGCATGGCCAGACCACAAGTACAGGCTGTGGCGGTGAGAAAGCGGGTGGAGACGAGGCAGGCAGTGAGTAGCTTCAGCGATGCCAGCGGAGGCACATGAGGATCCAGAGCCCAGAGGCCAGGATGGCACAGGAGTCAGCCTGCCCCGCAGACGCACCCATGTTTGCTCCTGAGAGGGACCTGTCCCCCGCAGACGGTGGACCACCCCAGCAGGGATGGGAAGACGGTAACAGGACCAGATCTCCCGGCAGCCCTGTGGCACGCAGCACTGGGGCTGGGGGAAGTGCAGGGACAGAGGCGACCACCGCCCCTTGTGACTGGCCTCGAGTCCCGCTCAAGTCCCACTTTCCCTTCAACAACCTCGGGCAAGCTCAAGACAGCCATCAAGCGCAGACGGGAAGACTGAGGTGGCGGGACGTCCGCATTCGCCCAAGCTTGAGTGAGTTCACTGTGGATCTGACACAGGGGCTCAAGGCCCTGAGGCCTGGCACAGGGAGCGGCTCCTGAACCAGAAAGTTCCCTCCCTCCCTCCCGGCCTTGCAGACGGCAGCATGAGAGCTCTCACAGGCGGGTCCTCTGCGCCCCTCCTCCCCAGGGCTGGTCCTTGTCAGGCAGGTTTGAGGTGGCTTCCAGGCTCAGCACTGAGGGCATCAGTGCTTCCCAGTATGGCTGGGTTCCCTCCTGGCTGAGGTCAGCCCCTGGGGGAGCCGCAAAGAGTAAATGCCCTCGAGATTTTCCCAGAACCCAGACTGGCAGGGTCCCCACCCAGAGTGTTCTGTTCTCAGGTGGGTGTGCTGAGCAGTCAGATGGTAGCGATGACAGTGGCCTCCTTGTCCTGTGGAGCTCAGCCAAGTAACAAGAGAAATGTGAAAAAGTTTGGAAAAAAAGCTGAAACACATCAACTCAAACCAGCACACTGGCTTACGTGGGCTAGGCAGGCATGAGCAAAGGTCAGGCATTTGGACACTTGGGAGGCCTAACTGTCACATCAGGAACCACTTCACACAGACCAGGGACCATCCTAATGTCCCCTCCAGAGGGGCCGCCACTGTGTTCTTTTCCAACTTCAGGCTGCCAGCTACCTAAGGATAATCTCCAAGCCTCTTAGTGCCTCTGCCCATACCATGTACAGTCTCAAAGGAGAATTCTTCTGGAGTATGGAATTGAGTAGAACAATTTCCCCAGATTAACTGGCATGCTCTCTCTATTCTAAGAAGGAGAGCCAAGTAAGGGAGCATGCTTGCTCTTTTTGCCTTGGCTCCCAGGAGGCTCCCAGTCACATTTCATGCTTCTTCACCACCACCGCATCAGCCCTTACTGCTCACACACTTGCTGCCTCCAGGTTTCCTCAATCCTCACTTAAAATATCTTCTCTCCGCTTAATGTGGTCACACATGGCCTGTGTTGTATATTATCTCAGCTCCTTGCTGTTAAGAGGTTCCCCTCAGGAAAGAAGGGTTAAAAGTGCAAAGCCTGCCCGCATTTTGGGGCAGTGGGAAATCCCCTTCTGATCACAGACCTTATACCCCGAAATTCCCCAGGAACACAAAACAAGGCACTTTCCTCCCCTGCCTGAAGCAGAAGCAGCACCCCCAGCACCCGGCCCTCCCCCATCCCTCACGCCGTGGATCCAGCTCCCCGGGTGGAAGCTCCTGAGTAGGGAGAAGGAAGCAGCAGTGTTTCTCTGGCACCTTCAGCCTTCCTGCCTGTTTTCCTGCAGTGCGTGGGTGGAGGTCTTTCTTTAGCTACATTCTAAGGAGAGGAGGTATTGAGGAGATCAGTTTCAGGAATTTAACCATCAGGAGGTCAGTCATAAGCACCTGAGTCTAGCTAAATTTGGCTCTGTAATCCTCCCAAGCCAGCTATTCCTGGCCCACCCAGGGTCTAGAGGTTTCAGCCAAGAAGCAGGAACAAGAGAAGACCCCAGCCCTGAGAAGGGCGGTAGAGAATACTGATTAAAAGCATTGTTTGAGAGTCACGTGGACCTGGGTTTGAATCCCAACTCTGCCACTTACTGGCTGCCGGTCCCTGGGCAAACCACCTTGTGTCTCTGAGCCTCATTTTCCCCATCTGTGAGATGGGAGAATAACGGTGCCTGTCTCTCAACGTTGTAAAGAAGCTGAGAGACAGTGTCCCTACAGAGTGCACACTGCGTGTGGCGTGCAGACAGGCTTAATAATCTGCAGGGCTAATACTGGTATTCGTGGTGGCTCATGGAGCGTGGGACAGTGTGTGACCCCAGGGTTCCCCGCCGGCAGTGACAAGGCCCTGGGGAACTCCCCTGCTGCCTGTGACTCCAGTCTCCTCAAAAGGCCTGCTGACTGCACAACGCTCTGCCCTGAGGGGGCCAGCCTATCACCAGGAGTCTTCTTAATAATCACAGTGCGTTCAGCCATTAACGAGGGTAAAGAGACCTTTGGAAGACTTTTGCCTAACCACAGTAAGTATGAATTCAACTGAAAAAAATCCTGACACATGCTCCAAACCCAGCCCCCTCCCACCACCAGCTTCCACCATCTCCATCTGCCATGGCGAGACCGTACCTCCTCCCCGCTCTGTCTCCCATCTTGAAGCCTTTTCCACACTGGAGTCTTCCCTACCTTGAATGCTTTCCATTCACTTCTGTTCTGCCCTTCCCCCCAGCAAAATAAATGTCCCTTCTATTCCAGGAGCTGCTGGGGAAGTCCCCGGTTGACATCTAGGGCAGCGTTTTTTAAAAGCGCCAGCAGTGGACTCCACCTGCACTGAATCACCCAGGAGGCTTGCTGAGATGCAAATGCCTCGCCCCAGCCCCCATGACCTAGCGTGAGGCGGAATCTCCGCGCAGGAGGCAGGGAATCTCTAGTTCTAACGAGGTTCCCCAGGTGATTCAGATCCACGCAAAGCACAAAAATCAAGGGTTTGTTTTGAGTCCTTGCTGATTGCTGGAGTCCAGCTAGGGCTAGACCTAGAAAATTGATGAAATCATTTGGCTGAAAAAATCCAAGCTCCCCATGTGTTCCCAGTAGGACCTCCCAGGACATCTGGATTCCATTCTTACCTTATACCAATAAGTGGTGTTACCTTAAACAAGTCACTTCCCCTCTCTGGGCCTGTTTTCTCATCTGTAAAAGGAAGGGCCAGGACTTGGGGGTCTCTGGGGCCATCCTGCTCTAACATGTTTGGAAATCCACTTGGGTTAGGCTGCTTTGTAGGGTCAGTGTGGTGGGAAAGGAGAATGGGGAGCTGTTGAGGGTGAGCCCAGATGTCCCATGACTGCCTTGGGGGATAGTCAACAGTTGCTGTTGATGTTCAGAGGGGCACAGAGATCTCAGGCCAGATGAGGGCCAAGGTCAGTCCCTAAGCGGCCTGGCCTGCGAGGGCCGTGGCAGAGTCAGGCTGGGGCGGTCTGGTGCCGATCCTTGGGGGAAGGAGGGAGCCTGGAGAATGGGTCTGAATGTCAGGGCTCCGGCCTGGTAGACTGGATCAGAACCTGGCTCTCAGGCCCTTAGGAACCCGAGACAGCAAACGGGAACCCCCAGGCATGGCAAGGAACTGCAATTCAGGGAGGCCCCTGGCAGGATGCTCCATTGCACAGCTCCGGGGGGCGGGTCATCTCAGAATACAACGTGCGTCGTGCCCCCAAGAGTTGGGCCACGTGGAGGGACGCGCTGGGACCAGGCACCAGGGTACCGCCAGCCATTCTGGATCCTGAACTTAGGGCAGCAGGACGAGCTCCAGGCCCACCCACTGCCTTGGCCTGCTAGGGCGCAGCCAGCACTTGCGGGGAAGGATGTTTCTCCACCCCTCCTGGTTGGGAACTGGAGGCCTGAGCTCAGCCCTCCCATGGCCACAATAGGTGGGTGGGGCGGGGGAGGGGTGGCAGCAGCAGGCTTGACGGGAACTTACCTCAGATGGACCAATCTGCTCCCACTAATTACAGGCAGCCCCAGTCACTCTGCCCTCTGGGGCCAGACTGCCCAGCCCCTCCCCATTGACTCAGGAGCACTGCCAACTGGAGGGGAAGGCCCAGAGAAGGTTCCAGGCCATTCAAAGGACTTGCTAACTGGTCCCAGGAGATTGGCATTGTTTTGCTAGAAGAAATGGTTGAGAAAGAACTTAAGAACCACTGAAAATTGGAGAGTTGTTGTCCTGAGCACAGACTCCCGAAACAAAAAAGATTCAGGGCTGTGCAGCAGAGCAAGTGCTTTCACCAGCAATCATCTTAACCCTGAAACAACCAGAGAGGTGATTAATACCATTACCTGCCCTTACACCCAAGCAAGCGGGAATTCGGAAGCCACAGAGCTAACAAGTGCCCAAGCTAGGCGCTGACCACTTCACAATGATGGAACCTCCAGAAACAGCCTGACCCTGGTGTAGGACAACGAAGTTTGGCCACTAGAAGATCCGAGAGTGCTGGGTAGAAGGGCCGGGGGGTATAAGAGGCCAAGAGGTTTTTCTATCTGACCCTTCTGGGGTGGGGAACAGCAGCTCCCCACTTTCCCGCACTCAACCCTCCTGGAGGTTCACCCCTGAGAAGCTCTGATCCCCCGAGGCCTGAGTGGAACCTCTTGTGTCCTCTTTTTTCCACTCTTCAGAAACATTCTAGATTCAGAGAGGGACCAAATCCCAACTTCCGTGCTCGCTGAGCATCCCCCAGCCAAAGGTTGAGGGATCCCTGTGTGACAGAGGGCTACTCACTCAAGAGCTTTCAAATTCCCTTTATTAAAAATCTTTTTTTTTCCTTTTGTAAAAACGAACACTTGCTGTCAGTTATATAGATTGGGAAAAGTGGTGACGATTTATGGGACACTCAGCAAATTCCAATACTTTACAAATTCAAACTTAAGTGAACTAATGTTTTTCTTTTTTTCATAAGCTCAAAAGTCAAACTCTGGTCCAGTTCAAGTATAATCTAACAGATCACAGCCTCAGTGTCAAAGGAAACCCTGATACTAACAGCTGCTGCTCACAACAACATCAAATTTACCAAATTCTTTGGGAATACTCTGTGGATACACTTTATTTCAGGTGTTTACGGTAAGAGACAGTATATAGGCCTTTTGTTATGTTAACCCCCGGGTACGAATACATTTGTTGCAGCAGTTGCTCTTGAACGACCTTTTCAGGGAGACATTTTGAAATGGTTAACAAACACTGAAGAAAAGCTTTAAAAAAAAAAAATCAGTATTTTCCTGGTTGCTTTCAATACTGCGCTGTGTATGACACACGGAATAAAAAGTGCAAATTATAGAGTGGGTGAAACTATGCCAATGGAATTGTATAAAAATAAATAAAAATAAATATATATATATACACACAAAAAAAGGATCTTAGATGATTTTTTAAACTAAAGGTTCTGATTGACCGCAAAGAGCCTCTTCTCTCTCCTTCACAGGGCCATTCTCCAGCTGTAAAATATGGGGAAGGTCAGCCTATCAGCAAGGGAGAAGTTACATTACTAGGGAATTCAGCTGTTGGAACAGCCATCCAGATTTCCATGGAAACGCTGCTTGGGGGGATGAGCTGGCAGGGTCAGCTTCCACTTTGCTGGGAGAAAAGACTGCCAGCATCTCTGAAAATGCAGTTTTAGCCTTTAGGTTTTTCCCAGCAAGGTTCAGTAAAGGAGGCCAGAGAGCTGTCTCCTGACTTCCCACCAGTGGGAAGGAAGACACACAGGGTCAGAGGTTTCCGAAAACTGGAGGAGGTGGGTTTCCAGAGCACCAGGTAAAAAAAAACAGGAGTCAGCCCGGGGACCAGGTCTGGGCTGAGTCACCGCTTTCAAACTCTACTCTCTTTGAGACACTCACCTTGCTGAGGCCCCCAGCTGCTTGATGCCAAGTTCAGGTTCCCTGCTGCCTCCAGCCTCTCCCTATACCTGTCCAAGCTGGTCTGTTTGCCTCTGGTGCTCGCCTGAACTCTTCCCTCTCACAGGTCCCCAACAGTTGTCTCCTTGCCAGCGACCACTTGCCCCAAGCTTTACACGTGATCCTCTTATGTTCTGTTTTTCCTTACTTTCTGCGCCTCAGTTCCCTCACTGATAAAACATTAGTGTCCAACTCAGATAATCTCTCTACCCTTCTGCCTTTAGTGCGGAGGACAGAATGCGCAGTATAGTCTTATCTACCATTGAAAGAAAAAAGCAAAAAATTAAAATAAAACACACAATCTCGACCCAGTCTACCTGCCTGTGGTCAGGAATAGAACAGGAACGGTCTTCCAGGGGCAGAGCTGGGGCGGCCGCCTCCGGGCAAGTGTCTCAGCTTGAGGCAATAGCACCAGGCTCCCCTCTGACCTTCTCAAGGGTTTCTCCAGGGCTGCAGCTGAGCCTCATTTTCCCCCAGCACCTTTCCCCAGACCCTTCCAATGGATGGCAGACCCTGCAGCTTTTTCTGTCTGGGGCCTGAAGCCACTGACCTTTCAGTATCGCAGAGCCTGGTGGGAAGGAGCCCTGTGCTGCGTTAACATTTAATATCAAAGTCTGCACACGGGGTCAACTCTCAGATGCCCTTAACCTTCTGCCCAGTTGGAAAGGGTCCACCTACAAACACCTGGCAACCCTCAAATGCTCCGCAGTCCTGCAGTCTTCTCTCTCATTTGTGTCCCCTGCCTCCAAGAGACCATTTAAAAACCATCCCACTATGAGGCTGCTGGGGCCCAGAGTGTAGGCTCCAAAGGGCGAGTCAAGGGCAGATGCCACTTCCTCGTTTTGGTGTCTCCCAAGCCAACCATTTACGGCTGGGAGGCCAACCTTCAACGGAAGCCCTGACCTTCTGCTGTTTTAACCGGAGGGGGAAGACGCTTCTGTTTTCATTTTTACTTAAAGTGAGTCTAGACCAAATTCAATGTCCAGAGTAGAACAAACCCTGGCATCTCCTGAAATCAAGAGGAAGGAAATACATTTGGGGGGAACTTATCAGAGCTTCCAAAATGAAGGGCTCTTTTCCTCCTCAAATTTTATTCTAAGGCATGAATCTGGTGGGCTTCTAGAACGACAGAGAGGATGAAAGAGTTATGAAAATCAGGGCTTTTCAGAAAGGTGGTCCAGCTGGAGGAACTCCCAGCTTCTGCCCCACTGACTGTCTAGGGTCCCCCCCTCCAGGACTGCAGGACCCGACTCAGCTCCCCGCACACACAGGATGCCAGGCAGAGAAACGGCTCCAGGTTCACTGGCGTGGTTCTCAACCCAGGAGTCTCCGTGAAATCTTTTTTTTTTTTTTGGAAGACTCAGCCTGGCTTGACCTGTCCTATCCCATCAAGAATCGGAACACTGTAAAAATCCCTGAGAAGTTGGATTTTATGAAAAGGAAATGACACTGGGCACAGAAGGAGGGGGTGGGATGGGGAGGAAGAGAGAAGCAAACTGAAAGACTGAAGGAAACAGGAGTCGACAGGGAGCGAGTGGGTGCCCCTCAGCAGACTGGACACACCGCGGTGAGGCCTCCGGCAGGCACTGCAGGGGCATCTCGTGAGTCTCTGAGGACGGACCCAGGCCACGTGGCCTGCCTGGTCTTCCTTCCTCTCTGGCCTTAGTTCCTGTCCCGGAGGGTGGGAAGGCCCCACCTCTCAGACCCTCCTCTCCCCGCTTGCAGCAGTGGCAGGGATGTCAGAGCTTTTTCCTTTCAAAGTGCGGCACGATTCCGCTGTCCTCGGGCCGAGGGCTGCCTGCCCCCTCGGTCTCCATCAGGCCCTCCTGGGCCAGCTGGGACAAGTACTTCTGTGGGACAAAGACGGGGGGCAGAGAGAGTGGTGAGCTGGCGGGAGAGGAAGGGAGGTGTGCCTCGGCCCCCTCTCCTATCACCTTGCCCAGCGGGTGGGACCCCTCTTCTTCCTCCCCAGATCCTTCCAGGGCTCCAGGACCCATGCTGAGTGGTGAGCTCCGCCCCCTTTATGTTAGTTTACTAACATTACTACTAAATGACCCATAGAGAAGGTAGAAAGTATAGATCCTAACCATAGCAAACACATCCACAGGCCTTACCCCAGACCAAGTGCTGTTCTAACTGCTTTTCTTCTATAAACTCATTTAATGCCCACAACAACTCTACTTGTTTTCCAGAAAGATTTCTAGTTCTAGTTCCAGATTCTCAGGCCCCATGCTAGAGAGAGAATGAATAAGCAAGTATAGGGTAGGCCCAAGAAGCTACATTTTTAAAAGATTCCAGCTGGTGTGAAGACCAAGGTTTGGGTTCCAGGCAGCACATCACGTGTAAAAGGCAGAGTGACGAGAGGGAGGCTGGAAGTGTGGGGACGGCAGTAGCTCTGTCCTATAGCGACTGTGAAAGACAAAACCGCAGCCTGATGTTGGAGACTCCAGCAGACAGGCTGGCAGGCTCAGTGTCTCGGAGGTTCCATGGTGGGGGCCTACCTCCGCCCCGCCCCACAGCACTCACTGCTCCCGCCGGCCCCCAGCCCAACTCGGCGAGCCTGTCGGGCTGCTCCTGGGAGTCTGGATTCAACGCAGTGAGGTGGAACCGGAAAATGCCTGGCGCCCCAGCTGCATATCCTCTGATGGCTGGGACAGCCAAGGGCGGTGCAAAGAGCACTGGATTAAGAGTCAGCAGGGTTAAGTCCCCTGCAGTGGTCAGGTGTGTGGGCTTTGCCATCAGATGACCCCGGTTCAAATGCTACCTCTCAGCAGGCAAGTTCTCCAATATCTTCGACTGTAAAGTGTGAGTAATATAGTAACTACTGCATAAGGTTGCTGTGAAGTCCAAGAGAGGTACCATAAAGGATTGGGCACACTGCCTGGCATGGAATAAACACTCAGCAATGTTGCCCTTTATCGTGAGTGGCACCAGCTGTCTGATTTGGGGAAAGTCACTCATCTTTTCCCAGCTTCAGACCCGAAACCGTTGAATGGGAGAAATGATATCTTCCTCCTTCCTCCTCCAGGGTTGATTTTGAGGGTCAGACAAGATGATGTGCTTGAGGTGACGGGGTTGACCTGCTTTCTTTAGGAGAGACTGTGGTTGGCTTTGAGTGGTGGGTGAGACTGACGGGGAGAAGGGCAGACCGTGGATCTCTCTGGGCCAGGCTGCTGATGGAGGGCCGGGTTTCTCCTCCACCTCGTCTCAGGAAAGGCATGCGGGTGGGCGTACCACCAATGGACCGAGCAGGCGTCTAGTTTTCCCATCTAGCACTGACTCCACCTGCTATTCCGATCACTCTGGTGGGTTCTCTCAGAGCATTGCCCAGCAGTGGGCACAGCCGGGATTGCAGAGAGAAAACGAAGGATACTTCTACCTTGCCTCAAAGAACAACCCAACTCCTACTTCAAGGCCTCCTGGGGATGCTAGGTTTACAAGTTGCCTGACTTAGGTGTCAGCCAGCACCTGCTACTTGGGGCTGAATTCCTCCCTTTTCACACGTGTAACACGGAGTGCGGTGCAGTAGGTGTGACTGTGTGGACAGAGACATTCTGTCAAGGCCACTTCCCAGATAGGAAGAAACCCTATCTGGGTAGCCTGCAATGGAGGCTCCCATCTTCAGGACAGGTGCGCCAGGGCAACCTGAACTGCAGTTGGCGGGCGTAAGGGGCTTAGCCAGCATCTGGATCTGACATGCCTGGGACCACAGGAATGGTCTGCTGTGGGGAGGCGAGTCTGCCTGGGGGTTTGGCCCGGAGGCCCTGAACATAGTGCAGTTGGCTGCCCTGCAAAAAGCACAGGGTTTAGAATTCAAGGCCCTGGCAAGTCTGCACTCACTCTTCCTACCTTCCTGGTTGACCTTGAGCTGTGTGTCTCCCTGGGGGCTACACAATCCAGCCGAGAATGCCGGATGAGATCACAGGTTCTCATGTTGAAGTATCATAATCTGCTGGAAAGACTTTTTAAAATGCAGATTCTCAGGCCCCACGCTAGAGAGAGAATGAATAAGCAAGTATAGGGTAGGTCCAAGAAGCTACATTTTAAAAAGATTCCAGCTGGTGTGAAGACCAAGGTTTGGGAAAATCAGGACCTGATGATCTTCAAGACCCCATCCAGCCGTGCCGTTCTAGAGGTTTAATCTTCTTGGGGGTGAGGGATGATGATGTCTTCAGGGTAGACAGCTGCCCTCGGCTGGTGCCGGGTAGCCCATTCTGAACCCTTGGCCTGGCCAAGTCACTGCCTGCCCCCAGGAGAGGCTGGGACCTGGGCCCCAGACCTCGTGGCTTCCTTGGTCATAGAAGAGCTGCTTTCCAGGGGGAAATCAAGAGGCTTAAATGACCTGAGTTTGGGCATAGCCAAGGACAGTCCCTTGCAGATGGTGACCCAGGCCATGACATGGGTCTCAGTTTGCAAGACCAGCTTAGTAGAGTGAGAAGAGGAAAGGGATTAAGAATTAGGCAATCTGGCCCCAGGCCTAGTAACTCACCATCTACATGGCCTTGGACAAATCCAAAGCTTGGACGAATCCTTGGCTTCTCTGGGCCCCAGTTTCCTCAATTATAAAACAAGAGAACTGGCCCATATCCGAGTTTTCTTAACTGGGGTACACATTCAAATCATTTGGAGAAATTTCTCAAATTACATATTTGAGAAAGTTCTCAAATTCTACTGAACACCTGGCCTAAGTAGTATAAATACTTTTGAAACACTGTCTAGGGATTTTGGTTCATATCCCAAGAACCACCAGAGCAGCCATTCTTTAACAATTAAACTGATAATAATGCCTGCTCTGGAATTACGGCATGCTGCTACCACAAGGGTGTTCTAATGTCAAGGCCTTGTGCCTCAAAAATGTAGTTTGATTCCTTGTAGTAAAAACAGGAGGTGCCTTGATATACTTACCCCTGAGTGTCTGATCTTCCATGGTTTGTATTACATTACTAATCCCCAGCTTATACCAGAAGTTATATGAAAATCACATTCTAATATGCTATATATTGTATAGGTAAATATTATAGGATATATTGCTATATCTTGTGATTTTAAGAAGTGTTTTTTCCACACATTAACAGTTCTGAAATTGAGATGCGTTTTACAGTTGATGGAGTCTCACCGTTTAATTTGTAACATGTTTTTGCTTGTTGATATCAAAAAATAGTGATGTGTCTTACCACTGATGGCACGTTAGATTAGATAAAATATGGTATATAGGGTATTTTTTACATGCCACAGTTAATATACTATGAAACGTACTTATTTTATTTTTTGCTTATCTCCTACGCTAGATGGAAGGTCCATGAGGGCAGGGATTACTGTCTGCTTTTTTTGTTGTTGTCTATCCAGTGCCTAGAATAGTGCCTGGTCCATGGTATGCCTGTGATAATAGCTGCAGTATGGACGGACATTTCAATAGAACATAATAGTGGGTTTTATTCTAGCAAACAAGGATAGTGCACAGGGGAAGAGAAACATAGAGAAACATCTGCATCTGGAACATCCAGGTGAAAAGGGACCAGACCCAACCAGGGGTCAGGTGAACACTAACACGTCATTCGGTCTAGAGGGAGAGGCAGTTACAAAAAAAACCCAAGCCAAACAGAATGCTTTGTACCAAGGTGGAGACAGATGCTCTGAGAGCACGTGGGAAGCAGCTACCATACGGAGCCACCTGGTGGAGTCAGGACAGAGACAACAGGAGGAGTTTTCCATGAAACGGAAGGAGACAGCAACGCACAGAAACTGAGACCAGGGAGTACTCCCCACACCCTCCCCGGGCGCTAGGCAAGGAAGGCCGACGGTTACCTGTAAGTTCCGGTAGTGGACAGCACTGCGACAGTGGCTCATCTTTGCCATCTCCTCGCTCGTGTAGAACAGCCCACACAGTTTGCAATAAAAGCCGGTCCTGGGCACCACGAACTCCACCCCTGCAGAAGGATTGGAGGTGGACAGGTAGGCAATTAGGAAGGTGGAGGGAGGCCCCCGGTGTCCAGACAGCAGTCAGGTGGTAACAGGAGCAGTGCACTCCAGCCCTTGATTACTGTGGACTTTGGCTGGTTACCCAGTTTCTTCAGGCCTCAGTTGCCTCATTTGCAAAACAGGCAGGAAGAAAATAGCATCAACTTCATTCACAGGCTGCTGTGAATGTGAGGGATGTATTCCCTGAAGTGTGATGGAGGGCTTAGCAATTATATGCTCTGCACCTGCCTTTGGGAAGTAGGTCCAGGCTCTACTACAATCAGCCTATTTCCAGGGAAAGGAGAAGGAAGGAGGTTTCTTACATTTCCCTGGGTGGATTTTGTTTCTCCACACTGTACCCCTCTCTGCAGCTGTTGTGGCCAGGACTCTGGAAGAATGCTCTCTCTCTTTTTTTTTAATAAAGTGAATGGTGTTTTTTTTTAATTTATTTAATTAATTTATTTTTGGTTGTGTTGTGTCTTCGTTGCTGCACCCGGGCTTTCTCTGGTTGCAGCGAGCGGTGGCTACTCTTCGTTGTGGTGCACAGGCTTCTCATTGCGGTGGCTTCTCTTGTTGCGGAGCACGGGCTCTAGGCGCGTGGGCTTCAGTAGTTGTGGCACGTGGGCTCAGTAGCTGTGGCTCGTGGGCTCTAGAGCGCGGGCTCAGTAGTTGTGGCGCACGAGCTTAGCTGCTCTGTGGCATGTGGGATCTTTCCGGACCAGGGCTTGAACCCATGTCCCCTGCATTGGCAGGCGGATTCTTAACCACGGTGCCACCAGGGAAGTCCAAAAATGCTCTCATTTTTGTTTGCTTATTTTAGAATTATGTTCATTAAAGAAAAATTTTAAAGATAAAATTGAGGAAAAATCACCCAGAGTCATTCCAATCAAAATACTTTCTTCCACACTATCTACATAGAGAGCCTTTTTTGGGGGGAGGGGGACATTTTTAATCACACCCTAAGTGTAATCCTATCTCCTCCTTTTTTCATGTGATGATCTATCATAAACATTTTTCCATCTTTCTCCAGTCTTTACATCTGAACCATTAATTGGTAGCATTTTATTTATGATGCGTTAAATAAAAGTCCCAGGATTCTGGGAGGCGTTTTGATTCTGAGGAAGGGAAATGGTGGCCCAACAGCCAGACAAGTGACAGTGTCACAGCCCAGAGGATTCGTCTTTGAAGTGGGACGGTGGCCACTCCAGCCTCCACCAAGGTGTTTGAGCGTCACAGTTCTCCTCTTGAAGACACAGACAGCAGACTGGAAAGAGCCCAGGTCTGAGAAGGCACAGACCAGAGGCTAAGAATCTGTGTAGCCTGGGGAGAGCTGGCTGAACCCCTCCTGGGTCTCAGTTTCCTCAGGCACCTGATCGTGAAGCACCAGCTAAAGAACAGGGTGTGAGGGCCATGATGAGCAGGACCCACTGCGGCACTAAAGGAAAGGGGCTGTGGCCACTCAGGACACCCAGATCCCGCCTTCAGACTGGGGCCGCTCCCTGCGTGCTGACACACTTCAGCTGGGCTTTGCTGCTGCCCATCTGGTTGGTTCTGCTGGGGGTAGGGGAAGGTTGGAGATCTGGCCTCAAGGGGTGGCAAGGAGAGCGGGGCTGTGAGCGGCACACCAGGGCCAGAGCGGCTTCTTGCAGAGAGGGGAACAAGCCAAGGCACTACGTGTGACCACAAGCCTGGGCCTTGCTTCACTTTCCTTCTCCTGCCTCCTGACAGACAGAGCTAAGTGCACAGGAGACCCTGTCATAGAGGAGCAGCTTAGACTTGTAATAACTTTTTTTTTCCATTGCAAAAGAGCCATTTATCAGGGCCTTCCCTGGTGGTGTAGTGGTTGAGAATCTGCTTGCCAATGCAGGGGATATGGGTTCGAGCCCTGGTCTGGGAAGATCCCACATGCCGTGGAGCAACTAGGCCCGTGAGCCACAACTACTGAGCCTGCGCTCTAGAGCCTGTAAGCCACAACTACTGAGCCCACGTGCTGCAACTGCTAAAGTCCGCGTGCCTAGAGCCCATGCTCTGCAACAAGAGAAGCCACTGTAGTGAGAAGTCCGTGTGCCGCAACAAAGGGTAGCCCCCGCTCGTCGCCACTAGAGAAAGCCCACGTGCAGTAATGAAGACCCAATGCGGCCAAAAATAAATAAATAAAAATAAAGTTTTTTTTTTTTTTAAATAAAGTTTTTAAAAAAGCATTAAAAGAATATTAGTTTCCAGACACATGTTAAACCTTTCTGCACAGGGGCCAAAAGGCCCTCCAGCCTTTCACCAGAGCCGCCTGGAGAACCCAGACTCCACGGCTGCCAGCAACTCTCCTCCCTGCCTCCACTGGCCTCTGGGGCTCGTTGGGCAGGTGGTCAGAGACAGCTCTGAGGAAGGAGAAGCTGGGACAGGATCCCCAAACACCTGGGAACTCACCCTTGAGTAACCGGCAGTTGCACGGGCACTAGGATACCAACACTGCCTTGGGATGCCTCTGGAATGTGAGGGCCAGGGGAAGCAGCAGCGTCAAGAAAAAACTGCCACGGTCCCAGTGAGTTCTGGAGCGACCTGGTCCTCCCATTTTTCAGCTTCTACTAAGTACAATAACTAAAGCTACGTCTGCCTTCTAGTAATAGCTCCTGGCACTGGTAATTACAACTCTGTCATCCCAGCAAAGCCTGGGATGGGTGGCGGGGGAGCTTGCATTTTGCAGGCAATGCCCTTTGGTTCTGGGAAGAGCAGGCCTTGGCAGGCTCACACTGGCTGGGGTCACCCAGAGCTGGCCTGAAACACATAGGGTGCCCTTCCCCACCCCCATGCCCAGGCCAGCCCCTAAGCAGCAGGACTCTGCCCCCCTCTCCTCCTCATTCTTCCCCTCTGCTCTCCACAGGGACCAAGCCTGAGTTGTTCCCCCACGCCCAGAAGTCTCTCTGCTAGGAACAGACCATGGAGGGTGAAGAGTTATGTAGCCCCAGTGAGAGGAAGCATAGTAGGTCTCAATAACTATTTCATAAATGAGTAACAATAGACAATGTGTATTAAGTACCTTCTACTGGAAGACACTGAGACCTTACCAGTACTCATTCAGCTAATCCTCAAAATAACCCTACATGGTAGGCATCTATTACCAGCCCTTATTTAGAGATGAAGAAAGCCAAGGAGAGAGGTTAAATAAGCAGGTTTTTGTCCCGCAGCCAGCTGGGATTTGAACCCAGGGAGTCAGATTCCACAGTCTGTGCTCTTAACCACTGCACCCAATTGCCTTTCCTCCACTGTGCTGCCTGAACTGGAGGAACAAGAGGGTCTCCAATTAGGAATCCTCAGTTCTGACATGAGCTTGCTGTGTGATCTTAGGTAAGAAAGTCTCTGGGCTTCAGTTTCCTCACCTGTCAAATGCAGAAAATAGTACCGTATGCCCGCTACTGAGAGGGATGAGACAATAGGTCTCAAAGCTAATCAGAGGGGAGACCTTCAAGATGCGGGAGGAGTAAGACCTGGAGATCACCTTCCTCCCCACAAATACATCTACATGTGGAACAACTCCTATAGAACACCTACTGAACGCTGGCAGAAGACCTCAGACTTCCCAAAAGCGAACAGACACCTGAGGGCGGCCTACATGCAGAGGCGGGGCCAAACCAAAGCTGAACCCCAGGTGCTGTGCGAACAAAGAAGAGAAAGGGAAATTTTCTGGTGCAGCCTCAGGAGCAGCAGATTAAATCTCCACAATCAACTTGATGAAACCCGCATCTGCGGAATACCTGAATGGACAACAAATGTTCCCAGAATTGAGGCGGTGGACTTTGGGAGCAACTGTAGACTTGGGGTTTGCTTTCTGTGTCTGATTTGTTTCTGGTTTTTATGTTCCTCTTAGTTTAGTTTTTAGTGCTTGTCATCATTGGTGGATTTGTTTATTGGTTTGGTTGCTCTCTTCTTCTTTTTTTAAAAATTACTATTATTTTTTCCATTTTTTCTCTTTTTGTGAGTGTGTATGTATATGTTTCTTTGTGTTGTTTTATCTGTTTAGATTTGCTCTTACCATTTGTCCTAGGGTTCTAACTGTTTGGGGTTTTTTTTTGTTGTTGTTTGTTTGTTTTCTTTTTATGAGTGTGTGTGTATATGATTCTTTGTGTGATTTTGTCTGTTTAGTTTTGCTTTTACCATTTTTTTGGGGGTTCTATCTGTTCATTTTTTTTTCTCCTATTTTTTTCTTCCTTTTATTCCAAGCTGTGTGGCTGGCAGGGTCTTGGTGCTCCAGCTGGGTGTCAGGCCTGAGCCTCAGAGGTGGGAGAGCCGAGCCCAGAAGACTGGACCACCAGAGACCTCCCAGCCCCATGTAATATCAATCAGCGAGAGCTCTCCCAGAGATCTCTGTCTCAACACTAAGACCCAGCTCCACCCAATGGCCAGCACGCTCCAGTGCTGGATGCCCCATGCCAAACAACTAGCAAGACAGGAACACAACCCCATCCATTAGCAGAGAGGCTGCCTGAAGTCATACTAAGTTTACAGACACCCCAAAACACGCCACTGGACGTGGCCCTGCCCACCAGAAGGACAAGATCCAGCCCCACCCACCAGAAAACAGGCACCCGTCCCCTCCAGCAGGAAGCCTACACAAGCCACTGAACCAACCTTACCCACTGGGGGCAGACACCAAAAACAATGGGAACTATGAACCTGCAGCCTGCAAAAAGAAGACCTCAAACACAGTAAGTTAAACAAAAACAGAAGACAGAGAAATATGCAGCACGTCAAGGAGCAATGTAAAAACCCACCAGACCAAACAAATGAGGAGGAAATAGGCAGTCTACCTGAAAAAGAATTCAGAGTAATGATAGTAAAGATGATCCAAAATCTTGGGAATAGAATGGAGAAAAAACAAGAAACGTTTAACAAGAACCTAGAAGAACTAAAGAGCAAACAAACAATGATAAACAACACAATAAATGAAATTAAAAATTCTCTAGAAGGAATCAATAGCAGAATAACTGAGGCAGAAGAATGGATAAGTGACCAGGAAGATAAAATAGTGGAAATAACTGCCACAGAGCAAAAAAAAGAAAAAAGAATGAAAAGAATTGAGGACAGTCTTAGAGACTCTGGGACAACACTAAATGTACCAACATTCGAATAATAGGAGTCCCAGAAGAAGAAGAGAAGAGAAAGCGTCTGAGAAAATATTGAAAGAGATTATAGTTGAAAGCTTCCCTAACGTGGGAAAGGAAATAGTCAGGTCCAGGAAGCACAGAGTCCTATGCAGGATAAATCCAAGGAGAAACACGCCAAGACACATATTAATCAATCTATCAAAAATTACATACAAAGAAAAATATTAAAAGCAGCAAGGGAAAAGCAACAAATAACATACAAGGGAATCCCCATAAGATTAACAGCTGATCTTTCAGCAGAAACTCTGCAAGCCAAAAGGGAGTGGCAGGACACATTTACAGTGATGAAAGGGAAAAACCTACAACCAAGATTACTCCACCCAGCAAGCATCTCATTCAGATTCAACAGAGAAATTAAAACCTTTACAGACAAGCAAAAGTTAAGAGAATTCAGCACCGCCAAACCTGATTTACAACAAATGCTAAAGGAACGTCTGCAGGCAGGAAACACAAGAGAAAGAAAAGACCTACAAAAACAAACCCAAAACAATTAAGAAAATGTTAATAAGAACATACATATCGATAATTACCTTAAATGTAAATGGATTAAATTCTCCAACCAAAAGACATAGACTGGCTGAATGGATACAAAAACAAGACCCATATATATGCTGTCTACAAGAGACCCACTTCAGACCTAGGGACATGTACAGACTGAAAGTGAGGGGATGGAAAAAGACATTCCATGCAAATGGAAATCAAAAGAAAGCTGGAGTAGCAATACTCATATCAGACAAAACAGACTTTAAAATAAAGACTATTACAAGAGACAAAGAAGGACACTACATAATGATCAAGAGATCAATCCAAGAAGAAGATATAACAATTGCAAATATTTATGCACCCAACATAGAAGCACCTCAATACATAAGGCAAATGCTAACAGCCATAAAAAGAGAAATCGACAGTAACACAGTAAGAGTAGGGGACTTTAACACTTCACTTTCACCGATGGACAGATGATACAGAATGAAAATAAATAAGGAAACACAGCTTTAAATGGCACATTAGACCAGATGGACTTAATTGATATTTATAGGACACTCCATCCAAAAACAACAGAATACACTTTCCTCTCAAGTGCACATGGAACATTCTCCAGGATAGATCATATCTTGGGTTACAAATCAAGCCTTGGTAAACTTAAGAAAACTGAAATTGTATCAAGTATCTTTTCTGACTACTACACTATGACACTAGATATCAATTACAGGAAAAAAACTGTAAAAAATACAAACATATGGAGGCTGAACAATACGCTACCAAATAACCAAGAGATCACTGAAGAAATCAAAGAGGAAATCAAAAATACCTAGAAACAAATGACAATGAAAAAACAACGACCCAAAATCTATGGGATACAGCAAAAGCAGTTCTAAGAGGGAAGTTTATAGCAATAAAACCCAACCTCAAGAAACAAGAAAAATCTCAAATAAACAACCTAAACTCACACCTAAAGCAATTAGAGAAAGAAGAACAAAAAACACGCCACAGTTAGCAGAAGGAAAGAAATCATAAAGATAAGATCTGAAATAAATGAAAAAGAAATGAAGGAAATGATAGCAAAGATCAATAAAACTAAAAGCTGGTTCTTTGAGAAGAAAAACAAAATTGATAAACCACTAGCCAGACTCATCAAGAAAAAAAGGGAGAAGACTCAAATCAACAGAATTAGAAATGAAAAAGAAATAACTGACACTGCAAAAATACAAAGGATCATGAGAGATTACTACAAGCAACTATATGCCAATAAAATGGACAACCTGGAAGAAATGGACAAATTCTTAGAAAAGTACAACCTTCCAAGGCTGAACCATGAAGAAATAGAAAATATGAACAGACCAATCATAAGCACTGAAATTGAAACTGTGATTAAAAATCTTCCAACAAACAAAAGCCCAGGAAGAGATGGCTTCACAGGTGAATTTTATCAAACATTTAGAGAAAAGCTAACACCTATCCTTCTCAAACTCTTCCAAAATATAGCAGAGGGAGGAACATTCTGAAACTCATTCTACGGGGTCACCATCACCCTGATACCAAAACCAGACAAATATGTCACAAAAAAAGAAAACTACAGGCCAATATCACTGATGAACATAGATGCAAAAATCCTCAACAAAATACTAGCAAACAGAATCCAACAGCACATTAAAAGGATCATATACCATGATCAAGTGGGGTTTATCCCAGGAATGCAAGGATTCTTCAATATACGCAATTCAGTCAATGTGATACACCATATTAACAAATTGAAGGATAAAAACCATATGATAAATCAATAGATGCAGAAAAAGCTTTGGAAAAAATTCAACACACATTTATGATAAAAAATCTACAGAAAGTAAGCATAGAGGGAACCTACCTCAACATAATAAAGGCCATATATAATAAACCCACAGCCAACATCATTCTCAATGGTGAAAAATTGAAACCATTTCCACTAAGATCAGGCACAAGACAACATTGCCCACTCTCATTGCTATTATTCAACATAGTTTTGGAAGCTTTAGCCATGGCAATCAGAGAAGAAAAAGAAATAAAAGGAATACAAATCGGAAAAGAAGAAGTAAAACTGTCACTGTTTGCAGATGACATGATACTATACATAGAGGATTCTAAAGCTGCTACCAGAAAATTACTAGAGCTAATCAGTGAATTTGGTAAAGTAACAAGATACAAAATTAATGCACAGAAATCTCTTACATTCGTATACACTAATGGATGAAATATCTGAAAGAGAAATTAAGGGAACACTCCCATTTACCACTGCAACAAAAGGAATAAAATACCTAGGAATAAACCTACCCAAGGAGACAAAAGTCCTGTATGCAGAAAACTATAAGACACTGATGAAAGAAATTAAAGACGATACAAACAGACGGAGAGATATACCATGTTCTTGGATTGGAAGAATCCACATTGAGAAAATGACTATACTACCCAAAGCAATCTACAGACTCAATGCAATCCCTATCAAACTACCAATGGCATTTTTCACAGAACTAGAACAAAACACTTTACAATTTGTATGGAAACACAAAAGACCCTGAATAGCCAAAGCAATCCTGAGAAAGAAAAACGGAGCTGGAGGAATCAGACTCCCTGACTTCAGACTATACTACAAAGCTACAGTAATCAAGACAGTATGGTACTGGCACAAAAACAGAAATATAGATAATGGAACAGGATAGAAAGCCCAGAGATAAACCCATGCACATACGGTCACCTTATCTTTGATAAAGGAAGCAAGAATATACAATGGAGAAAAGACAGCCTCTTCAATAAGTGGT
The DNA here is from genome assembly GCF_003676395.1 of Aethalodelphis obliquidens. Lineage (NCBI taxonomy): Eukaryota > Metazoa > Chordata > Mammalia > Artiodactyla > Delphinidae > Aethalodelphis > Aethalodelphis obliquidens. The sequence continues at coordinate 26,730,886 of NW_020837955.1, read as the reverse complement.
GCTGGGAAACTGGACAACTACATGTAAAAGAATGAAATTAGAACACTCCCTAACACCATCCACAAAAATAAACTCAAAATGGATTAGAGACCTAAATGTAAGGCCAGACACTATAAAACTCTTAGAGGATAACATAGGCAGAACACTCTATGACATAAATCACAGCAAGACCCTTTCGATCCACCTCCTAGAGAAATGGAAATAAAAGCAAAATTAATGAATAGGACCTAATGAAACTTAAAAGCTTTTGCACAGCAAAGGAAACCATAAACGAGACAAAAAGACAACCCTCAGAATGGGCGAAAATATTTGCAAACGAAGCAACTGACAAAGGATTAATCTCCCAAATATACAAGCAGCTCATACAGCTCAACATCAAAAAAACAAACAACCCAATCCAAAAATGGGCAGAAGACCTAAACAGACATTTCTCCAAAGGAGACATACAGATGGCCAACAAACACATGAAAAGATGCTCAACATCACCCATCATTAGAGAAATGCAAATCAAAACTACAATGAGGTATCACCTCACACCAGTTAGAATGGCCATCATCAAAAAGTCTACAAACAATAAATGCTGGAGAGGGTGTGGGGAAAAGGGAACCCTCTTGCACTGTTGGTGGGAATGTAAATTGATACAGCCACTATGGAGAACAGTACGGAGGTTCCTTAAAAAACTAAAAATAGAACTACCATAGGACCCAGCAATCCCACTACTGGGCATATAGCCTGAGAAAACCATAATTCAAAAAGAGTCATGTACCACAGTGTTCACTGAAGCACTATTTACACTAGCCAGGACATGGAAGCAATCTAAGTGTCCATCGACAGATGAATGGATAAAGAAGATGTGGCACATATATACAGTGGAATATTAGCCATAAAAAGAAGCGAAATTGAGTTATTTGTAGTGAGCTGGATGGACCTAGAGTCTGTCATACAGAGAGAAGTAAGTCAGAAAGAGAAAAACAAATACCGTATGCTAACACATATATATGGAATCTAAAAAAAAATGGTTCTGATGAACCTAGGGGTAGGACAGGAATAAAGACGCAGATGTAGAGAATGGACTAGAGGACTTGGGGAAGGGGAAGGGGAAGCTGGGATGAAGTAACAGTAGCATTGACATATATACACTCCCAAATGTAAAATAGCTAGCTAGTGGGAAGCAGCTGCATAGCTCAGGGAGATCAGCTTGGTGCTCTGTGACCACCTAGAGAGGTGGGATAAGGAGAGTGGGAGGGAGACGTAAAAGGGAGGGGTTATGGGGATATGTATACATATAGCTGATTCACTTTGTTATACAGCAGAAACTAACATGACATTGTAAAGCAATTACACTCCGATAAAGTTGTTAAAAAAAAATCTAATCGGAGACTATAATCAAGAATAAAAGTACAATATGTAATAGCCCCCAAGCCAGAAACAACCCAAATGCCCATCAACAGCTGAATGAATAAACAAAATGTGATCAACCCATAACCACAATGCAATACTCCTCAACAATAAATAGAAGCCAACTATCCACACACCCAACAATTTGGATGAATCTCAGAATAATTATTGAGTGAAAAAAGCCAGGCAACAAGAGTACATACAGTATAATTCCCTTTACATAAAATTCTAGAATGCAAACTAATATTTAGTGACAGGAAGGAGGGCAGTGGTTACTTGGGGACTGCGGGTGGGAGCGAGGGATTACAAAGGAGTATCAGGAAATATGGGGGGTGAGGAATATGTTCACTACGTTGGTTGTGGTGATGGTCTCACAGGTGTATACATGTGTCAAAATTCATCAAATTGTGCACCTTATGTGCACTTCATTAACATCAATTATACCTCAATAGAGCTGTGTTTTAAAAACTAAAATGAGCTACCATTTTCCTCCTAACATGTTGGTAAAGATTAAAAACTGATAAGATCCAAAGTTGGCGAGGATGTGGGGAATGAGTACTCTCACTTGAGGTAGCACTGAAAACTGGTATAATCTTTTTGGGGAACAATTTAGTGGCAATTATGAAAATATGAAATACAAATATATATGGACATCCCCCCTCCCCCGGGCCAGGACGTTATCCTCCAGAAATCCTGGTTCACACACAAAGGTGACAATGCGTTTGGAAGGCAACCAAGCTCAGAGGCAGCTGGCACAGGGACTCTACGTGCTGGGGTTTGAATCCTGACTCCAGTCTGGGCTGTTCGTTAGCTTTGCAACCCTGCATCTCATTTCTTATCTGTGATCTAGGGATAAAAATATTACTTACCTCACAGGTGTTTTGAGAGTTCAATGAGAAGAATACTAGAAGTGGCGCCTACATGGTAAATGGTAAAAGCCTAACTATTATAGCATTTTAATAATGGAAAAAAGAAAGAAAACATAATGTTCATTGGTAGACGAATGGATCGAGAATGTATGGTACAGCTTTTAAGATGGAATATTTGCAGTGGTTAAGAAGAATGCATTCTCTATGTACTGACGTGAAGAGATCTCTAAGACCCACTGTCACGTTATAAAAGCAAATTGCACAACATCACGTGTATAGTTTGATCCTATTTTTGTGGGAGAAGAACTATCTGTGGGTATGACAGTGGCTACCTCTGGCGAGGGGGAGAGACTGGAGGGAAGAGATACAACATTTAATATTTACTTCATATGGTTTTTAAAATTGGTTATAATAATCTTTCACACTTTTTATAATAAAAAATAAAATAAAACATGAATTATAAGGTAGGAGAATTTATTCTTAATTTTTGCCTGTGTGTGTCATACAGATTTCTAAGTTCCTAGATGCCAAGAGACTTGTGTTCCATTTTTCAGTTCCCCCTGAGTGTCTCACGGAGTGCCACGTTATCCAGGAGGGGCTGCTGACTAAGTGAGTGCATAAATGAACTGTCTGGCACCTTTTTCCTGAAAGGCAGCCTTTGCAACTATTTTCCAACATCAAAAAAACCCAGGGCCTTCTGGCAATCATCTTAGTTCATTCTAAGGTCAGTGTGTATTTGCTTTTTTTAGTTTTTGTCCTGGAGCATACTGGACGCTATGCAGCAAACTCATCCTTTAAAAAAAAAGAAAGTTTGCTCTTCGAATCTGACTAAATGGCGCACTTGGAGGATTGGAAACAGAACGAAATTTTTAAAAGCAGATGAAAAGGAAACTTGATGGAAAGGGTGAGCCTCCATGTTGACTAGCCCATCGGAGGCTAATTGACTTGTTAATAAAGGACTTGCAGTGACTGGAAAAAAAAAAACCCCAAAACATTCCTGGGTATTACTTGTTTGAGGACATGCAGTTACCCAGCATGGCAAGGACAGGGGCCCACATCTCTGTTCAGTGCTCTTCTATCAACTATATAGGGTCTGCCCAAGACGCAGTCTATTCAGCATCTATGGCTCAGAGAAGCCGGTCTCTCAAAGAGAAAACAATGCAGCGTTGTTTTGAGAAGGGCTGGGACCAGGAGGGCAGGGAAGACCTTAGGAGAAGAGGTGCGTTTCTTTTTTTTTTAACATCTTTATTGGAGTATAATTGCTTTACAATGTTGTGTTGGTTTCTGCTGTATAACAAAGTGAGTCAGCTATTGGCTTTATGGCAGCTGCTGGCCCCTGCTTCCCTGGCTGAATAAGGGCTGTATGGTCAGGAATAAAGCATTTCCTCACAGGGAAAACAAGGCTCTGCTCTGGCTCCCAGGGCAGTGCCGTCTGGCCCCATGAGGTATCTGGTCTACCGTGGGAGACTGAAATTTCAAGAAACTTTAAGGCAGCACGCACATCTAGGTAATTGCATCAGACACGAAAGACAACAAAATGACAAAAAGCCCTCTCAAGCTCTTAGATGTTACTACAGGACTATCCTTTCCTGGAGCCAAATTCTCAGGAAGGACTGTGTATTTCACCCACCTAGAGGAATGCTAAGTTCACTGAACACATCCTCAGGTTCCCAGGAAGGCAAAGAAAGGGGCTGTTTCAGCTCCACTTCAGCGTATTCCAGTGACCTTACGTCCAGAGATTTCACTTCCATGTACCTGGAGTTATCTGCAAAACATGAGCCAGGGCAAAGCGGTAATGAAACACAACATGCCTCAAACAATCCCTGCAATTGTACTCCTTGCACTGTGTGATGGGAAACAGTCCCTTGTGCTGCTTAATAACGTGAGACTAGGCCAGGGCTGCTAATTAGAACCAAAGTGCTATAACAAAGAGCTTCTTCCGCTGCCAAAAGAATGCCACACGCAAGAAAACTTGGCAAGCAGCAGCATCAGGTCTGTGGGGGGATGGGCTGCTGCTGCCTTCGGTTGGGATGATCTATCCCCGTGTCCCCGGTTCAGTAACAACTCCATCTCTGCAGGCAGAAGAATTATTGAAGTGCAAAAATTGTGCTGATGTCCACAGAAGCACTGAGGCGGGCAGAAAAGGCAATGCCATTCTCACCCCAAGCCTGTCGAGCAGTGTTATTAAATATGAACTCCAAACGCTGGCTAAGCTAATAAGCCATTAACACCAGTGCACGTCGAGACCTATACCGCAAAATACAAGGGGTTCGATCAGAGCAAGGTGAACAACACTTCGCTCCTTTATTCTTGCCTTCTGTAGACACAGCCCAGGCCTCAGTGTTTCTCTAGCAACAAGGCGGCTCACAGCAGCGTTTCCATGGAGACTCCGATCCACACAGGTGAAAAATAGCTCAGGTCAGCTTGACATGGAGGGAAGTCCAAGCCCGCCTACCAGCTCGTGCCAGCCACAGAGCACTGGGTTGACATGTTTATTTTTAAGCCTTTCCTCTATATTTTCTGCCCTCGACTCTTATCCCCCTGACTTCAAACTCTGGAATGCTGCAGGCTTTCTGCAAAATGCATTTCTAGCTATTTTCATTGAGAGAAAATTAGGGACTACTCTCCCCTCCCCCACAGTCCTTGATGGATGTTTAGTTTCCACTTGGCACAGAAGACAGGGCTTAGCCTATTTTAAACTCTGTCTTTCATGATGTCACAGTGCCAGGCACAGACACACATCACCTCCACTGGAGGTGGAGGAGCTCCCGGGACAAGTCTTGCTTCACTGTCAGACGCTGGAGAAAAGTGGGTCTGAGGTGGTGAGAATGGGAACCGGCCATGCCCCTTCGTGAGCCCCTCATTCTTCCCTCTGCCCGTTCCTTTCTCAGCCTCCCACGCTCGCCGCCCCCTCACTCAGGCCTCACAGAAACAACGGCCTGGGTGGTCCTCGGTGGTGCAGGCAAGAGAGGCTGCTTGCCGATCCTTAGGAACCAAAGCTCCTTTGATAACTCCAAACATTTGCTAATTTAGTTGGCACAGTCCATCTGGGATCCCGTAAATTCAGAGAAGTCCGTCCTATCTGAGCTTGCTTCTCAGAAACGTGTGGCCACCCATCCGACTTCCTTTACACCAATTGCCTAAAAGTTCTAACAATTTAGCCAGGCTGTTAAGCTTGCCTTCTGCACCAGCTTTCAGGCTGGCTGAAACCTTACTTCTGTTCGTTCCAGCCTGCACACACCCCTACGCTGCTCTAGGGAAGCAGTGATCCGATCAACCCAACCGCACAGGAGAAAAAGGAGGTAGTTACCCTGGGTCGACACTCCGTGGCAAGCCTGGCTTTGGAGGTCTGTTTCGGTGAGGGGGCTGGCTTTCTCCTCCAAGGGGCTGCCTTCACCAGCCCCATCTTCCAGGGTCCCCCTGGCCTTACAGTCATCAAGAAAGGGGCCAGGCTGCCAGGCCCTCTCCTCTGCTGGCCTGGGGGAAGACATTTGCTGGAGTGTAGGGGCCAGACGAACATCTGAGCTCTCTGCTCCCTTTGCCTGCATCTCGTAGCAATCTGAGCCCTCCAGTGCGAGGCCCGTCTCGCGTTCAGCTGGCTTCCGCTCAACATCCAGATTTAGGCCAGGCGTTTCCACGTCCACGTCACTCGGGCAGCTCACGGAAGCAGACGGCAGTTCTTTGGGCGACTCGAGGCTGATTTCCACAGCCTCCTTACCTACGGTCTTGACTCCCTCCTTGGTGAACTCTTTGGTTAAGTCCAGGTCTAAGGTGGTTGTCACACAGGGACATATCTCTGGACAGATTGTGTCCTTCTGTTCGATGGGCACAGTTTCCTCCAGTTCTGGGATGTCCGGTTCCATGATAAAATCTTCTTCCTCCCCCACCTCGTCCACTGTAACCAGCTCCTCCATGTTCGTGGGGCACCAGCTCTCCCCCTCTGCCTCACTTCCACTTTCCGAATCTTGCTCCTGAATACAAATGAGGAATGGAGGTCAGAGGGTGGCTGAGGAATGGGTCTTGGTATTTAACCAGAAGAGGGTGCAAACCTTGACCACAGGACCCCTCAAACCAGAAAGATGCTGAGCAATCTTACTCCTACCTGGGAAAATTTACTGGGTAATTAGGAGCTGTAAATCACTGTGATGAGTGATGAGAAGTCTCTCATCATTGATTTATCCCTAGGATGAGGCTCCGAACAGCACAGGAGTTGGAATAAGCCCTTAATGTTTAACCCACCAAGTGGACAAAGAATTTCAACTCCTGGTATATAGTAGGTGCTCAATAAATAGTTTTTTTCTTTTGTTTTGTTTAGTTGTTTTTTTAGTTGTGGGCAACCCATTTTTATTCAGGAATGTGGCTTAGAGGTGTTTCTATATCATCGGACCTACATCTACACCTTAACTGTTAATGCCCATGTAGGATTCCAATGAAAGTTACTTAGCCTGCTTCCTAATAATAGATCTCAATCTCTGCTCATCTTTTTCTGATCAATTTCTGGAAATTTTATTTTTTTTAATTCTGAAAAATAAATAGTTTTTGAACAAATGAATGATTGAGTTGTAAGCGCTACACGCATCAACTTTCTGGAGCTATTTCCTTGCAAGTAGGGCACCACTAAATGTTAAGTGCAGCAAAGTCCCTACAAAATTCTCCCAAACAACCTCTCCCAGCAAGGGTGCAACCCTCCGTAGCCATGGCTCAAACTTGGCCCCTCCTGAAACTTTCCCCTTGCTTCCCCAGCAGCCCATGGACCCAGCAGCCAGCTTTAGGAGATCAGTTTCCCTGCCAGCGATGCTCATCTCTCTGCCTCTCCTGGCCGGAAAGGCACGAAGCTGGCCACGTTCCAAGGACACTTCTTTTTGCTGTGGCAGCCCCAGCCCTGTAACTGGGTTTTTCATTTTAATTAAGTAAAATAATCTTTACAAGCACGGTAGATGTTTTGTTAATCCCAGGGTCAGGGCCTGCTGAGGTTCAGGACCCCAGCTTGAGTACCCAAAGCCCCCTTCCTCCTCCAGCCCCTCCCAAGGCAGCTGCCTATTTTGGGAGCCTGGCTCTGAAGCCTGAGTCTTTTTTGGGCACATGTTTTCTCTTATAAGCGCGGCCAAGTTACTGAAGACTGAGGCAGAGCCCAGGCATGTGGTAAAGATTTCCTCAATAAAGACTGTGCAAAGATCCCAGGCAAAGCCATTCCTCCAAGAAGTGCTGGCTTCATTCACAGACCCGCTGGTGGGGTCTCATGCACATCCCATGCAGCAAGCAGGTCATCACCCGGCAGGATGGGGATGCCTGTGACTTGGAGCCCGGTGGCAGCTGTGTTGATGCGGCTACACTGCCAGCATCTGGGACAAACTTTACCTTCCTTGCCTTTGTGTTCGCTGCATCAGAGGACTCTGTTTCTTTCTCCTGCCTGCCCAGATGCAGGGGGCTCTCTTCCATGCTGTCCTGTTCCTCTTTTTCAGCCTTACCAAAGGAAGAGCAGAACAAATCAACAGTGAGAAGTGGCAGAGGGCACGCCACGAGGAAAACAACACTACTGAGCACAGCTAATGCTGTCGGGTGTGTTTCACACACATCACTTCCTTTATCCTCACAGAACCCCTCAGAGGCAGGTGCTATTATCATCTTCATTATACAGATGGGGAAACTGAGGCTCAGAGAGGTTAAGTAACTTGTTCAAGGTCACACAAACGGAGGCACAGAAATGTCTTCACAGCTTTAGGGAGGCAAACGTCCCTGGCAAACTGGGTACTTTTTGCAGCTGTATAATCTGTAGACAGTGAGGGTGAGTAAAGGGGCCAAGGGGGAACCGACCCTGGGGTTCACAACCATCATGGTGACACCTCACCAACAGATCAGTCTTAGCCATAAAAAAAATCACCTCCAGGCCACTTATGGGTAGGAAGGGTGTTGTCACCCAATCAGGGCCCCTCTCACCTCTCTTTTGCCTTATCTCTGTCGTAGAGCTATAGCCCCAACTAGCAATCCCGCCCCGTCTTCCTTCCTCCTATTCCCTCCCTCAGATTAAGTCCCTCACACTAGTACTCATGTCTGGGAAATTGAACAACTGAAAGCAGATGTTTGCTTTGAGAATTAGGGTCTCTGACCAGCCTTGAAAACAGGGGTCAGCCAACTATAGTCCTCAAGCCAAATCTGATTCAGTTCCTCTTTTTTGTACAGTCTGCGAATTAACAATGCTTCTCATGTCTCTAAATGGCTGTATGTTAAATGCTTATATTATATTAGCTACATAATATCCTCAATTTTGCCTCGTGGCCCATATGCCTAAAATAGTTACTCTCTGGTGTTTTGTAGAAAAAGTTTGCCAATTCCCATTTCAGAAGGTTGAGGAGGACGTTCTCCCACGACAAACTCTGGCCACCAAATCAGTCACTGTTCCTGGGCATTCTTGGGAGGAAGTTGCATTTACTCGACAATTTTGGCCGAGGTTGGCTCAAAGTAAACCACTCTCGCTCTGATTTCTTAAGAGAAGACACACCCGTCTTTGCCGACAAGGAGGCAGCCGGGGCAGGAGCTCAGGGCTGACGGGTTTAACCAGTTGTTATGGGACAGGAGAAGACGGTTTAAATCCTCGAGTCTTTGCTCTTTCCGGTGTTCAGAGCGGAAGCTCTGCTCCAGCCTTCTGAGCCGACCTGAGCTCAAAGCAGCTCCAAATGCCTTTTTAGCCCTCAGAATCCAGAGCTTCTACCAACAGGGGACCCCTTTTCTTTATTTTTGTCTTCCTGAATAAATTATCCATGGCCCTCCCTTGTCAAAATAAATAGCCCTTACCCTTCCCAGGCACTTCCGGCAGCACATGCCCAGGTCAACACAGTAAAGAGACTCCCTCCAGTTCAAGCTGGGAGAGGCAGGGACAGCCTGGTCGCCAAAAGCCCCCCGCCAGGCGGACCTGCTCTCCCTCCCTGCAGGCAAAGGAGATAGAGCAGTGCCTTTCAGCGCACCCCTGGCCCTGGGAGCATTTCCAGGTGACAGCAGCTTACAGGGAACAGACAAATGCAACCAAGGCACTCATCCCATCCCGCCACCAAGCAGCTCAGGGAGCAATGTGTTAGGTCCCAACTGCTGCAAGCAGGGCTGCCACCACAGGGCCGGGGTTACTGCTAAACCACCTCCTAGGTGGTCTTCCACTTCTGCTCTGTAGCCCCCTCCCAAGTGTATTCTCCCCGAGGCGATGAGGAATGACGACTCCAAAGTGCAAAATCTATCCTATCCTCACGGCACCTTCTTGCTTGAACATTTCGTTCTCTTCCCCTTTGCTTCACCCAGTAAAGACCCGCCTTTCCTTTCAATCCCAGCAGCCGCACATCCTAACCAAGGAGAGCCTCTGATTCGTTACAGGCAGTGGTCCCCAACCTTTTTGGCACCAGGGACTGGTTTCGTGGAAGACAGTTTTTCCATGGACGGGGAGGGATGGGGGGGGCGGGGGATGGCTCAGGCAGTAACACCAGTGACGGGAGCCGCAGGTGAAGCTTTGCTCGCCTGCCCGCCACTCACCTCCTGCTGTGCAGCCGGGTTCCTAACCAGAGGTTAGGGGACCCCTGCTTACCGGCACTAAGAGCACTGTATCCTCCATCTCCTTAGCACTTCACACTCACACTCGTGTACTCATTTAAGGAATTATTTGATTAGCATGCTTTTCATTAGACCATGAGCTCCATGAGATCAAGAGTCATTTTAGCTTTGGCTCACAACTGCAGCCCCAGTGCTAGGTGCTCCACGAACACTGGTCAGTACAAGAATGGAGACAGGTAGGAGAGGGTGGAGTGAATAACAAGTACACACCTGCCTCCCAGCATGCTTGGGTCTCTGTCTGGGCTTTGAACTGAACATAAGTGGGTTTGCTATTTCTGTCTCCTAGGGATTGTTTATACTGGGGGCTGCATTCTGGGGACACCTGGGGCTCCATCTGGCCCACAGACATGTTTTGTTCTATACAGTTTCTAAAACGTGGGAAATTTCATACAGATACCTGCATCTGGACTTTGGTCTTGCTCTAAGAAATGGGAAATCTGACAACACAGGGCAGCTGTGCCTGAATGGCAGCCACAGAATGGAGCTGATCAGTGGCTGCCCCAGCAGACAGGTACCTCCTGCTTGGTCCACCACGGTCCCAGCTCTCCACCTTGGCTTCAATCATGCTGCCTGGCTTCCCTTCTCTAGGCACCTGGTTCTGTAAACCCTGATGCCCCTTCCAGGAAAGTGGGGGAGCGCTTCTTTCCAAGTCTCCCTATTCAGTGACTTGACTTCTTTCTTTTACCTCTGGTCTCATGGTCAGGGCTGGGCCTCATGTCTGGCTGTGGCCACCCAGAAACACTGAGCAGTGCACACACTGGCTTCCCCAGCACTGGGCACTCTCTCCAGAATCTCCCAGGGTTTCCCGTGAGCACAAGCTTGTTAAAGTCCTACAGTAGCCTTGTGATCACACCCATTTCACAAACAAGAAAACTGAGGCTGAGAAGAACAGGGTGTGACTTGGTTCTCAGATGCCAGGCCTCTACCTCCAGAGTCTGGGTTCAGTCATTCATTCCTTCAACAAATACTTATTGAATGCCCACTCTGGGCCAAACTCTAATCTAGGAGCTGGGGGCAGGGCAGTGAGCACAGCAGACAAAAATTCCTGCCCTCATGGAGGTTACATGGGGGATGGGGGTAGGGGAGGGTTGGGAGGGAGAGCAGACTCTAAATAAAATAAATAAAGACATTAGGGGATAGGTCAGAAGGAGACAGATGCCACCGAGAAAAAGAAAGCAGGGAAGGAAAAGAAGTGGGTTGGGATGTTGTGATTTTATGTGGTGGCCAAGAATAAACGTTGGAGACTGCGACAGTGAGGAGGGAGCCACATGGACTTTGGTGGGGGAGGAGCTCCCAGGCAGGGGAACATGTGCAAAGGCCCTGTGGTGGGAGGTGCCTGGTATATCATAAGAAAGGCAGGGACCCTGTCCGCAGCCCTGCTGCCTTCATTCCCCAAGTTTAGTCACTGCCTGTTCTCGGACTCCTGGAGCAACCCTGTGGGTTCTAGGTTGTTTTCAAGATTGTGATGAGAAGTTTGAGATCAGTGAGGAAAACTCTTTGTTCTGCTGTTATTCCATCAAATGGTATTGGCTGCCTGGCTCCAAACCCACAGAAACAATCTGCTGGGGACCCCAACAAGTCCCTACTGATCCCACTCTAGGGCTATTAGAGGCGGAACCTACTAGAAGGACAGAATTGTGGGGAAACCCACGGGGCCTTTCTGGGAAGCTTTTTTTGCATCAGGGGCTCTTGGGATGGTCCACAGCATGCGTCACCATGAATGAGCAATGTTGTGCAAACCAGTGAAAGTAGGGTGGGTACAATAGGAGAAGTTACCAAAGAGTCTCAGAAGTGTGGGTAGGAGGGCAAAGGGGCAGCTCCGCCCCTTTGCCATGGGGGACAGAGGGTTCCAGACTGGTGGTATGTGTATGAGGCCTTGAGGCCCTGCTAACTCTCACTCTCTTTCCTTCTTTTCTCAAGGTACTGACCCATCACCAGCCCCTTGGACACCTCTGAGCATAGACACTCTTCTTAAAAACATCCACTAGTTCACAGCTTCTCTGGATCCAGTTCAAGTACAAACAAGAGGTCCTTCATGGGCCCACCCCACCCACTTCCCTAATCTCATCTGCTGTGCTTCCCCTGCTCTGCCAGGGGAAGTTGTGGCAGACGTTGAGATGGGCAAAAAAGGTTGCTGGGAGTCCTTCCAATGGAAGGCTGGGCATTTGTCCGGCACCCTTCCAGGGTACTTGATTCTATCGGAGTCTGCACCTTTCATTAGCTTGAACTGAGCTATTTCACAACTTTGTAAACTGCAGAAATGTGATAATAGTACAAATGATTCTTGTTCATAGAGACGCGAAGGAACTTTATCTGCTGGAGATGCCACTGATTCCCACAGAACAGGCCAGTTTCACATCTATTAGCAAATTCACCTCAGCATTACTGAGTGCCTCTATATGCCTGCTCTTTGGATTCTCCTCTGAACAGCCTTTCACATCTTACTGGTTCCCTCATTAATTAATGAGTTAAACAATACCTTTGACATGTATTCATTTTATGTTTGTATGAGAGCCATGATTTTACTTCTTAAAAACATTACCCTTTAATATGCCCTAAAGGTACAGCCACGTTGAGTATCTCCAGGTTCTTCAAAACAGTCTTCCCTGTTATGAAGAACCTGGAGTATTACTCGGCCGTAAAAAAGAATGAAATAACGCCATTTGCAACAACATAGATAGACCCGGGGAGAATTATGTTTAGTGAAATAAGTCAGACAGAGAAAGACAAGTAGTGTATGTTATCACTTATATGTGGAATCTAAAAAATAAAATGAATGAATATAACAAAACAGAAAAGAACTCACAGATACAGAGAACAAAAGAGTAGTTACCAGTAGGGACTGGGAAGGTGGGAGGGTCAAGATAGGGGTAGGGGATTAAGGGGTATAAACTGCTATGTATAAAATAAGTAAGCAACAAGGATATATTGTAAAGCACAGGGAATACAGCCAATATTTTATAATAACTTTAAATGAAGTGTAATCTATAAAATAGCAAATCACTACGTTGTAAACCTGAAACTAATATATTATAAATCAGCAATAAAAAAAGTCTTCCTTTCTCACTTTTGCCCTTGCTGCTTCCCATACTGCCTTTTTCCCCACTTTCAATGTCCAGCTCAAATGCCACCTCCTCTGTGCAGCTCTCCTTCTCTCCTGTGCAGAGCTGACTGTCCACTTGACTCCAGCAGGGGCCCCACTGTACGTAAATTATTTTTGTAGGTTAGCTTCCACCACTAGAACTTAATCTCTGCCATAACATGACTACTTCCTACTCATCTTTGAACCCCTGTGCCTAGCACACCCCCCCGGCAACGCATGTAGGAATAAAGTCGTGGCCAAAGCACGGCCCTTCAGTGTTCATGGAGTTGAGGCCTGGGATTCTTATTCGGACTTAGTCATTGTCAACAGCTCCTGGGTCAGACTAGAAGATATGCACGTAGGATTTTTTTTTTCTTTTTGCGGTACGCGGGCCTCTCACTGTTGTGGCCTCTCCCGTTACGGAGCACAGGCTCCAGACGCACAGCTCACGGGCCCAGCTGCTCCACGGCATGTGGGATCTTCCCGGACCGGGGCACGAACCCGTGTCCCCTGCATCGGCAGGCAGACTCTCAACCACTGCGCCACCAGGGAAGCCCGCATGTAGGATTTTTTAAGTGGATTCTTTATGCAGGCCACCCCCACCTCCTCGCCAACCTCCACCATCCCACTCCTACTTAAATGCAGGCGGCTCTGGCAAGAAAGAAGCGCAAGCCAAACTAGAGTATAAACCTGGTACCCAGAGTCCTCCTTGTGACCCCCTGTGTGAACTGAAGTCGTGCAGCACGTTGTGAGCCCTGGCTGAAGCACTTGGATGAAAGGTGCCAGCCAGCAACTGAGCATTTTTATTCCAGTGGAAGGAAAACACTGTGGACTGGGTCTAGAGAAACACATCAAGCCCTGGGTGCCCAGTATCACTGAATGGGTGGTGGCTGCTTCTCCTTTACCACCTCTCATCAAAGCTCCAACACTGGTAGACGTTTTCGGCAGGAGAGAGGATGGAGCGAACCAAAGGTCTAATCTCCCCCGGCACGGTCTGTGGGTACAAACACCTCAGGGCCGTTCCACTCTAGACAAACAGACAAAATAGAAGGACTTTGCATCACGTCGCTGCCTAATTTCTAGTAAAGGCAGCAGGGTGCTGTGGAGCCAGATCACCATTCCAGCTCCACCATTTCCTGACTGTGTGTCCTTGGGCAACTAACTTAAACTCTCTGTGCCTCGGTTTCCTCATCTATAGCAATGATAGTATCATTACTAGTATTACCTCATAGGCTTGCCGTGAGGATTAAATTGAGATAAAGTGTTTAGCACAGTGCCTGGTACAGAGTAAACATTCAGTAAATCTTTCATTCACTCAATAAACGTTCATACCATTCTATTAATAGTATTCTCCCGTGGGACCTGCCTCTCCTTACCTGGCGGAAGGGATTACATTATTACCTCATTCTCTGCCATTTTGCTTTCTTTACTATCAGCTCCGTCTTGGTCTCTATCAGGTCTCTTGGTTCTGGTTTTCTCACTCTGCTTCGACTTGGTGCCCTTCGGTTCCAGCCCGTCTTCCCTGCCCGAGCCGTCAGGGGGGGCGTGTCTGCCTTCCCGCAGCCTGGCCTCATCTTTCCTCCTGGACCTCCCAGGGACATCCTGCTGCTGCTTCAGATACTTGTCCGATTTGCCCTTGGACTCTTTGCGGTAGTAGCCGTCTTCTCGGCTTTTGTATCCCGACGCGGAGTGGAGCAGGTTGGGGGACCCAGACCTCGGGTGCCTTTCTCGGTAGCCCCTCCCTCCTTCCAGCCGTTCATCTAACTCGGCCTTGTCCAGTTGCCGGGGGTACTGTTTGCGGTCATGCGCCCACGTGTCCATCCTGTCCCTCTTGTCCTCCCCGTTCTCCCTCCAGGGGACCGGGCCTCGCTCTTCCTCCCTCCTGGTGTAGGGTGAGTGCTCCCACGAGTCTCGGCCGCTGCCCCAGTCAGCCCGAGAGGGGCCTGGGGGGCTGTGAGAAGAGCTGCAAGAGGTGAAGCTCGGAGTGTGGGACCTCGGGGACAATGACCGGCTCACCGGACTTCGAGATCTCGGCCTTTCTGGGCCGTATCTGTGAGGGAGCAAAGGAGCCGTTTTAGAATCTGCACCTTCCTCAGCCTCCATCCCCAGATACACCCCGTCTCTGCAACAGACATACTGTGCGCGTGACCCCACCTGGCCATAACACGCTTCACCACAACTGCGCAGAGCGCACAGAAAGGTCCAGGAACAAGCTTTTCCTCCCTCCAGGCTTCTGGGAGGGATTTTCCCTGAGCACAGTCCTGGGGGCTTTCTGCCCCTTTACTCATTCTGCTCCTGGGAACTGGGATGAAAAATTGGCCTGTTCTGGCTCACCCCAGTTCTCTTCCTCTTGGAAATGAGCTACGCTCAGGGAGGAGGAGACTCTCCTGGTGGGCGGGGGCGGGGTGCGCCGAGTTGCCCTGGTCCAGCCTGGTAGGCAAGACTGCCTAACCCCGGGGTTCAATCAGCCGACCTCTTGACTATGAGACTGAAGCCGCCCCTCCACCTGGCCTCTACCGAAATAAAGGCCACCTATTGGGTTCCATTTTTCTAGGAAGGCATTTTGGGGTTGGAAGAATCCTTAGAGCCCTGACCTGCTCATGTATCAGATGAAGAAACAGAAACACAGAAAAAGACCCCAGCCTGTATAGGGTTCAGAGCAAGACCTCTTGGTCACCTGCACCCCGACTCTACCACAGAACTGCAGGGTCACGGTGTGGCTTCACAGTCTTTTAAAAACCCAAACAACTATAATATTAAAAACAAACAGACGAACAAAAATCCCAAACTTGAAACAGCTATATACAAAGATACACATACACACACACACACACACACAGGTTGTTATTAAGCAGGTCAACTGAGTCATCCACCTGACATTCTAAAAGGACAGGCAACTTTCATTTGGTTCCCAAATACAGGAAAACCATGCAGTCCTCACTGACCAGGGGACAAGAGACGTGGCTCACTGGGACCAGCCTTGACCTCCACTGGGGAAGCAGCCTGGGCCGGGCCCTCTGCAGCGAGGTTAGGGTGCCATCTGCGGCAGCCCTGGGTAAGAGCCACAGAATGTGCCGGCCAGGTGCCGCTCCTGCTTTTTCCACAGTGGCCTCTGCAGGGACTGTCTCCATAGGGCAGTGACAGTGGTGAACTTGTAGCCCGGGCTTGGCAGGGTCACAACTTCAGCTGGGAGAAATGAGTTGGAAATGTGACTGCACTCGATGTTCAGAGTAAATGACTGGTCAGGTCATGGATGTTTCTACACCTACATTCAGCTCAAGAAAAATCAAGGGCTGGCTCTAAACAGAAGACACACACACCACACATACACACCACACACATACACCACACATACACCTACACCACACATACACACCACACATACACACCACACACATACACCCACACCACACATACACACCACACATACACACCACACACATACACCCACACCACACATACACACCACACATACACACCACACATACACCCACACCACACATACACACCACACATACACACCACACATACACCCACATATGTACCACATACACACACCACACACACTACAACACAACACACACCAAACACACACACCACACAATACAACCACACACCACACACACCAAACACAACACACTACACACACCACACGCACAATACAACCACACAACACACACCAAACACACACACCCCAAACACAACACACACACAATACAGCCACACTACACACACTAAACACACACAGAACACACCACACACAAACACACCACATACACAATACAACCACACAACACACAATACAAACACACACACACACCAAACACAACACACACACAGTACAACCACACACCACACACACACACAACACACCACAAACACAGTACAACCACAACACACACCAAACACACATGCACAACACACACAACACACAGACACACTTTCAGGCTGTTTTAGCAGAGTGTACATTTGCCCTTGAGAGCTGTATATCAGCAGATCCCCTCCTATACTCCTTGACAACAAAGGAGGCGCAGCTGAGGGGAAGCTTAGCATCTTGAACTTTTCTGAGGTTTAACCTGAGCACTGGACTGGACTGATGCGTTCCATCAGGCACATGGAAATATAGGGCCCAGAGAGGCTGATGGACAGGGCAGAGGCAAGGGCAGAGCACAGAGTGACTCAAATACCCCTGAGAAAGAGAAAGGGGAGAATGTTCCAATGACGCAGAATCTGCCCTGAGACCTGAGACCGGGCCTCACCTGTCTGCTTCCCGGAACATGTCCCTCTCCCTCTGGGAATGGATGTCCTGGATGATGGCAGCCACGGCTTTCCCAGGTTTCTAGGCAAAGTCAGAGGGGTCACCATCAGACCAGAGATGGTCTTGCAAACACCAGAAGGAAGCAGCTAGGACTTGGGTTCATTGCCCTGTCCACCAAAGGGGGAAAAGTGCCTTTTTAGGGGAAGAAAAAGTTTAATCCAGAGGATGAAGAGTATGACCATAATGCTGAATGGTGGTGGGGCTGCGTGGTCCAGGGCACGTGGCATCCCTTGAGCTGGGAAGGAAGGAGCCTGAGGCTCACCACCCACATGCTGGGAAAAAGCAGCATTTGTTAATACCCACCTCCCACCTCCTTCCAAATAAAAGCAAATATCTAAAATGTGAAAGGAAGGAAGGGAAAGAGGGCGGGAGGGAGGAAGGCATTATAACTTGGAAAGAGACTTGAAGATCACTAACATGCAGCCTCCACATTTTACACCTGAGGAAACTGAGACCCAGAGAGGTCATTGAGGCAGAGTTCTGCCTGGCACAGTTCCAGCCGCCAGCCACATTGTGTTCTACGGTGACTCCTGGGGTTGTGCTGTGTTAAGGAACACATTCAAGGTCACAGAGATCATTAGAAAATCAGGACCTGACAACAGGCATTTTAACTCCAAGGTCCTTTCTATGCCCCATGCTTCCTGCAACTCCTGACTTCAGTGCGGGGATCCACAGGGGTCATTTGGTGCTCAACGTAAACCTGCAAGGTGGGCAGCGCAGGCTGTGAGCCAGGCTTCCCAGCTGAGGAGGCCAGGCACCCAAAGGCTCTGCCCTTCCCAGAAGTTACTATGGGATGACTGTGCCAGGACAGGACCACGCCAGCTCCCAAATCCCAACCCAAGCCCTTTCCTAAACCCACACTGGCCAAACATTAACAAAACAATAAAAAATAAATGATTAAAAAAAGAAATTCATGAGCACAGAAGGATGGAAGCATTTTCCAAAAGACTACACAAAATTCATCCAATTAAAGTGTATGGAACAGGCTGAATTTATGGTATGTGAATTATATCTCAGTAATACTGAGGTTAAAAAAAGACCTAAAAACCCTCAGTCTATGATGTCAACTTTTTTTTTTTTTTTTTGCGGTATGCGGGCCCCTCACTGTTGCGGCCTCTCCCGTTGTGGAGCACAGGCTCCGGACGCGCAGGCTCAGCGGCCATGGCTCACGGGCCCAGCCGCTCTGCGGCATGTGGGATCCTCCCGGACCGGGGCACGAACCCGCGTCCCCTGCATCGGCAGGCGGACCCTCGACCACTGCGCCACCAGGGAAGCCTGGTGATGTCAACTTTTGACAAAGAATTTTATTAAGAAACTTAATCAACTGCTCTTTTTATCCTCAATTTTTTTTCCTACGTACTTAACAAAGGATCATGAAATCTTAGAGCTACACAAATGTTAGGTACCATCAAATATCTCATTTTATAGGTGTGAAACCCAGGACCAGAGATATGAATTGAGCTCTGTGATTAGCTGGGACTAGAATTCTGTAGTCCTCTTAGTGCACAGCTGCTTATCTGTGTTATTGTTAAGATTGAAGCTCGGGCTGGGAAAACAGTTCAGGAGAGAATAAAGGAGGAGCTGCCTGTGGGTTCAGGGGAGAAGTCAGAGCTCGGACTTAGGGAAAGGATGTAAAATGTTCAAGCCAGGGAGGGATCTCTTGTCAACTCGAAATGCAAGAGGAGAGAACGTCAAAGAGAAGGAAGTGACTGCTAGCCCTGTGGTTGTGAAGAAGGAGGAGGTCAAGAAGGTAGTCAATCCCCGTTCAAGAAAAGGCCCAGGAACTGAGCACTGGTCAGGATACCCACCCGAAAGGAGCCTCACACTTTTGGCAAATGGTCCCTTTCATCTGACTGTAGCTATAAAGGTTGACCCTCTGTAAGCACATGGAAGTGTCACCTACAAGTAACAAGATCACCCAAGCCCTGCACTGTCAACTAGCACCTGAGCTGCTTAAACTGGACCAGAAGCAGAGACCGAAGGCCAAGCAACAAAAGAGCTGGGGCTGTGGGCCTGGGCGGAGAAGAAGGCTACTGCCCAGGATGCTTCCTTCCACCCCACCCGAGACCATCTGTCCTCCCACCAGCGTTGTTGGTCACCACCTGTGGGTAGAACAAGAAGGTTCACGTGGAGGTGATTCCACTGAGTGGGTCTTCCTTCTGCCTCCCCACCTTGGGCCACAAGGTGGAAGTTGCCTACTGCACCATCATGGGAGAGGCCCGCCTGGGATGGCTGGTCCGCAGGAGACCCACTGCAGCACTGCCTCCATGCGGGCCAGCTTGGGAAAGCCGGAGGGAGCCATCAGGATCCAGTGCAGGGACGTGTGATAAGATCTCCTGGCACCGGGGAGGCCACATCCCAAGTCCCAAATCTGTCCTCATCCTGCCAAGCTGGAACAGGCGAAGGCTAAAGAATGTGCCTCCAAGCTGGGTACAATGTACCATGGCGACTTTTCAGAGCACACAAATTCCCTGAGGGGGTTGGATCAGGGACTTTCTGTGGCAAAAAAGAGTCCCCAGAGTCCCCAACACTTTTCTTCTGCTCTCTGGAATCTCATATCCTCGTGACTGTTCCTTCCAGTCCAGATCCAGGAGAGCCTGGGGTGAGAGGAGGGGGCCTGGTCAGGGAGCAGCTGAGGTTCTGCCGGTTACCCAGGGGTAGCATGGGTGGTGGGGTTAAGACCTGCAGGGACGGGCAGGTCAGGCCAGGGTCAGAGCCAGAGGTGTTCTAGGAGCTCATGGTGCCTTCTGCATCTCCACCACCACAGACAGCAGCCCCTCGGACCCTTCCCCTCCGGGTGCCGCCTGATGAGGGCAGAGCAGCCAGTCAAGCACCACAGATGGAAACACCCTCTAGTGGCCCAATGTGGTCCCCTGGGGGTCAAAGAGATGCATCCAGAGTTCTTTGGGGGCTAGAAGAGCCTCTTCTGGGCTTAACTATTTCCTTGCCCCTTATTTTCCCAATCACAGAACAGCCTCCTGGGGCCATTGTCAGCCCAGCACCCCCTGAAGTTCCTTCTGTTCAGGTCACACGGCCCCAGTGAGGCAGGGAATGGGGTTATGGATCGCAGCCGTTAATGGCACAGGGCCCCGCATGGAATGAGCACTCCACGATGACTGGCTGGAGAGATGGAGGGATGGGCTGACGAGAAAGGACATGACGATCTGCAAATGCTATACGCTGGGGCTGGCGGTCACAGGCACTGTGACCCCCCTCTGAGGACCAGAGGTCAGTTTCTCTCTTTTAAGTGATAATTCCAAATTGTTGGCACTCTCTGGCCCAAACACCCTGCCAGCTGCCATCTGAGAAGGAGTCAGAAGTGGCCAAAGATTTTCAAATAACAGAATCAACTTTTCACTCTAAGAAAATCCTCCCCATCTTCCTCTTCAGGCCTGGCCTCGTTATCCTGTGGTTAAAGGTATAAAGGAGGCAGGTACAATAAAGCTGTACTCGCTGCAGGGGAGTAGAAACGGAAGAGAACGGAGTAGGTCTGCGATGATGTTTGGGGGTACCTTTTTATTGCAGAACATTTCAAACACACACAAAAGTAGACAGAATTGTATATTGAACCCCCCCCCCCCGCCACCCACGGTGAATCCATTTCCACTGTCAACAAGCCCCCAGGGGACCATCCACAGTGCTCTTGGTCAACACATCTTGCTACTTTAGGACAAGGGTGAGCTTCCAAGCCCCATACAGTCCCAGGAAAGTGTGCCCTCAGAGGGAGGCAGATGCTGGGCCAGCATAAAGGAAGCTGCCAGAGAGTTTTGTGCCTCCGGACCCCTCCGCGGCTGTTCTACATGTCTCCAGAGTCCCAGGAAGATGCTGAAACCTTCCAGATGAGCCCTGAACTTGTCAGAGCCAGATCCTGTCCCAGCAGCCCTGACTGTTTCTGACATGAGTGTGCTTTCCAGGCTCTACATCTCTTCTCACCCGACTGCTGCCCAGAAACCCCCTCTCTGTTTCATTAAGTTGCCTCACCCTTCAAGGCCCTACTCAGGAATCTCTCCCTTCTTTACACAAGCAAGTCACACTGCCTTTTGCCACTGAACTTCTAGGAGCTCCACACGTACGCACTCAGGTTGAAATCACGAGAATTGTTTATCTCCCCAGTTTATCTCCGCCAACCCCAGCATATAGTATTTGTAGACTGTCATGATCTTTCTCGTCAGCCCATCCCTCCATCTCTCCAGCCAGTCATCGTGGAGTGCTCATTCCATGCGGGGCCCTGTGCCACTAACGGCTGCGATCAATAACCCCATTCCTTGACTCACCGGGGCCGTGCGACCTGAACAAAAGGAACTTCGGGGGGCGCTGGGCTGACAGGGGCCCCAGGAGGCTGTTCTGTGATTGGGAAAATAATCACAAGTGAGACAGCAAACTTTCCCCAAGTGAGGACTATTCTCATATTCATTGTAGCTCTCGGCACCACATGTTATATGGAAAAGACCCTCAATCATCATTTGCTGATTTATTCTTCCTAACCAAGAGCATCATGGACCACTCACAAGACTGCTTCCCAGGGCCAGGGACCATCTCTGTGGCCAGGAGGGCTGGCAACTTACCAGTGACACTGAAACCAGGCCCGCTGTCCCCAGACCACCTGGGAGCTTCAGTCCCACCCCAATCCACTAAATGAGAACATCTGGGCAAGAGGACTTGAAAACTCCCCTGACAGTTTTCTGATGGAGTGACTGGAACACACAGATTTAAACTATTCCAAGTTCCCTTCTGCCGGTAAGACACTGTGACTCTGGGGAAGTCTCTATAGAATAACCAATCTTGTCACGCAGGTCTGCAGGCAGGAAAACACTCACTTTTTTACTGTTCCTTCAGATTTTCTCTTTCTCATTCATTTCACACATTTGTTGGACACCTATTACGTGAAAGTTTCTGCCCCAAACGCCCTGAGGAATAAAATCTCTGCCACAAAGAGTGAGACAAGATTACTGGCATGAGGAAATATTCAAGAGAGGAGAGGAGAAAATGCCTTAAAATCTCTCCTTCTTCTCCCTCCACTTTGCCTGGTGAGCAAAAGGTAAAGTTCCAGGACACAGACCCACCAAAATGTCCCCCACCTCTGCAAGCCCTGGCGGGACCCCATGTGGTAGCCCTTTGGCCCAGAGACACATGAGGATACAGTGACACATGTGGATACAGCGCTTCGCTGTCTGCCTCCCCAGGAACCATCCTCTCTTCTGCAGCCTGCTCCCAGGACATAGCAGGTGACACAGGCCTGGCCAGTCACAGCATGGCCACAGAGACTGGCTCCGGGAAGAGCATGTGTCCAAAGCTAGCCTGATTGGAATGACTTTCGGGACTTCTGTGGGAGCTACTAGGAAAAACTCCAGCTTTCTCTTGGTGAAGGAAATGGGAGGCTGAGGCGCCAGAGCTGCTGGAATCACTGAAGCCATCGCGCCGCCTAGAGGAGAGAGCCGGGGGCTGTCAGGGGCCACCGCGGGGAGACCCCAATGACAAAGCCAAGCGAACCGAAAGCAGAGTGGAGAGAAACCAAGTCCTCATGAGAGCATTTGGGCCCTGAAAGCAGCCCTGCCTGCAGCCAGGGCTACTCCTGGTCTTTTTAGTTACGTGAGTGAAAACATTTCTTTTTTTACTTTAGCCATTATGCTAAAGTTCTAGCTGACTCAGGTCAACATAGGGACCACAAGGCACATATTTCTATGCAGTGGAAACATGCCTTGAGATGCCTGCACATAGAGGCAGTGTGACTGCTTGGGAAGCAGAAAATCCTTACTAAAGGTCAGGAAAAATGTTTTCTAGCCACTCAAAGTGTGCTCTGAGGACCAGAAACAACAGCATCTCCTGGGAGCTTGTGAGAAACGCAGAATCACCACCCTGCCTCAGACCTACTGATTCAGAAATTTTAATGAGATCCATAAGTGATTTGTACGCACACTGAAGTCTGATAAGCTCTATTAGAATACCATCTCTGCTGCTTACTGACTGGATGACTGTAAGCAAATTACCTGATTTCTCTGTTTTTCACATGGACAATAGAGATTATAAAAACACAATATAGAGATGCAAATACAGTGCAAAACCAAAGCAGTCCTAGGTTTTAATCATGGCTCTTCCAGTAACTATGATCTTGGGCAAGTTACTGAACTTCTATGAGGCTCAGTTTCCTCATCTGTAAAACTGAGATAATAATACGTGTCTGACAGTACTGACGCCAGGATCGCAGTAGATAATGTATTGAAGTGCTTGGCACATTACTTGACCCAGGACTCAATGAAAGGTATATATTCTTGTTATTATTGTTGTACTATTTTAATTACTGTTATTATCCACCCTACACACCTCATAGGGGAGAGTGATTGTGAGCCTCAGAGAGACCATGTATGAAAAAAAATGCTTAAAATCAAAGAACACAAGTTATAGTCCTTTACTGATCTGGAAACTGAGGTTCACAGAGGTCAAGCAATTTGCCCAAGGTCATCAAAGAGGGAAGGCATAGAGGCTAGGCTGGCGCTAGCACTCTACAATCTAGCGTAGGTCACATAGCTGTTGATGGTTCTATGTTATGTGTTCTACCTCCCCAGACTTGCTACCTCCAAATCCGTGGGGCCTGGCCCAGTTCCCACCCACAGTGAGCACTCACTGAACATTTGCTGAATGCAAACTTTGACCATCTGACCTCTTTAACCCACAGTTTTGGCACCACCCCAAAGGACCTCTCTTGATAAGGGACTACAAACACCTTGGTACTTTAAGAAGGAGAGTACTGCAGTTAATCCTAATTAGAACCTTATGACAACATCTCATTTGGAGACCAAAGCTCCCCTGGGAATTCAGTACAGTAATTCAATTCTAAGCCCCAGGGCAGAATCCAGGAGAACAAGAACTTTGGGTACAGAATGGGGTGGGATCGTTGACTCCTCTGAGAAAAGCAACAGGCTTTCATGAGCTGGAAAAAAAAAAGTGCCAGGTTCTGCCTGAAGCAGAACTGTTGACAAACGAACTTCAGAAGCAATAATGCAAGCAAAGCAGAATCAGGACTTTGACAACTGGTTGACATATTACCTATCTACATCTGTAGACTTGTCAGAATGCTAGTCCTAGCTAGAAACAACCACTGAGGCTTTGTCTTCTGACTTGAACCTTGAAGGCAGATTAAGAGCTGTGAGCCTTGAACAAAATGGACCCTAACTAAATATGGAATGAGCTGAAGTCAACTGGAAAATCCCATTAACTAGGACAGTAGAAAGCACAAAATAAGAAGTTAGATTTAACCACAAATGTGGCACTAAATACAATAAATCCAAACGGACTCATGGCTCCAGCCAAGAGAACTCCTGCAAACCAATAGGAAGATACAATCCAAAAGAAAAGCATGGGCAAATGGCTTAAAAAGAAATTTCCCACTGGAGAAGACCTAGATGGAATAACCAACAAACACATGAAAAACTGCTCAACCTCAATTAATATAGAAAATAAAAAATAAAATCATGATAAACCATTACACTCTCTCCAGAGAGGCAAAAATTTTAAAGTTGGACAAGACAAAGTGCTAGCAAGAAGGTGAGCTATTGAAAACTCTCAGACACTACTAGTAGGAATGCTATCATCTAGTACAGTTGAGGGTAAGCATGCCTTGTGATCCAGCAATTCTACTTCTAGTTATGTACATTCCCTGGTTATACGCACATGTACATGGGTACTGGGATAACATGTTTGAAAATGTTCATAGTAGCCGTGTCTCTAATACCCTAAAACTGGAACAACCCAAATGTCCATCAACAGTGGAATGGCTAAACAAATTTATAGTCACACAATGGAAATTTATATAACAATGAAAATAAAGATGCACCCAACATAGATGGCATAACGTTGAATGAAAGAACACAGTATGATTCCATTCACATAAAGTTCAAAAATAGGTAAAACTAAACTATAATGTTAAAAAAGGCATAGAGAGGGGGTAGAATAATAAGGAAAAGCAAGGAAATGGTTATCTCAGGGTCAGGAGAGTGGAGAGGGAGGGGTTGAGCACAAGAAGGGACTTACAAATCTTCTTGGTGCTGTCCGTGTCCTATTTCTTGACTTTGGTGGTGGTTTTGTGGGACTTATGGGAGTTCACCCATTATTACTTTTTCAACTGTGCAATACAAAATTAGTCACTTTTCTGTCTGTATGTTATACTTCACGATAAAACAAAAAAGAAGAGAATGGTAGAGCAAGCTAAAACGAAAACAAAAGCCCTGTTTGGAATTACCTCAATTCAATCCTTATTTCGGACAATGGCCAACTCAGTCATGTGCTGCATAGAAGGCTTTCTATGGGGCTTAAGACAATAAACATAGAGAGGATGGAGGAGAGAATAAAAGATCAAGGGGGCGACAGATGAAGAAAAAGTTACTGAAGACCTGTCTGGGTTTCATTCAGGGGTTTATGCTTGGAACTCTCACCTCTGAAAAGCAACCACCTTTCCCTTCTTTCTTCATCTTTCAAGACTTCTCTTAAAATCCTCCTTGGGTCCCAGGTAGGTAGTCACCTTGCCCCAAGCACCCCTTTGCATCTTGTACTTACCTCAATGAGCACTTTTCTTGCCATGTTATAATGGGTTTGCCTTTCCATGTGATATCCTCAAAGGCAGTGGGTAATTTTTGGATCTTTTCCTGTGCTCTCCTTCCCACCAGCACTTAGGCAAGTGGCTGACAAGGAGGAGACACTTAGCTGTTGCTTGTTGAATGACTGAATGAAGGAGAGAATGCTTTACCTTCAGCTGCAATTCCTTGTATCTCTTGGACATCCGAATGAGCAACTTCTCACCATTGATCATGGCAGATTTTTCTTGGTAATACTGGACCATGGCCTGGGCAGCCTCTGTGTAAGCCATCTCTAAAAAGGCCTAGGAAAGAAAGGAAGGACAGACATTGGACTTGACTTGAATGGTCTTAAAGAAAATTCTGTTCAAGGTATGACTCCATGTATATGAAGTTCAAGAATTAGGCAAAACAAACTGATGGTGGTAAAAGTTAGAGCTGAGCTTCCCTCGGGCTTGGGGGTGAGATACTGACTGGGAAGGGAAAAGAGGAAACCTTCTGGGGTTCTGGAAATGTTCTATATCTTGACCTGCATAGCAAATACATAGGTGTACACATGTAAAAAATTAATGGAGTACATTTAAGACGAGTGCATTTTAGAGTATGTGTTTTATACCTCCATAAAAAGGAAAAAATTCAGTACAAGGAAGAACTTTCTTTGATCCCATCTGTTCAAAGAGACTTATTTATTAACTTCAGCAAAAGAGCTCATTATAAGATGGCCCCTCTCCTGATCCCCCTGGTTACCAAACATTATTCTTAATTACATATGTCCATCCTGGGCTACATCATGCCACAGGAGTCCCTCTGGATGGGAGGGTCCATTAACCCACAGTTCCCCCGAGGGAAGGGGGTGTGGGGGAGTGAGTCTGCTGCACAAGTGACCTTGGGCTCATCCCTGAAAAACTTGCTATTCGGTGGTGGTGATGACAGGAGACAGACACAAGCCCTGGGTACCTGAGCTCTCAATTTCTTTGCAAAGAAAGAAATACGCTAAAAAACTAGGGGGCTCCCTAGGCTTGAAAGAAGGCCATGTCTTTGTAAGATGGAGAGAGAGGAGACCCTCAGTTACGTTTCCACAGCATCTCTCCTCTTTAACTTTTCTGATAAAAACCCTTACAAAGAAACGGGTTTTCCACTCAGTCAGTGCCTACAGGGAGTTTCTAAATAGCCTGTTTTGACTGACCTGTCAGTTGACCCCAGGAGCCGCTGTGGCAGATTCGTCACTGTTATTGTCTTAGATTTGTTGGATTTGTACTATACTGATGCTGCAATGATCTGGTCCCTCAGTGTTGAAAAGGAAACATGGTTTGTGGTAAGGGAGCCCTTGCTGTGGGCCCTCATCTCCCATTTCCTTGAACTGCATGGGCTTAACAAGCTCATCCTCCCTCCTTCCCTCACATGTGCTTTTGAATTTCAGACATGCCTTTCTCCGTGCTGTCACAGTCTATGCCAGAAGCCCGGGAAAACAAAAAGTGAGGGTTCTTTTACTCTAAGATCAGGAACAAGACAAGGTTGCCCACTATCACCACTATTATTCAACATAGTTTTGGAAGTTTTAGCCACAGCAATCAGAGAAGAAAAAGAAATAAAAGGAATCCAAATCAGAAAAGAAGAAGTAAAACTGTCATTGTTTGCAGATAACATGATACTATACATAGAGAATCCTAAAGATGCTACCAGAAAACTACTAGAGCTAATCAATGAATTTGGTAAAGTAGCAGGATACAAAATTAATGCACAGAAGTCTCTTGCATTCCTATACACTAATGATGAAAAATCTGAAAGACAAATTAAGGAAATACTCCCATTTACCATTGCAACAAAAAGAATAAAATACCTAGGAATAAACCTACCTAAGGAGAAAAAAGACCTGTATGCAGAAAACTATAAGACACAAATGAAAGCAATTAAAGACCATACAAACAGATGGAGAGATATACCATGTTCTTGGATTGAAAGAATCAACACTGTGAAAATGACTATACTACCCAAAGCAATCTACAGACTCAATGCAATCTCCATCAAACTACCAATGGCATTTTTCACAGAACTAGAACAAAAAATTTCACAATTTATATGGAAACACAAAAGACCCTGAATAGCCAAAGAAAAAGAAAAGAGAAAGAGAGAGAAAGAGAAAGAAAAACGGAGTGGGAGAAATCAGGCTCCTGGACTTCAACTATACTACAAAGCTACAGTAATCAAGATAGTATGGTACTGGCACAAAAATAGAAATATAGATCAATGGAACAGGACAGAAAGCCCAGAGATAAACCCACACGCATATGGTCACCTTATCTTTGATAAAGGAGGCAAGAATATACAATGGAGAAAAGACAGTCTCTTCAATGAGTGGTGCTAGGAAAACTGGACAGCTACATGTAAAAGAATGAAATTAGAACACTCCCTAACACCATCCACAAAAATAAACTCAAAATGGATTAAAGACCAAAATGTAAGGCCAGACACTATCAAACTCTTAGAGGCAAACATAGGCAGAACACTCTAAGACATAAATCACAGCAAGATCCTTTTTGACTCACCTCCTAGAGAAATGGAAATAAAAACAAAAATAAACAAATGGGACCTAATGAAACTTAAAAGCTTTTGCACAGCAAAGGAAACCATAAACAAGACGAAAAGATAACCCTCAGAATGGGAGAAAATATTTGCAAATGAAGCAACTGACAAAGGATTAATCTCCCAAGTATACAAGCAGCTCAGGCAGCTCAATATCAAAAAAACAAACAACCCAATCCAAAAATAGGCAGAAGACCTAAATGGACATTTCTCCAAAGAAGATATACAGATTGCCAACAAACACATGAAAGGATGCTCAACACCACTAGTCATTAGAGAAATGCAAATCAAAACTACAATGAGGTATCACCTCACACCTGTCAGAATGGCCATCGTCAAAAAGTTTACAAACAATAAATGCTGGAGAGGGTGTGGAGAAAAGGGAACCCTCCTGCACTGTTGGTGGGAATGTAAATTGGTATAGCCACTATGGAGAACAGTATTGAGGTTCCTTAAAAAACTAAAAATAGAACTACCATAGGACCCAGCAATCCCACTGCTGGGCATATACCCTGAGAAAACCATAATTCAAAAAGAGTCATGTACCACAGTGTTCACTGCAGCACTATTTACACTAGCCAGGACATGAAAGCAACCTAAGTGTCCATCGACAGATGAATGGATAAAGATGTGGCACATATATACAATGGAATTTTACTCAGCCATAAAAAGAAACGAAATTGAGTTATTTGTAGTGAGCTGGATGGACCTAGAGTCTGTCATACAGAGAGAAGTAAGTCAAAAAGAGAAAAACAAATACCATATGCTAACACATATATATGGAATCTAGAAAAAAAAAAATGGTTCTGATGAACCTAGGGGCCGGACAGGAATAAAGACGCAGAGGTAGAGAATGGACTTGAGGACATGGGGAGGGGGAAGGGTAAGCTGGGACGAAGTGAGAGAGTAGTATTGACATATATACCAAATGTAAAAAAGATAGCTAGTGGGAAGCAGCCGCATCGCACAGGGAGATCAGCTTGGTGCTTTGTGACCACCTAGAGAGGTGGGATAGGGAGGGTGGGAGGGAGACTCAAGAAGGAGGGGATATGGGGATATATGTATATGTATGGCTGATTCACTTTGTTATACAGCAGAAACTAACACAACATTGTAAAGCAATTATACTCCAATAAAGATGTTTAAAAAATAAAAAGTCAGGGTTCTTTCAAATTCCGCCACTCAGCTTTCTAGGTGCCTCTTTCTTTTTTAAAAATCCTTAAATTTTTTATTTTTATACAATTTTTAAAGGTTACTTTCCATTTAGTTATTACAAAATATTGGCTGTATTTCCCGTGTTGTACAATACATCCTTGAGCCTATTGTACACCCAATAGTTTGTACCTCCCACTTGCCCACCCCTATATTGCCCCTTCCCCTGCCCCACTTGTAACCACTAGTTTTTTCTCTATATCTGTGAGTCTGCTTCTTTTATGTTATATTCATTAGTTTCTTGTATATTTTAGATTCCACAGTATAAGTGATATCATACAGTATTTATCTTTCTCTGTCTGACTCTAAGTGCCTGTTTCTTCATGCAAACATTTTAGCACCTCAAGCTCTCACTGGTCACATGGGAATGAAACAAATTCAGTGAATCTCACTGCATTCATGTTGCAAGCTGAATTTTGGAAATTTGCCCAAAATAGAATTCTGAGAAGGAGGAATGAAGAGACTAAATGGGTAGTCTAAGCCCAGGTTGACAGAGGAAGACCACTGATGATCCAAGGTGGCTTTGAGTCTCCAAAGTTCAGGCCTTAATTAAGAAAAGAATTTCTCCTATGCCTGTTCCTGATTCCTGAAGTTAAAATATTTATTAAAAATAAAGACTAAATATTGTTACTTCTGACCAGTCACTGTATAAACTACCCCCTTTGACTTTAGAAATGAAGACAAACATATTAACCCCCAAAGGTTCAGTCAATCCTCATAGGTTAAGGGTTCTTAGTTCTGTAGATTCACCAGGCATCCATTAATTCCCACCTACTCTTCTGCTCTGAGAACCAAGAACCTCAGTTGCTAACACCAAGGATCAGTGAAAATAACCTGTTCCCCGTCAGTTGTTGGCTGGCTCAAAAATCCATACCCTCAGAGATGAGAAACTCAGAAGGTAAGAAAGACAGTGGCATTAGCTCAGGGGGTGGGTAACACAGTGAAAAGACTCAAGTGCATGGATTTCTGTTTTAGGGACCTGCTAGCTTTTCTGTGATAATGAGCACCTCATTCCAAAGCACATCCTCACTTCTAGGTAACTCACAAAGGCCTGGATCCATCACAAGAAGGGTCAGGTGAAACAAGAGGAAACAAAACACCATCATCAATGAAAACCTCTGTGCTGTACCAGCAGGAGGCCAGCTGTGTATTACCCCTTTATGTTATGAACAGCTGCTTTTTAAAAAAATTATGTAGTTTCCCTCCACCAATGTGTGGTCTATCTGGTACATACCAGTGTGAAAGTGCCCAGACCTACCTGATTAGTAGACTTCATGAGGATGTAATTAGTGACCTTTCCAAAGGGCAGCCCCAGGTTAATGACGTCATTCTCCGTGCAGCTTCCCTCCGGCAGATTGCAGATGTGTACCACGCGGCCAGCACCCGTTTTCCGCTGCGCAAACGGGAACAAAGAGCAGTGGTTTGGTCTTCAAAAGACATCTCCTCCTTGCCCTCTATCTATTCTAGATGCTCCTATTGGCTATCTTCCCCCAAATAATGATCAAAAAACTATAATTTACAAAATGAATGCAGAAAAATAATCCATTTGCAGAGATATACAAAACATTGATTTTATGCCATCTCCTTACACAAAAGATTCGTAACAATTTTAACGAGAAATCACATCCAGGGCTGTCGAAGAGATAAGGAAATGGGCATAACATATGTTGCTGGTGGGAGGTTGTGTATCTACAATCTTCTGAGAAGATACTTTAGCATATTGAATAAAACTTAAAATATATATAGCACAGGATCCTGCCAAGCCATTTTTGGAAATCTAGCCTACAGAAATAAATACACCAATATGTAAATACTTATGTACAAGGACATTTATTGCAGTTAATTTATTATAATAAATTTATAATTTACTGCAAAAAGTTTTGGAAACAGCCTGAATGTCCAAGCATAGGATAATGATTGAGTAATTGATGGTTCACACCTACAAAGGAAAACGATGTAGCCATTGAAAGAAGGTGGTAAATGAGCTGATCAGGAAAACATTTTTAAGATAAAGTAAAAAGCAGGTTGCCAAGTACAGGTGTAATATGATGCTATTCTTGTAAAACAAAGCAAAAATCCAAAAAAATATAAGAAAAAGATGAAGCAAATGTAAAATTTTGATAATTATTGGAATTGGGGGATGAGTACACAGGGGTTAATTACACTTGTCTCTACTGTTCTGTATGTTTGAAATTTTTCACAATGGAAACATTTTAAGGGATATCAGCACAGACACAGAAAGGTATGGGACAATACATATCAACCTATCAGTACTGGTTATCTTCAAAGGGTAGAACTGGAAGGGAGTAAGGGGAGATGTTTAACCTATTTCTTGTATGTCTCATATTGTTTGACTTATAATTTTTTAAAAACCCAATAAAGAAAATGAACATAGAAAGGATTTGTGAACTTAATACATATACATAGACATTCACAGCGACAACCTTTGGTCTAGGGCAGTGGTTTCCAAAACTTTTGTTAGCCTTGAAATCCTTTCTTCAAACAAAAGCTTGCCCACCAGCCCAACATATTCAACAAATAAAGAGGTGCTGCTCTAGACAAACCTTGCGATCCAACACCCTGCCACCACCCCCCATCCAGCAGTCCCAAAGGCATCTCTAAGGAACACAGTTTAGAAATGAAGACCCGGGCCTAATCAAAGCTCCTGGAGGGAGGAAGTGTGTCTGTTTGGTCTGTGCAAACCTTAATCAGACTGGAGTCTCCAGGAGGTTCAAGAGTTAGTAGCCATAAGCCAACCCAATGTGGAAGAGAAGGATGCAATTTTCTAAACCCATACTAATAGCATAGCCCACATTTGCATAATCACTATCTTCTTTCTATGATAAAGTGAACTTCAACATCTAATTACATTTGATGTGGGTCCTACTCTGCTATAGTAATACAGTGGGAAAGTCTGAGGTCTCATCCCTTACAAGGGCTAATAATTGGGTAATTCTACCATGAAAAGCCCTCGTTTGTCTCATCTGGGCTGAGGACAGTAAGAGTCAATAAGAATTTCCTTGGATGGTTCAGCCCTGAATTGGAGAAACCCAAGTGCCCCTTGCAGACCTCCCTCTCTACTGTGTCCAGACGTCAAGCACTTTCCCAAAGGGAAACAGTCTCCAGTGTGTGGCCCAGGCCGCTCCCAGAGCATGCCCACACCTCCCTAAAGTGCAAATGGTGCTCTCCATCAGCTGGGAGACTTTGAGTACGAACCTGGCTAAGGAGGACCGAGCCCTTCTCCAGGGAAGACAGGAGGAGGGCTAAGAGGCAGGATCTTTGCCTCTCATTAGGGTGAGGGGTCACACAAAAACGCAGACCCCACTGAGCTCTCGGGCTGGGCAAAGTGGCCAGTCCTCTGAGTTCATCAACAGGAGGGCTGAGGCTGGGTGCTCTGCTGGCTCCTCTGAGCCAGGCACGTTTCTGCCCATGTGACTCTGCTGTGGCCGGCCCGGGCTCACGCGTGCTTGGACAACAGAGCAGACACGCAGGGTAGTTCTGGACCGACCCTGCTCCTTGCCTGTCCCGTTGCCTAGTGACTGGGCACGAGGGCCAGCGCCTCTCTCATTGTGTCCTCCAGACTGAAAGAGCAACTCAAGAGGCTTTTATCCAAGTGTAAGTGTAGCAAGTACTGCTGAGAGCAGAGCATGCCTCCCGAGGAATAAACACCCTCACCGCTGCTGGTCACCAAAGAATGATATGAAGTCACACTGCAGACAAGTTAGAAAGGTGCTAAAATGAGTGAGTCTAAATTAAGATTTTCATTTAAATTTTAAAAGTACATTGCAGCAACATGGATGGACCTAGAGGATTGTGACACTAAGTGAAGTAAGTCAGAGAAAGACAAATATCATATGATATCACTTCTATGTGCAATCTAAAAAAAATGATACAAATGAACTTATTTACAAAACAGAAACAGACTCAGACATAGAAAACAAACTTACGGTGACCAAAGGGGAAAGGGGGTGGGGATAAATTAGGAGTTTGGGATTAGCAGATACACACTACTATATATAAAACAAATAAACAACAAGGACCTACTATATGGCAGAGGGAACTATATTCAATATCTTGTAATAAACTATAATGGAAAAGAATCTGAAAAAGAATAGACATATATATGTATAACTGAATCATTTTGCTGTACACCTGAAACTAATACAGCATGTAAATCAACTCTACTTCAATAGAAAGTTGTTTGTTTTGAAAAACTAAAAAAAAAAGTATCTATTTACATAGAAAAAAAAGTACATTTCATTGGCTCTTTTTCCTCCCAAGATTTTAATCAGCAATAGAAATTGGATTTTATTGACACCCTTGTCGTCACTTAAAATACTCATGAGATTTTTAGTAATCTTCCAATTAATCATATTAATCTGGAGTTTCTCCACTGGTGAACTGCAGATGGGTTACAGGTATGCCAAGATACTGGCCCCTTGGGGCAAAGCACCTCCAGTGGCCACAAGCAGCTTCTTCACTTTAACCAGTTCCCTTCAGTGTATCATTTTCTAAGGGACCCATGAAATGAAAATCTTGCCCATCAAAAATCTGTGCTGTGTCTGGTGTCAGGGCATGTGAGAAATCTTAACCAGTTAGAAACATTTTTTATGTGTGGTATTCTTTTGCAAATATTTGAGTTAGGGTAGTTCAGTCTACTTTCCTTTCTGTCACTGAACTAAAGTATCTTTTTGTTAAACTCAACTAGGTTCAAAATCATATTTGATTCATAAAGGGTGTGGGGTTATATGTATAATCACTCTATCCTTGAACAGTTCATATAAACATGGCTATTATTTGCCTTACATCCTATGGGAACTCTGGACGATGGGGGAGAAGGGGTGAGAGGACGCAGAATACGGTCTAGGTGGTACTCTTCTAGAGTAAAATCTGTCCACTGGGGTCACAGACGATCCTGAGTGCCTTGGAGCAGACAGCATGATGCCTTATGCTAATTCCCAACCTGGGTTCTCTAAGAAGTCCAAGTCCTGAAGGGTCTTTGAAGGTAATATATCAAGGAAGAATTGTTATTTTTGACATTTAAAAAACCGGAGTTGAGGGACTTCCCTGGCGGTCCAGTGGTTCAGACTTTGCCTTCCAATGCAGGGGGTGTGGGTTTCATCCCTGGTCAGGGAGCTAAGATCCCACATGCCCGGCGGCCAAAACACAAAACAGAAGCAATATTGTAACAAATTCAATAAAGACTTTAAAAACTTTAAAAACAAACAAACAAAAGAACCTGAGTCGAGATCATACTTTGAGTTTCTTTACTGAGATGCTAATCTTGGTTAGATCCTTACCCTGATGAGAAAGTTTGTTCGGTGTGTCTGTGTTTTTCGATTCATAAAAATGGGGAGCTAGTTAATTACTCACTAATGTAAGTACTTTGGCAGATAACAGTACTTTTGCCAAACATGAAATGCAGGACAGGTGCTGCTCGAGGTAGGAGTAATAACCGAAAACGGTTTGGGCTGTAAAAAGCACAAGACTTCCTGATGTAGTGAAAGAACCTGATCTTGGAAGACAGAGGGCTGGGTTTCAGTCCCAGCTCAGCGACCGATTAGGTACACGACAAGGACAAACCAGTTTTCCTTTCTGGGCCTTAGTTCCCCAGTGTCTGGAATGAGGAAGTTAGTCTATACGTCTTAAGTCCTCTCCAGATGTAAAATATCCATGCTTATGTGGCTCAAAGTTCTAAAATTCCACTCCTCTCAGAAGCCTTGCCAAGCTAAACCCTAAGATCCAGGTTAATGATAAGTTTCCCCAACTGTGTTGGGCAAAAACAGGAAGTCTGTGTTTTTCCCACTCCCTGTCCCAATGAATGTAATGTTTGTCCTCCCACTCTGTGTGCTCAGCCGTTTCAGCATGCATGCATATGTGCACAAGCACGGCCACTGTTCAGACAGGCCTGTATGTGCTGGTGCTGGTTTCATCTTTACAGGGCTGAAGATAAGCTCCAAGCAGTGAGCACCTTGCCAATGTGCTCTGCCCTGAGAAAGACTCTGCTCCCTGAATGAACGAGGGGAGTTGAGATCATATACCGAGATAAACTAAAGACACGTGGGAACGCTGCCTCTCTGAGGACAGACACACATCAGGTGTGTGCCGCCTCACGGTCTTCAGGCACCAGTGCCAGGCCAGTGGGAATATCAGACAGACCTGGGTCTGTGTCCCTGCTCCCCAGTGACTACCGTGGGCAAGTTACTGAATTTCTCCAAGCCTGAGTTTGTTTGTCTATAAACCAGGGAAAATAAACATTGATTCCACAGGACCGTTTAGAAGACAAAAATGCCACAATGTATGTAAAGTGCCTTTGTGCAAGGCCTGGCATCAGCAGGCTTCCATAAATAAATATTTGTCTCCTTCTTTCCTCCAATGGTTAAAGGATGTGCTATGATGCTCCTGGACTGGGGAAAAAAAAGTAACTGTACTGTGATTATGTAAGAGAAAGTCTGTGTTCTTAGGAAATTCATGCTGAGGTAGTTAGGAGTGAAGAGGTACCATGTCTCCAATGGTTCAGGAGAAATACGCATAGATCATTAGATGGATGGATGGATGGATGAATGGATGGATGGATGAACAGATAAAGATAGAGATGGTTGGAGAGACAGATGATAAAGAGACAGAGACAGAAGAGACACAGAGAGAGAATGATGAAGTAAATGGGCCAAAATGTAAAAACAGTAGTAAATCTAGGCAAAAGGTATATGTGGGGGGAGTGTTCCTTATACCTTTCTTGCAACTTTTCTGTAAGTCTGAATTATATTAAAATTAAAAGTTACTAAAATAAATTTTAAAAGATGTGCTCTGGGGCAGAAGAGCAGCTGGGTTTAGAGAGAATTGTGAGACCTGGTGTTGATGAGCTCCGCTAACATCCCACCTGACGGTCTGCCTGCTGAGCTCCCAGGAGGCACACATGCAACAGTGCATTTGGAACTTCCCAGTCCAAGGTCAAATCTCTAAGAGAGCTAAGGCGTCTGGGCTGTAACTGAAGCCCTCATTACTAACCTAAGGGGACAATTGTCCTTCACCAGCCCGGAGGACACTTCAGTCAGCTCGTAGACCAGCACGACCCAAATGCGCCTACGTGCAATCAGGCGCCTGGGCTGTACATTTTCACAGGCTGGGGTCACTCATTTAAAACCAGATGCTGCTTCCAATGGTTCATGCAGCCGAGTCCAAGACCTCTCAAGTCACCCACAAATCTTTTATAGATGGGTGGAAATGTGAAAAGAGCAGACTTGTGTAGGAAGATTCTGAGACCTTTCAATGCCCTCCGACGCAGGTGGGAACGGGCTTCGCAGATGAGTTCAAAGAACAGCACCAGTTCAAATAACTCACAGAGCTGCAATAAAAATGTGGCTCAGGGCAAGAGGCCTGCGGGGTGAGAGAAGTCTCTCAAAGTGCTTCTTAGAGCTTCTAAGTGCTTCTACGAAATGTAGATTCGATCTTCAGTAAACAATAAACAATTTTCTCTGCTCCAGCCTGATCTCCTTTAGATGTGACCTAATTTCCTCTGGCACACAGTCTGTGGGCCTCTGCTGGGTTTGTGCTAAACAAACCTGAGGACAGACACAGGGCAAATGTTTATTTCTCATGATGTTGATTTCGAACATACTATGCAGAGATTGAATGGGCATGAGTTCCAAAGCTATGGACCTTGGTGTAACTTGGAGGATAGAAAGATGTCTTTATTGATACTTTCAAATATTTTATAAAGTATATTACCTTTGACTTAGAGAAAATCTACTTTTATTGGTGCCGGATTGCCTACGGGTCTTGGGTGGCTCATGTGATGAGCAACTTCAACGTTACTGTAAACTTTAGAGTCATGGAACCTTAAAACCAGGAGGTCATCTGGTCCACACTCATCAATGTGTATGCAGACACTGATGCCTGGGAGAAGGTAAGGAACTTAATCTGTGGGCAATGAAGTAGGGGTAGATGTGTGATAACAACTCTCACTGAAAAACCAATCAATCACAGACTTGATAAATTACGGTAAACGTACACAATAGACGGTGTTACAACATCTGAGAGTGTTTTATGTTCAGATGTGAAAAGATGTCTATAAATCAATTAAAATATGTCTTGAGAGTTTATGTTTAGTGAAAAAAAACCAAGTTGCACAACAGATGATATGGGGTAATCTGACTTTCCCCAAAATATATACTTTTAGTAAATGAACATGCACATGTACACTAGCTAGAGATAGATAGCTATAGGCAAAGACATTTACCTTTGGCTTTCTCTGCAGGGTTAGAGTTTCTATTTTTTATATCTCTGTTACCGTTTAAAATTTTTTACATCATTTTACTGGCTTTGCAACAAGAAAAAATAATTCAGATTTGTAAAAAGAAAAGGAAAAAACCCAGAAAACAAAACCTACCCAGGTCTCCTGTTTCCCCACTCGTTGCTCTTTTCGAAAATGTACAAGGTGACCCCTGCCCAGGGGACAAGAGCGAGGACAGAGCTGGAATGGTGAGGGAGGGTGCCACATCAGTTAAGAACTCTCCATGCTCTTTGGCGGTCAGGAGACCAGAGTGCTCTGAGCCACGGACCCAGAAGGCCAAGCTGGACAGACAGATGTTCAAGAAACAGCCAGCAATCTGAGGGACAACGTATGACTTAAACCTCTGGTCTTTCAAAAACATTTCTATTTTCCTGTGCCTCAGTTTCCTTATTTATACACGTTTTCTGGTGTGCAGGGTCCTGGAGAGAAAGAAACCATGAAAACAATGTGTATTGTCCCAGGCCAGGGAGGCCCCATCTGAGGCACCAGCACTAAATAAACTCCAAGGTGGCTGTGAAAACTACAAGGCGGTTTTCCGGGGACAGCCAGCAGGCAAAGTGCATCTCAGGCAGGCGCAAGAAAACGATTTACAGCCTGAGAAGGCCCCTATGGCCCCTTCTAGAAACCTGATTACTCTGTTTATGACAACTCAGGCAGCAAAGGATAAAGTGCGTCTGCTCTGTCAAATGGCAGAAGCTTAAGTGAAAGTGAATGCTCCTCTCCCAGGACCCTGGGGCTGGAGGACCCTGGGGTTGGAGGGGACAGACACAAAGCACCCACCCTCGGCAAATGCAGCACACGACTGTCACTTCAGTGCCCCCATCTCTGTCAGAAATAAACATGGAAACAAAGGGCTTGCGTTCCCACCGAGCTGAGACAAATGTAAATTCAGCCAAGCCTGGGCTTGGGGGAGGCCGTAGATGCGTCATGTGGTCATTATAGATGTCGTGGCAGTTCAGATACCCTCTGAAGCCTCAGTCATGACACGGAGCACCCTGTCACTGTGTTCCCCTGCTTAAAAACAGAGGGCTTTAGAAGGAAAAACTGCTCTTTGCTCCATAAACAATAGTGATATGACAATGGCTGAGTCCTGGCTGTTCCAGCTTTTACTCAACGAAATGTGTTTCTGAAAAGACTCATGTAAACGGAATCAGGCAGAAAAAGCCCTGGCACTGGACTGGAACACACTCCTGGAGGAAAAGGCATCAAAGCCTTTATGGGTTCTCTATAGTAGCTGGAAGGGGGGAAGTGGGAGGAATTTCACTGTCCTCCTTAAATATTTCTTTTCTGTTTGAATTTTCACAAAAAGCATAAATATGTAAACAGAAAAAACCAACAGAATGCAAAAGGAGCTCGCTGGCCACTCGTGGAGCCCAGAAAAGCATCCTCTGGTAACACAGTAACCACCCCTTGATGTATCTACTTATCTTGGTAGGTCAGCATTTGTAGGCAGAAAAAAACCCAATAATTTTTCTGAGGAACTCTCCTGCTACTTAAAGGAGCCTCGCAGAGCATCGTAGCAGATTCATCAGCTCTTCATTTCTCGGCTCTTCTCCAGAGGTCAATATTTTTGGATTTCAGGTTTTTCCAAAGTGACATACCCACGTTCGATAGCATTTGCCAGAAATGGCAACAAGAGGACCAGAAGCCGACAGAAGGATGTGAACATCTAGGCACTGATGATGCAGGGAGTGGCTGGGGCAAACTGTGTCCTCATCCCCCAGATTATCCTTGGGAAGCTCACGTGACCAGCAAGGCTTCGCAGCACTTGTAACGATAAAACCAGTCAGATGAGAGCTCTTCACCTCCAATGGGTATATAGAAATGCCTCCAAATGTCGGGTTCATCTTGGGAGACACTGTCACGGTACAGGAGAATTCGGCTGCTGGGTCTGATGGCCTTTTCACCTTTTGCTCCACGGCTGCTGGCCAAAGCCTGAGAAGTCCTCATCGCCCCAGGCAGCCTCAGAGCCTGCTAAGCAGCTTGTGGAGTGGGAGTAGGGGAGGAGGGAACTTACTAATGAGAGAATCATCACGAGGGAGAGAAGTCAGAGACCCTCAGAGCTGGGTAGCAGCACTTAGCGGTTAAAAATGAGGCTTCTAGATAGAGCCGGGTTCCCTGGGTTCAAATCCCAGTGCTGCCATTTACCAGCTGTGTGACCTTAGGCAGGTTACTTAGTGTCTCTGTGCCTCAGTTTCCTCCCCTCACAGAGTTGTCTGGAGGATTAAATGAGCTAATACATACAAAAAAGTGCTAAGCATGTGTTGGGCACTATGTAAATGTGCTATTATGATCATATCCGACAATTTCTGGGCTCTCCATCATCTTCCTGCTGCTGCCAGTGCTGAAAGCAAAATGTTCCTTGTGTTGCTTCTCAGGCTCAAGCCAGGTGAATGCCCATCTCTAGGCGTCTGGGGGAAACTGTACTCGTGAATGGTCACGTGTCAGCAGATCGCTCGTGCCTGCCCCTCACCTAAGTAAAGCCCTTCCGTGGGAGCCTCTCAGCATCTCTCGGGCTGGGGAGGGCAGACATGACTACAGGGATTCCCAGACAGATTCGCACAGGAGGAACGCTGACACTGAGACTGGCCCCAAATCACATGACCAGCGGACAGAGCTGGCCTTAGCATAGGTTCCCCACAGCAGGCTAAACGGACTCGTTACACAAAAATAGCCGTTATTACTTCTTACACACTGCACGGTTCACAAAGCATTGTCACCTACATGGTCTCATTTGACCCTCACGAGGGCAGGACAATGCTGGTCTACCCTCAGACCATCGAATCAGGAGACTGTGCTCAAATGGCCACATAAGATGTTCCGAGATTAGAGGCATGATCAGAAGGATCAAAGCCAAGTGAAAACCTAACTTCAAAAGTCATTATTAGGAGAGTATTTTCCCCATTTAAGGAAATAGAGCCTCAGAGAAGTAAAGCCATTTGCCCAAGGCCTCTCAGCTGCAGGATCCGGAACTGGGACATGAACTTAGGGCCTCTTGCCTCCCTATCCACAGCAAAGGGCCTCTGGTTCACTGGTCAGTGCCGGAGGACGCAGTTGAGGCACAGACAGACACAGAGTCACCCTGCCCTTGCCTCTCCTCGCTCCCTCAGCCCCTGCCCCTTCATAAAGGGACTCAGTTGACACGGGCTCTCTTTCCCGTGCCCAGACCCCTGGCCCATCTGGCACCCAGCCCTGCCTCCCCTGTCTGGGTCACAGCCCCTTTCCGCTCAGTGCTGGGGTCTCAGAACTGGCTCCGTGGTCCACAGTGTGGGAAACAGGCCCTGGGGTAGGTGGTGCTGGAGCGGACAGCGCCCCCATGGGACACAAGGTCAAGTCATCGGGCGTCTGACTCCAAGACAAATGCCAGGTTCACTGAACCCAGCCATTCTGCTCTCCTAGGACTGACCCCAAGCTGTCACTGACGGGCCGTGGCTCTCAGCCTGAAGACTGAAGAGGGAAACCACAACATTCCTTCACACACGGGCTTGCAGACAGGGGCTCCCTCTTGAAGCACGTCTCCCCGAAACACAAATAAACAGACACAAACAAATGGAAATCTCGGCCCAGACAGGCCTCACTTCTCATCATGAACCTCTTCGCCTCCCCACTCACTCAGCCCCCAGGGTCTAAAACCTACACTTCTCTGCTTGCTCTTCCTGAGTTTTGCTCAAATGCCCCGACAGACACGTGGAAGGGACGGCACGTGGAGGCCCGCTCTGCTGAGCGCAAGAAGAAAGAGCCTGCAGCTGCTCACATCACGAATTGGAAAAATACAGGCACAGGCAAAACCACACAGACACGCGCCCTCGAGCAGGGTTCAGTCAAACACAGTTTGCTTTACAGGTGGCTCTGCGGCTCCCACCCCCTTCCCCACATTTGCCAGGGAGGAAGAGAAGCTGGGCAGCTCCTGGGGGACCAGGCTACACGCAGGGGGAAAACTGAGGTGGGGAGAGCGAGTTGTCACAATTGCTGGAAAAAGGAGGAATGAATCTTTAGAGCTTTGGGGGACGAAAGTGCCCGTTGTAGAGAGGAAGGAACACAAACACAACTAAAAACGAAGTATTGATATTATGCAGACGTCACCATTTCCCCAAGGGGTCAAAAATACCACTAGTGCACGGTCCGTACTTTTCAAACACATTTTCTCTTTCTGTTCAAGTTTCAGAATTACCCACTCACAGGAAATGGTCCACTTCAATAAAATGTCCAAGTCTTAGAAAACACACAGCACACACACACACACACACACACACACACATATATACACACACACACACAAAACCCTCATACTTATTTTTTTCTAAACCAGTGCTGAATGCTAGAAAATCTTTGAGTGCTTTCAATTTTAAGAAATTATGTCAGCTTTTTAATCTATGTGTTTCAACACCAGCTGGACTGAATTAAACAACTCTT
The DNA here is from genome assembly GCF_003676395.1 of Aethalodelphis obliquidens. NCBI lineage: Eukaryota > Metazoa > Chordata > Mammalia > Artiodactyla > Delphinidae > Aethalodelphis > Aethalodelphis obliquidens. The sequence goes on along the minus strand of NW_020837955.1, from coordinate 26,688,558 downwards.
TTTTAAAAAAAATATTCATCCATTTATTTATTTATTTGGCTGTGCCGGGTCCCAGTTGTGGCATGTGGGATCTCCAGTTGCGGCATGCAAACTCCCAGCTGTGGCACACAGGATCCAGTTCCCTGACCAGGGACTGAACCCAGGCCCCCTGCACTGGGAGCGTGGAGCCCCAGCCTGTGGACCACCAGGGAAAACCCTGAAGTAAACAACTCTTGACCTCTGCTTTCCTGCTCTGCACTAAGCCCCATCTGTGCCAGCTTCACCCTAGCCCCTTCTGTACCTCTACACCCAGGCAGAGCAGGTGATACAAATGCGTTGATGATGACAAATGACAGCGGAGAAAATGCTTCTGTACTCACATTTGTCCCTGGGGAAGCTGAAGGGAATGCGGGATTTGACTGAGTAAATGACCTCGCAGGAATGGCCGCATATGATGTTCCAAGATTTGAGGAGTAATCTAGACGGTAAATTACACAAAACTGGGTGAAAACCTAGTCATTTCCTTGACCTTCAGAAGTCATTATTTATGGATATGTGCAAGAGTAATGTTCCTCCTATTTAAAACTAAAAATGACATTTTACTAAATGTTCTTTTAAAAAAATATTAAATTTAGCTTTTCTTTCTTGAAATAAATCATTCTTTCTCATAAATGTTTAAAAGTCGTAAGGCAAACATAATAAAATAACTGGTTTAAGCCCCCCAAAATAAAGTCATTATTAGGAGAGAAGTGGGAAGAGAAAAGTGAAAATTCCATTTTAACACAGTGATTAGTGATTGGCATGATTATACTTCTGGGCATGTTGATAACCAGCAAAGCTTTACGTCTAAAACACGTAGAAAACACTGAGGAGGCCAGAGAGCAGACCCAATGCATTTTAGCATCTTGGGATCTGTTTGCTTTATAGATGTGTCCACAAAGGCACATCGGGGACATTTGGTTATTAAAGATGGGGAGTAAATGTCAAACAGATAGCTAGTGGGAAGCAGCCGCATAGCACAGGGAGATCAGCTCGGTGCTGTGTGTCCACCTAGAGGGGTGGGATAGGGAGGGTGGGAGGGAGACGCAAGAGGCAGGAGATATGGGGATATATGTATATGTAGAGCTGATTCACTTTGTTATAAAGCAGAAACTAACACAACATTGTAAAGCAATTACACTCCAATAAAGATGTTAAAAAAATAAATAAATAAAGGTGGGGAGTAAGAAGCCTTTGGAAAACTGATTTCTGCTTCAAGCTGCTGATCTGTGGGGCCCTTTCTCACCTTCGTTCCCAGCAGGGTTATAAACGGCTGTGCTGTTGGGAGAGGCACACAGTGTTCCCTCTGCAGAACCGAGTACACACCGGACAGCGGCGCTGGAGAGGGGTGAAAAAGGGGAACCAGTTACTCAATAAGTTAAACAAAGAATTGCCATGTGACCCAGAAATTCCACTCCAAGGCTTAGACCCCAAATAGCAGAAAATAAATGTTCAAACAGAGATGTTCACAGCAGCCCTATTCATAATAACCAAAAGGTAGAAACACCCCAAATACAGATCAAAAGATGAATGGATAAACACAATGTTTATATATATATATATATATATATATATATAAAAATATTATTCAGCCATAAAATGGCTACATACGCTACAATGTGGGTGAACCTTGAAAATATGCTAAGTGAAAAAGCCAGTCACAAAAGGTCACATGTTATATGATTCTATTCATATTCAATGCTCAGAAGAAGCAAATCCATGAAGACAGAAAGCAGAGTAGTGGTTGCCAGGGGCGGGGGGTAGGGAGGGGGAATGGGGAGTGACTGCCTAATGGATATAAGTTTCCTCTGGGGGTGATGAAAATGTTCTGGAACTAGAGACTGGTAGTATTTGCAAAACCTTGTGAATGTGCTAAATACCATTGAACTGTACACCTTAAAGTGGTTAACATGGTGAGTCTTATCACAATAAAAAAATGGGGAGCCAGAAAAGAAATGCCTTTTTAAAATCACTTTTTTAAATTGTGGTAAAATACACATAACATAAAACTTACCATCTTAACCATTTTTAAGTGTACGGTTCGGTGGCATTGAGTACATTCACACTGTTCGGCAACCATCGCTACCCTCCATCTTCCGAAGAACTCTTTCCCATCTTGTAAAACGGAAGCTCTGTACTACCTCCCCAGCCCCTTCTCCCCGCCCCTGGCAGCCACCCTTCTACTTTCTGTCTCTATGAATCTGACGACTCTCAGTACTTCCTGGAAGTGGAATCACACAGCATTTGTCCTTTTGTGACTGGCTTATCTCACTTAGAGTAACGTCCTCAAGGTTCACCCATGTTGTTGCCTGTGTCAGAAATTCCTTCCTTTTGAAGGCTGAATAATATCGCACTGTAAACACAGACCACATGTGTTTATCTATTCACCTGGCCTGGACATTTGGGTTGCTTCTACCTGTTGGTTACTGTAAATAAGGAAGGGAGGCCTTTTGGATGAGCTCATTTCAAAACACTTAACCCCATCCTCTGTTCTACATCCCTGGGCCCAGGCTCCTCTCTTCTGTGTGGGTATCTGGAACCCCTTCCTCACTGGTCTCCCCGAGTCTGCCTTTGCCCCCACCACCTATTCTCAGCATGGCAGCCAGGGTCCCAGTCAGTGAAGCCAGAGCACATCCCTTCTCTGCTCAGCCCTCCAGGGCTCCAGTCCCATTCAAATCAAAAGTGAAAGTCCTCTCCACAAGCCCCAGTGCTCAGGATGCAGCCCCACTACTTCCCTGGCTCCTCCCCCCAGGTACTCCGCACTGCTCACACTGATGCTGCCGGAGCATCCTTGGACCACGCCAGGGCTCTCAAACTCGCCGTTCCTTCTGCTGGGAGTGCATGTCCCCCAGACGGCCACGGTTCATTCCATGCCCTCCTGGGATGTCCTCAGTGAGGCCTTCCCACCACCAGCCCCTCTGAGTGTGCACACACACACACACACACACACACACACTTCCTGCCTCTGCCCTGATGCCATTTTCTGCTTAGCGTTTACCACCAGAGATGCTATAGAGTTCACTAGTTTATCATCTGACACTGCCCCACCCCCCTGCCATTAAGTGTAAAGCTCCTTGAGAACAGGGATTTGCTTGTTTTGTCCTCTGCTCTTTCCCCAGCAAGAACAAAGCAAGGCGCACAGTAAGTGCTCAGTGAACGTGCGCTGAGTGCATGCATGAACCTGTCCTCCTGGACAGCACTTACTTTTCAGAGAAGAGCAGGCATTTCTGAGCATGGAGTTTCCCTTTTACATGCAGCTCCCAGTCCTAGGCCAGAAGGAGAGAAAAATGACCGAAGGAGAACTGAGCCCCCAGGAAGGCAGTGGATGAGTACAGATTTCCTCCTAAGGGCAGGGAGGGCAGAGTGCCCAGATGCTGGACCAGCCCTGCTGATGCCTCTCCCTCCCCTGCTCCCCTCCCATCCAGGCTCCTCCCCCGTTCCTGCCTCCCTAACCAGCCGTCACTGTCATCATCATCATCATCATCATCGGCCTCCACCTGCACATCCCATGCCTATCTTGGACAGGAGCCCAGATTCACAAGTCTGATTTCCTCTTCCCCTCTCAGGGGGCCCCTGGTCCCACCACACCTCCGATGTACATATGAGAATCTGGCAGGTGGACTCCCAGGGAGTTGCAAAGCCTTAGAAAAGACTTATGAGAGACAAAATCCTCTATCAACTCCCACGTTAGCCGGCCCCCTCCTGAGACAGGAGATGAGAGGGTATGGTCCACCCAAGTGACAGGGATGCGTTTGCATGACATAACCCAAGCAGGGGTGAATGACACACTGTGGTGTGTTGCCCGCTAAACAAGGATTACTGTGCTCTGCAGACAAGATGAGAGACAAGAGGCCGTACAGCTCAGTGATAAGAGGCACAGGCTCTGGGAGGGTCAGACCCACGTTTGAATCTCCACTCCACCACTTTCTGGCTATGGGGCCCTGGACAAGTCATTTCATCTCTCTGGGCCTCAGTTTCTGCATCTGTAAAATGAGTATAATAATAGTATCTACCTTGGAGAGTTACCGCTGACACAGAGGAAGGGTTTAATATCTGCTAACTGCAATTATTCTTGCTTTGGAATATTTTACTGCATCATCAATACATCTTGGGGGAAAATTTATACTACCATGGACTTTTGTTTGCAGGGGCCCAAAGCACTTTACAACCACTGAAAAGGTGTAATAAGGCTCTACCTCCATTTTGCAGATGCAGAAGCTGAGGCCTCTATAACAATTTGTCTAGGTCCCACCTGAGAATTACTCCCTTGCCCAACTCAAAATTCTGCTAACACTTTCCCCCTTTTGTACTCAGTACAGTATACGTTCTCAAGGAATGTAGGCAAGGAAGCAGAGGCTAATTCCTGAGTCTCTTTTCCATAACCCAAGTGGGGTCACTTGGTGCTCCACTCACCCTCATCTCTCACCTATAACCATGGGTAAGAATCTCTTATTTGCCTTAAAGCAAGGGACTGGCCCTGATACATTTCTGAAATTCCTTCTGGTTCTAATACCTAGGCTTTTCGTCAAGGGTACTGATGGCAAAATTCTGTTACCCAGTCCCCAAATGTCACAGTTCCTTGCCCGTGAGCAGCAGGAGTTGGGCTGTGGTGGAGAGCCCACAAGGCTCCGCTGTGGCTCCCAGCCGGTCCTGGATGACTCACCTTCAAATCAAACACCTTCTTGTCGCAGATGCTACAGACGTGGGGCAGGTGGAGGGGGGTCACACCGTGAAAGTCATTCAGCTCGTGCGCCTGCAAGGGCTGCACAGACAGCATCGCCTGCTCCTCCGTGGCCTGCCGCCAGGCTCCGCTGAAACCCTGTTTGCTGTTGTTGAGCCGACCCCCAAAGGAAGGAGGGGTCCTGTCTGGGGTGGGCTCCTCGGGGTCATACAGCTCATAGGGCTGGCTGGGGGCTGGAGGCCACAGGTTGGGGACTGCTCTAAGGTCGGGCTTGCTTTGGCCAGAGAATCCATGGGGGCTCTCCCACTGGCTGTTCGGACCCTGCAGCAGCGGACCTACCTCGCCTTTCAAGCCCCCGGCCGGCTCAGCCGCAAATCCACCTGCCACCTGTGACCCTTGGGCGTTGGGTCCGTAGAAGTCCGTGGGAAAGGCGGCTTGGCCATCTTGCCCTGAGTGGCTGTAGTGCCCTTCATAGGTCACGCCGCCCGAGGTAGAGGCCGAGGCTGGCAGGAAACTGGGCTGACCATCAGTTTCAGAGCCATATGCCTGGCCCGAGTTGGCTTTACCATACTCGTAGAATCCCGCTGCAGCAGGGGCGGGCCCAGTCTTGCCGATGTCCAAGATGACTGCTGGCTGGGCAGGGGTCTGAGGCATGACCCCGCTGAAAGGGTGCATCACAATGGCATTGGGGGGCTGGCTGGGGAGACTCACAGAGGGCCCTGGGCCTCGTGTCTGGCCCTGGGGCGAGAAGGCAATTGCATTAGAGGGAAACCGGGAACTGGGCATGGTTGCTGCGTGTTGGGGCACCCCGGTGTGGCCATGGGGGGAGCTGATCATGGACGGATGCCTCAACTGGTTGAAGAGAGGCTGGGACATGGCCACTTTGGAGAGGACTTGGTTCAGGACGGTGGCGGCCGCGGTGTTGTTGGTGACGGCCGTCTGTGCCAGCTTTAGCCGGTGGAGGGTGAGCTGAGCTTGCAGCTGAGCCAGCTGGAGGCTCGCGGGCGAAGGAAGCAGCGGGTTTGCGTTACTGACCGAGAACGGGGTCTTGTCCAGGAGCTTGGCGGCACTGCAGGGAGACAAAGGCCTAGATGCACAGCTGTTTTCCACCCAGGGGGACAACAGGCTGTTTGTTTGCTCATCCGTGGTCGCCCCTCCCATACAAACAAGACCCTCCCACACAGGCCCCACATGTAATCGAGTCTGCAAAAACCTATACTCATACACATCAATTAAACAATTATTTTAAAACTCCAACAGAAAAATTCTTATATGGTATAATGTTCAATCTCACTGGTAATCAAAGAGATACAAGTTAAACCATTAGAAACAAATATTTGCCTAGCGAAGTACAAATATATATATATATATATATATATACACACACACGTATATATAACTATATAGCCATATATATATCTCACAGTACTCAGTGCTGGTGAGATAAAGCAGAATGGATACGATATCAATGATAGTCTAAACTCGTGCGACTTTGTCCAAAGGTAGTCTGGCTGTAATGCATTCATTACAGCCATACTCTTTGACCCAATAATTCAATTCTATAAATCTAGCCTAAGAAAATGAGCTAAAATGCAGACAAAACTTGATACCCAAAGATGTTTAATGATACTACATTATTTAAGAGTCCAACGTTGAAAGTTACAAATAACTGATAATAGTAGGGAGGGGAGTTTTAAAGTGAGTAAATTATAACATATTTATAGCATGCAATGTTCAGTAACCATTCACTACCGGTGCGTACATTTCTATTGTATTATGTAATATTTAAGACATTCAAAAAAGTGTTCCCGGGCTTCCCTGGTGGCACAGTGGTTGGGAGTCCGCCTGCTGATGCGGGGGACACGGGTTCATGCCCTGGTCCGGGAAGATCCCACATGCCGCGGAGCGGCTGGGCCCGTGAGCCATGGCCGCTGGGCCTGAGCGTCCAGAGCCTGTGCTCCGCGACGGGAGGGGCCACGGCAGTGAGAGGCCCGCGTAACGCAAAAAAGCCCAAAACAAACAAAAAAGTGTTCCCATCACCGAGCTTAAGACAGAAAACATGCCACCACACTAAGTCCTCCTTGGGTATCTGCTCTCCCATCCTCATCCCACACTCATCCTTGCCGGTCATAGGCTCCATTTTGAATTTGGTAAGGTCATCGTTTACAAAGGAAAAAAAAATTAGTGACACGAGAAAAATCCATAGACTCTAATGTTAAATGAAAAAAGTAGTCTTCAAAATTGCACACAGAGTGAATCGTGTGTGTATATTTCTGCCTAACACATTTTCATCCTTGTCCTCATTTCACATCCAAAAGCAACAAGAATCATGTGCCCTTCAGTTCACTCTCAAACCCAACTAGCACAGGAAAAAATCAAAAAATTACAAGTGAAGAATCTGAATTTGAGATCACAGGCAGTGGTGGGCTCTCACAGAATCTTATTTCGGGGGTGTTCTGTCTGACACGTGCCTTTCACGTGACCCCTGTTGGTTGGTTACGGTGTTTTCTAGACCAAAAATCAGGACCCGTGGACTGGAAAGGGAACAGACTTTCCCAGAAAATCTGGGACACGTGGTTACCATTGTCATGGCTCTTTTGTAAGACCCTATATTTCCTGGTCTTAAAGTCCCCTTCCGAGGAGTGGGTGCAATCAGGAAATGTGTTCGGGATGTTGATAAACTGGAATTCTCAGGACATTTTAATGGGAAGAATGGGACCGTGCAATTGAGATTGGGATTGCCATGGACAGCCCAGGCTGCACGTTCAGCATGTCTACGGCAGTGTGGGATAGAAACTGCAAAGCTGGGACACTTTAGACAAGGTGTCCACTGTCACATGCTCTGTCCCATACAAGTCTGATGACAATGAAACAAAGGAGAAGGGCCAGAGGTAGGGACAGGCGAGGGAAAAAAGGGAGGTATGTGGCATGTCACTCCTCTCCCACTTTGGGTTGGCGCGTTACATTGGTCCGAGAGAATGAGGGGAGGCAGGTGGGGGAGGCAGGTGAGTGTGAGAGATTCTCACATTTACTGCGACACTGTGTGGCCAGTGCTTTGCCTATGTTATCTCATGGGATCTCGCCATTAGTCCTATGGGCTATGGGTAACCTCACCCCAGTTTTGCAGGGCAAGAACCTAAAGCTCAGAGAGATTAGGTGATCTACTTAACGAATACCCATTGTTGGTGAGTACAGACCAGGGAGTCAAACCCCAGCCAGGCTTTGCAAAGAAGAGAAGGGGCACAAGTGGTTAAGTACACAGCTCCTCAGCCCTCCCCGAGGACTTCTTCATGGCCTGCTTCACTGTTTTGCCTGAAGTGAGTTCTCAGAACATTAGGCACACCCACATTCAAATTCAAGTACAAAACACACTTCGCAGCCAGACAAAAACGACTTTGTCTTACTCTTTCTCATTCTATGAGAGATCAAGAATTTGCTGTAAGTCATTAAAGAGACAGGACCTTCACCCAGCCGGCAGCCCTGCTGTGCTCCAAGGACAACACAGGCTGGCTGCGTTTTAAGATACTGGGGGGCTGGTTAAAGGTCGTGACAGACCTTTTCTCCTCTGGGTAGTTGTGCTGGTTGCAGCCAAGCCTTGGTGGCCCCAGTGTGGCCCGGGCACAAACCATGGCAGCAGCAGAGTTGCGGAAGTGCTAACTGTCCACGTAGGCAAGAATATGAAAGGAAAGGGAGGATGCTCTAGAGTCTGGTGATAGGTTTCTACTTGTGTAGTATTAAGTAGCTGAGCTTTGGAGGAGCAATTAAGCTTAACTCAAAACCCTGCCCACACAGTGCCAACCCTTCCTACCAGGGCTGTCCTGCAACGCAGCCTGTCCTTGCTAACAAGGCAATGATGAGGTGCCAACTTGGTTTCCATGAGAGAGTAGGACAAGGTTGGTTCCGTTTTTCCCAGAGAAGTCAACTGTGTTTTCTAAAACTGTGTTCTGGGCTGGAGGGAGCTCTTGCTGGAGTTTCCCCTTTGCCTCTGAAAGGACACGCAAGGAAGAGCCGTCTTTCCAACTTCTGCTTTGCCTAGCAAATTCCTATTGTCCTTAACTTGAATCAACCTTGAATGGAAGTGATTTCACAGGAATCATCAGAGCTAGATAACTTTATGAACCAAAGACCCTTCGATAAAAAAGAAAAGGCACTTTATCCTACTTATAAAAAGCCTTAAAATTCTTAGCCTATCAGCATTAATAACTTAAAATTCAGGTGCATATAACAATCATACTTCTGAGCCAAAAATTGGGGCATGTCTACCCTAAAGGGTAGAACAGAGGTCACCCTCCTGTCTTCCTTGGTTTTTCACTGTCACATCACTGCCTTATATTGAAAATAACTGCTTATGTGCCTCTCTCCCTCCACTAAACGTAAGCTCCACCAGGGCAGGGAGCACGTCTCGGAGATTCTCGCATTTTCCGGGCACACTGCCTCGCACTTGGTGGGTACTTGGTAACCGCCACGAACAGAATGAAGAAGGAAGATAATGGATGCATTATAGGAAGGAGAATCTAAATATATGCAGAAAACAAATGGATTTTGCTGTTGTATACAGCTTACACTTCACTCAGGTACAGAGCCACCGGCCTAGGGAGCTGTCTACAATTCCCCATTCCAAAGCAAGAGTTCCAATACTTTCACTCCCTGTCCAAATCTAGGTTTTGAAATCAAATGGATAATCCCTGTGGTAGGCTGAATAATGAACACCCCCCCACAAAAAAAATATCTCTACATCCTAATCCCCAGAACCTGTGAATCTTACCTAAAATGGTAAAGGGGACTGTACAGATGTGATTAAATTAAGGATCTTGAGATGGAGAGATTATCCTGGATTATCTGAGTTGACCCAATGTAATCACAAGAGTCCTTATAAAATAGAGGCAGGGGGATCAGAGTCAGAGAGAGAAGATGTAAGGATGGAAGCAGAGTCAGAGAGGAGAAAAGATGCTATGCTGCTGGCTTGGAAGATAGGGGGAGGGGCCGTGAGCCACGGAAATGCAAGTGGTCTCTAGAAACTGGAAAAGACAAGGAAACAAAATTTCCCCTCGAGCCTCCAGAAGGAACCAGCCTTGCTGACACCCTGACTTTGGCCCCGTGAGACTGATTTCGGACTTCTGATCCCCAGAACTGTAAGAAATTTAAATTTAACTGTAAATTACTAAATTTGTGGTAACATGTTACAGAAGCAATAGGAAATTTATAAAATCCACCAAGAAAATTAGATGCAAAAGAGGCTTCCACTCAGAGAGGCAGCAGTGGGTGTGGGGACATTGGCTGGATCTTTCTGGTATGAACTCTTGCCCCCAGAGATCCTGGGGAGCACAGACCATCTGACCCAGGATCTGAACACCCTCTGGGAACTTAGCCAAGAGCCAGAAAAACCCAGAAGTCTCTTCCTTTTCCGAGTCACATTTCTCTAAGCAGCTGGAGCAATGGCACCCTGGGAGAATTACAGACCCTTAGCGATCAAGTCATCCACCCCTCTCATTAACAAAGAAAGTGACTTGCCCAAAGGCACACAGTTGGGTGGCAGTAAAACCTCAATGAAAACCCAGAGCTTTCAAACCAGCTTCTAGCGCCTGACAGAATAGCCTTGCCTCCAAAAGCCTTAAGTTCCAGAACTATCTATTTCATCACCAAATTATCATCTCCACCCATATTTCCCTGTGGTCCTCCCCTCTGTTCAGTGAGATGCTGACTACCTTCCATATGCAAGGCACTTGCTGAGCCCTGGGGAGGTGCAGAGATACAGGCCCTTTCTGGAACCCCTGTCAGCTCCAGAAGTGAGAGCAGGGATGCCCCCTTGTCTGGGGAACAGGTGGGGGGCAGGGTTCTATGCACCTGCCACATCCTCTCTTCTTCTAGGTCTTGTGCAGCAGCTCTGTTTGCAGTCATATGGTCAAACCTCATCTCTCGGCAGGAGGGAGTGCAGCCCAGTCAAGCACATGACCTGGGCATCCGGCACAGAGCTAGAATACCTACCACACAACCCCACAGAGGGCTGGTCCACATTTGCAAAAGAAACAGCACAGCCGCTCTGATCCATCCAGGCCTCCATGAGGCTCACTTCCCCCAGGGCTGAGGTTTCTTTTCCTTTCCTGAGCCGTTAATTGTAACAAAGAATTCACAGTGCAAAAAAAAAAAAGGAATTCACAGCGAGTAATTACATTAAAAACTTTGGTTTCCTGCTCACTTAGAAAGTTGGGTTTTTTGTTTGTTTTTTGGTTTTGTTTTTCAGTTAAAGCAGAATTTCTCTCAAGAGTTTTAGAAATAAAATACAACATAAAGGAGAACGAGTTGCCTTTATAATACTGGGAGATTTAGGAACTCCAGATGAACACTGTTTCTAATGGTTTAATCCCATAGTGTCAGATGGATGTGTGACATATTGCACCCCCTGGGACAGCCAACATCTGTCTCTAACCCTCACTCTTTGTCCCAAAGCTCTTTCACATTTTATTCTGAGTCCCCAGCAGGATGTCATGATGGATTAGTATTTGGGCACAAGAAGTGAGGCACTGTCCTTCTTCAGTTTGAGTCGGGGTGCTGGAAATTCAGCAAGAGTTTTGTGACATAATCCATCCTGTTCTGAAAGGAAGGGAGGGTACCCATGACACAGACGGGCCGCAGGGCCTCTGCTCTGAAACAGACTCCAGCAAAGGGGCCAACGGGGCTTCACGAGTTTGATTCAGCCCACAGGGACTGAGCATCTATTCTGTGCCAGGCAAAGGTGCTAGAGATGGAAAAAAGAGAAATCTTCCCGAAACCACAGGGGAGACAGGTCAACACAGAGAGGATGAATGTTCCGAGGTAAGCACAAAACAGTAAGGTACACCAGGAAGTGGTTCAAGCCTCAGACATTTCACAGAAATGTAACAAGTGAAAGAAAAGGCCAACTCAAGGGCCTTCCCTGAACTCTGAACAAAAACTTGCAAACATTCTGGGTTTATTAATCAACGTACAGATGCAAAGATGCATCAGCTGTTGGTGAAAGGCAGCAATAGGGTGAGTTGTGGTCAGAGACCCGGCTTCCGTCTGCCCGTTACTGGTTGTATGATGAGGGAAAGTCGCTTAATTTTTCCAACCCTCAGAATTTTCTCATCTATGCAAGAAGAATAGTAATGCCCACCCAATGTGACCCAGTCCTGGACAGTCAGAGCCCCTGGCCACAGTGACTGGCTCAGGAATGGACACTCCTGGATACTGCTGGAGCTGTCAAGAGAGGGACACTTGTCTTCTTGTCAGGCCACGGCCAGGTTGCTCAACTGGCAGAAGTTAAGCCACCACTTAAGGATGCCTGAGAATAAAGCCCACCCAAAGACACTGGCCTGGAGACAGGGGCACAGGCCACTCCTAAATGTCTGCATAGGGATACCTCATGCCGGCTTCCCCTGGATCTGCTTGGACTTTTCTTTCCATGAGCCAATGCATTTCCTTTATGTGCTTAATAAAAATAACAATGTAAAAAGAAAGCCAACCTCCTTGAACCACCTGCATGGAATTCAGACGGTTCCCTCCATGGCCTCACGTTGACTCAAGAGCTCCCTGTCACGCCCCAGCTCCTTCTGCAGAGCAGAATGACCATACGGACCCAGCGGCTGGAGGCGAGGGGTTACTCAGGGGACGCTCGGGCAGGTACTTTGGTGTATCTGCTGACCAGAGAGACGTGCTTCCTGGAGGTTCGGGAAACAGAACGCTCCTCCATCCTCCGTGGACTAAGGGCCCCGCACCGTGGTCACGAGGCCACGTATGAATAGGGTGCCAGGGGAGAGGCCCCGCAAGGGTGTGGGCTGCAGGACTTTCTACAGGTTTGGAGAGCCGGCTCTGGCCACACAGGTGCTCCCGTGCGAGGGGACATAATGCCTCGGCCCTCACCTGGGAGCAGTTTCTAAGCCACGCCTTTCATTCCTCAGCACCTAACAAGCCACTTTTTGTTGTACTAAGAACTGGCTTTATTATGCAAGGCATTCATTTATCCCCCAGGAGGAAAAGTTCCTTATTACAGATATGATGGTTCTCTGGTCTTCTTTCACTTGGAGGAGAGGTAAGTGTACATATTGGGCTGTGGGCTGCCCTGTACAAACCAGGGTGGGAAATCAGGCATCCTGGGTTCCAGTCGTAACTCAGCGCTTGTCAACTGAGTCACAGTGGACAACAGACCTTACCTCCCTGAGCCTCAGCGTCCTCAACTATGAAAAGAGAAGTCACAGTCTTTCCTCATTTACATTATGAGGGTTGATGCGGGATTCACTAAGGAGTTGTCAGAACGCTCTGGAAACTGTGCCGTACAGACGTAAGGATGTGGCATTGGCCGAAGATTACTGGAAAGAGAACATCTTCTGTGTGATCACAGCACACTCTTCCCTTTCAGAAAACATTCCTCTACAGAGGAAGTGATATTTGTCACTCACGTCCTCGGAGATAATCTCATTGCCACTAGGATTCAGAGTAGAAAGAGGTAAAATCGATTCAGCCATATTAATGGAATACCAAGCATACCGATGTGATTGAGCTCTGCATCACACATGGGGGGCGGGGATGGGAAGGGGCATTGCCCAGAGGCTAAGGGCACAGGTTTCAGAGTTTGTATCAACCTGGGTATGAATTCTAGTTTGCCACGTATCAGCTGGTGACTGTGGGCAAATACTTATTCTCTCTCAGCCTCAGTCCTCATTATTAAAGCAAAGATGGTTATATCTGAGCTGTAACCTAAGCTATAGGTTTGTTCTGAGAGTTAAATGACAGGGTAGGCATAAACTGTTCCACACAGCTCCTACACACAGTAATCAGTCGCTAAACCAATGCAGCAGCGAGCGGCACAACTACTAGACTTCTTACCACTGTCATTACCATTACTATTACTACCATCACCGTCATTGTAGTCATCATCAGGGCAAAGGGCAGGTGAGCTCTGCCAAGGCAGAGTGACAAATCTTCCTCAAAGACAGACAGAGATGGATGACAGAGAATACAAAGAGATGTAAACACAGAGAGAAAGGAAGTAAAAAAAAAATAGAGTGGACATGTGCTGGGAGAGGAGAGAGCAGGAGTGCGGACTGGCACTTGGGGGGACACAGAGCGTTACCACAGCTGCTTGGTGAACTGGATAAGGAGTCAACAGTAGATCTGAAGGCCATGCAATAACGCAAGGACGCAGCTGAAGTTCAGTGGTATGAATGTGTGTGGACTCACAGCAAGCTCTGCCCTGATAACGTTTGGCCATCCAGAAGCAGAAGCCAAGAACCGCAGCTCAGAGCATGGTGGCACCTACCCCAACGGGACCGGTCACATTTTCAGTAAGCACCATAACTTCCAAGATACACAATCAGGAATTTAAATTTACTTCCAGTTCAACACAGTCCCAATGAATATGCCATTTCTTCTCACATGGTAAGATACAAAATACCATCCGGGTGAGAGAGCTCATGACCAGGCAAGAGAAGGTTTTCCAGGTTTGTTCACACTTTACGGAGCAACCAAATCAAATCAAGTGCACTGGTCAGGGTCAGGCTCAGGCTCAGGCTCAGGGTCAGGCCTTTGCTGGGTCCTGCCCTTCCATTGCCTCCTGGGAGCTGAACCTCAAGTCATAAATTCTCAACTCGCTGTAACACTCTTAGAAGCTAGGTCAGGATATGAACCACAGGGAACAGCCCTAAGCGTCAGGTTACAAAGATGACGATGATGATACCACAGTAATATTGGGGCTGAAGTTTACCCTGTAGCTAATTATCACAAGTGTTAAGAGCAAGAAGAGATCTCAGAGACTAGTTTAACACACTCATTCTACAGAGGAAAAAAGGGAAGCCCAAAGGACTTGCCATAACATGTGAATCAACCAAAGGACTTGCCATAACATGTGAATCACACAGCGAGATAGAGGAGAGCTGGGACTGGAAGCCAGCGCTCATCCTCGTTCCTCGGGGCTCATGCAGGCACTAGGGTGTACCGTCCCCATCAGCATGCAACAGGTGAGTCTTCTTTCTGGGAGAAGAGTGAGATCACACACGTTTTTGACAGTGCTGTCTTCCTGGTAACAAGAGAGCTCCTGGATTATCACTTGAGAGGCCTCTGTGACTAATTTTGAGATGACTGGGTTCATGCTGGCATTATCCCATGTTTGGGTTTTAGCCTGACATTATCATATGATGATTCATATCACCATGACACCTCTTGGAATGATTCATAACAGCAATGAGAATCCTATCATCTCTCTTTTGTTTCATATTTTTTAGTTGGAGTCTTAGTGTTTTCACCTCATTGGCTATCTGACCTCTAGGACAACCATATGGGTAGGTAAATCAAATATGACCATTTCCAGTTTATATTAAGAAGACTGAGTGAGACCAAGAAAGGTCAGAAGAATCACCAAAGGGCATCCAGGGACTAGGCTGGGACTTGAATGAGGGTCTCTTTACCGTAAGGCCAGTTTTCTATCCTCGGTTTCCACATTCATGAAAGGGAGCTTCTAAAACCACATTCCTGTACCTACTTCCTTGGGTGCAGTTTTTTTGCTTGGGGGGGAGTTGTTTGTTTAAAGGTACTAAATATAAAGCTATTTCCTTTATTTTGTGTTTTTTTCTCCCAATTTATCATTTTCCAGCTTTATGAGTATATAATTAACATATAACATTGTACAAGTTTAAGGTACACATGTAATGATTTGATACATGTATATACTGCAAAATGATCACCACAGTAAGTTTAGTTAACACATCTAGGATGTGACGTTAAATAACACATTTGATACCAGATCACCAGCCTTTTGGTCCATTGCACTCTGTACCACTTCAATCAGTCAGAATAAGATTCTAGGAACCTGTGGGACGTGCAGTCACAAAGGGGCAGCTAGTGATTTTATAACTGACAAGAGAGGGCCTGCCTTTCCTGCCGGAGTTATTAGAAGTGCTCAAAATGTGCAAAAGAGACCTGATAATGCAGCAACTGCAGAGAAAAGAATACACATCCTGCTAGTGTCATAACAGGAAAAGACTTAAAGCAGAGAGAATTAACGTCAACTTAACCACCAAGAGCCAGATATTAGCTTTGTTTTTTCTTTTCCTTCCTTCTGTACCAATTTTCTTTCTTTAAAATATCCTTTATTTTATAAAACGATGGTATTGTAGGTGGTAATTTATTTTTCATATTCATATTTGTTTTGTTTTGAATTATAAAACTACAAAAATCTAAACAATATAACCAATACTTACTAATTAATTGCTCATCACTCCAAATTAACAAATGCTACCATTATGGGCATTTTGGGCCCAGATGTTTTTTATCAAAAAAATAAAATTATACAGATAAAGCTGATATCCTACTTTGAGACACTGCCTAATTCCACCTTCACCTCACCAATAACATCTACATATGTGTGTATATCTATTTATCTATATATCTGTCAGTTTACCCATCTATATATAGAAAAATTATAAAAGTAAGAGACTTTTTCTGTACCTGCATGAGCTCATAAAACAGCATGTAAGACTGGTTTCAGCATTTCCCTTAAAGAAACAAATGCATATTCTTCCAAGTTTCTTTTCACACACTGAAGATTGAAAGCAGTGTGGTGGAGTGAAGAAATTGGCGAGCTAGAACTCAGAAGACCCAGGCCAGGTCCCACAGCCGCCATTTACTCCCAGTGGGATTACATGTCAGTCAACTTCCCTTTTTGTGTAACATGAGAAAGCTGGATGAAAGGATCTCCAAGGCCTCTTCCACCTTTGAAATCTGATGACTCTAAAGTTTAACTTCCTCGTCTGTCAAACGGAGATAATAATGTCCACCCTGCTAGCTGTTACAAAGATCAAACATGATGTACAGGTGTTCTGCAAAGCACAGTGATGATAATAATAGCAGTTGAATAATACTGAATTATTATTATTATCATTACTTACAAATTGAACTATTTTTAAGCTCCTGGGAATGCTTTTAAAGAAACTATTGTTACACTATAATTGTTATATATATCTTGGTTCAGATAGATGTGCTGCAGTCCAGCCAGCATGAAATAATTTAATTTCTTCTAACCCTCCTTTCTTGGGCAGGCAGTTCTACACAAGGAGAGGCTCTCAACTCTGTCCGTGAAGACTAAGTGAATGAAATACTAAAAGCGCCTCACCATAAGACGCTCTCCTCTACGAAGCATGCCACAGACAGAACCAGCTTTCACAGTAAAATGCAGCTCAGAGCCATTCGGGACTGGAGTTGGTTTGCCTGAGACACAATTCTTCAGGAAATTCACGCAGAATTTCACTCATTTTGTGCAGGCTGAAATCAAGGCGGGTGATTTCACTTCCAGGGGTTAGGAGAGATCTGTTTTCTCAGTGACATAAGATATGGTGACCTCTCAACGCACAAACTTTTCCAGGGAACATCAGGGTCTTTTGGGATGGAAAAAGAAGCTGTTTTTTTTAAGAAGCTGTTTGAAATGTGTATTTAAGGGAATTCCCTGGCGGTCCAGCGTATAGGACTTGGTGCTTTCACTGCAGCAGTTTCACTGCTATGGTTCAAGTGCAATCCCTGATTGGGAACTAAGACCCTGCAAGCCGTGGGCGTGGCCAAAAGAAAAAGTTGAAATGTATATTTTAAAACTGCTATATAAGTTCTCTATGAAGCCAAATGTTAATGTTTATACAAGCAAATGAAATAATTCGGGGTTTATAGGCCACTCCAGCCCCAGGGAAGAACAATGGGCACACGAACACCTTTGCAATATACTGCTCCCTGCAGCTGGACAACCTCCCCACCACTCTCCCTCACCTGGGTAACTACCATCCTTCAACATGCAGCTTAGATGGCACCTCCTCCAGGCAGCCTCCTCTGACTCCTGCCCCCATCCAGTGTGTGCTCGTGCCCCTTCGGTGAGCCCCCACAATGCCCCGCCGTTCTGCTAAGCCTCAGTTACACTCTAACCCCTACCACCCTCGCTACTAATTGTCTACTCCATCACGCATCTGATGTCCTCACACCCAACGGTCATTTTGAAGGCAGAAACTACATGGCCATTTCACGTCACAGTGCCTGGTACACAGTACGTGTGTGGAGCCAATAAACACATCTATACATGTACACACCTGCTCCGTGTGTGTGTGTGTGTGCGTGGAGATAATAGCTGTGTATCACATTCTCAATTTGTTTTCCTAGCTAAATGTGCCATGTGTACGCGGCTAAAAGGCTTTGAAGATGAAGCTCCGTGGAGAATGTAGATTAGACTCTGTCTTTGAACACTGTCAAAATTATGTAAATACCACCACCACATCAAGGATAAAATTCTAAAATATTCAACAAACAGACTTGTTGCCACATTTTTCCTTTTAACTAAGTCTGAAGAAAATGCAATTTCAGTGTGTGATCTGAGGAGATATGTGCCTAATCTACATGATTCTGAAATGAAACACATGTTCCAGGAATGGTCCCTATGTTTTCTAAACTTTATTTTCAGTAGTTTATACCACTGAGATTTTTCTGGTAAATGTACAAGGATGATTATAAAACTCAAGCCAATTTTAAATCAAAATAAAAATTTAGATTAATTTTAAAGAATTTAAGTTCTCGCTCAGTAAAGCTGGTCTTTTCCTAGAGTTGCCTGATTATTACCTGGACATATTAATCAATGTGATTTAAGCCAAATACTAGGAGTCCACATGAAACTGAAGAGGCAGTGTGGGGTATCTGGGGAGGAGGCCAGGAGAGACACTACTTTGGTTGTTAAGTAGACCCCCTTCTTAGACAGGCTCTGTCACCAATAATCGTACATCTTATTGCAGTCAGTTTACCCTGCAGACCTTAGTTTTCTCATCTGTGAAATGGGAGGGTCAGATGAGATAACATTTAAGGTTCCTTTATGCCTTGTGATTTCAGGATGGTGGGTGTTTTTCTAAAGCTGTTATTTATGGACACATGGAAAAGCAAGGATGATCTGGCCACAGTGTAGAGACAGGTTTCAGCCCGAGAGATCTGAGTTTCTAGCCTCTGTTGCTCCTCTAGTCCTGGATGACTTCAGAGGCACTGAATCTCCACTTCGATCTGTCTGTGAAATAACAAGGTGAAACCAGAACAGTGATTTTCGAGTGTTGAAAATCAGAACATCAGGAAAATCAGGGGCATCAGGAAAGTTTCAAAACACAGATGCTGAGCTCACCCCAGTCTCTATCTTAGGAGGTCTGGGTTGGGACCTGAGAATTTGCATTTCTAACAAGTCCAGGTGCTTCTGATGCTGCACTTTGAGAACCACTGAACTAGATGATCTTGAACCAGTCTTCCAACTCTAAGAATCTATGGTGAGTGATAAGGAATTTAGTAACAGCTGTATTTTTTAGGAGCCGCCTCTATCTACTAGTTGTGCAGTACCCCAGGAAGGAGCTTCCTTTTCCATGCAAAGGAAAAATGTGATTATTCTTATACCTATCTTCCTTTAAGAGACTCAGCCCACATGTTCAACAACATTTGGCCTCCTGGAATCAAAACACGCAAGGTTCACAAACCTCAGGTAATTTAGTTGGTAGATTGATTGGCTCAGTGTCATGTTATCTTTGTTGAACAGGAAGAAAACATGCCTCCATTTACACTGAGTTCACTAACACAGAGAACAGAAGAATCAGACTGCAGAATGTCAAAAGTTCTTTAGTCAAAAGCAACATCATCATGAGAAAGTCCACCTTCCAACTCACCCTAGGCTTAAAAAAAAAAAAGTTCTTTGATAAAATCATCTATATCACTAGATTTCAATGGCACTGCAATTACTTGAGGTGTTTTTTAATGTACTGATGCCCATTTAATGTACTGGGTCCCATTTCCGGAGACTCCTTTTCACCCTAGGCATTGGAATTTTTAATAGCTACCCGGGAGACATTGTGAAACAAAGTTTGAGATTCACCAATTTCTAAAGGAATAGAATCAATCTGTTCTTCATTACTCTGATCCCCACAAGCCGTTTTTGTCACTACAAACAGCATGACCATTTGTCTTAAATTATACTTAAGAATAAACACTGAATTTTTTATATGCCCACAAAGGGTCACAAACACGGTGGGTGATCCGTCGATATTTCTTAGCTATACTGAAGTGTCTTTCACACCGTTCAAAAAATATTTTTTCTGGCAAGACTGCCCCAGAGTACATATACAGTTCCTGCTGTAGGAAGCCGGGTGAGGTTTGCTGGGGGATGACTGTTGCCTTCTAAATTATAAGCTCCTTGAAGACATCCACATCCTAAAATCTTTCAAATTCCTGAGTGTCTGTCTGGCTCAGGGCCGGGCAAATTAGAGGCACTGAACAAACACCTATTCAACTCACTTGAATTTACGACTGTCTCTAGGCCTATGGGAACAGAGACCTTAGCAGAATATGCTAAGTGATTCATCGTGGAATATGAGGTATATGTTTCAGTGCATGTGCTGGGAATGTGCCCTTTTTAATTCCTTAGAGTAAATTCCTTAGAGTAAATGAGAATCTTATGGTTGGGACTTTTTAAAACACCATGTAACTATTTATTCGAGAAAGTAGATGGAAGTTTCTGGTGCCTTAAGAAACATACCTTTATGACTACAGCCAACTAAACACAGGTGCCACCCAAGGCAGAGAATATTCTATGTAGGTGACTTCTGGCTTTTGCCTCTGTTTTGCAAAGCGGTGGTCGTATGAAAGTTACTGTGGAGAGGAAACTGAAAGCAGCCACAGAGGGACAGGCCCATCTCGGTTTCACGTGCACAGGCCCTTGTAGATATTTTCTCAAATCGCCACAAATTAAACCTGTGGTTCGGATCCAAGCAGATTGAGAACTGCCTTGGCTGAGGCAAAAAAAGAATGGTTAAAACCTGATGGCTGGCTTTTCACTCAAAACTGCTCTCCAGCCCTTTCCTCTGCTACCCCCATTGCTAATTAGGGGCAGCCGAGGCTTGACATGTACACAGTTCTCTATAGTAAAATTGATTATTATATTACTATGGAAAATAAGGAAGTCATTTCGTTCAAAATATCAAATTCCACAAAATCATACGTGGCAGCTGTTAGTGTATGCATGTGGGGGAGGGGTGAGTGTGTGAAAGTATTAACCTCTCCCCTTCAGTTTTCTGACATCTTTGGCAAAAACGTGCAAAAAAGAAAGAAAGGAAAAAAAAAAGATTCCAACACATGGAAGGCAGAAACCAATGGCAAAGCTACACATGGATTTTTTTAAGGTTAAAAACATTCCCATGATGTAAGATACATCATACACACCATTTTACGAGAGTGTGGATTTACTTTGACACGCTTGCAAGCAGAGAACCAGCATTCCTCTCCCGAATATGTCAAAGCGACTTTTAATTGCATCAGATAAAGAAACGAGGTGAGTCACGTTTGGTTGTGCTTGAGCCTGCTAACAGATCATCACATCCATGTCCAAATACGTCCCCTGAACCTCATGACAGAAGCTTATATACTTGTTTGCTTGCTTGGGGACTATTAAAATAGTTGTATTTTGAAATGTAATTTACTTAAAGATCCCTAAAGTTGCTGAAATGCATATCACGGCTCCTTCAGAGGTGCTCAGAAGCAACTTTCATGCATTCTTTTCCGGCAAAATATTCCTGCTCATGAATCCTAACACAGCACTCCCCTCCGGTTCATGAGTCTGCCTCTATACTCAACAGATACGAGACATTTCAAATGCCTTAAGGTTCATTTTCCATCATAGACAAATTCCAGCAATTAACACAAAACACCTCAACCTTAGGAAACCCCCATTATTCATAAGATTTCAGGATTTCGAAAATGTCCCCTTACATTCCCTCCCATCTGGTGATAATGCGATCTGGTGTTAATGCAATCTGTTTTCCCGTAGCCGTACGACTTTTCTTTATAAAGAGTTTAGTAACCAGCATAAAAAAAGCATCTACACTTCCTTCATACTGGGATCGCTGATTTCACTGGGGTCATGAGGAGCTGTTGTAGGTCACATTTACCCTGCTGTTGTGAATCATTTATTACAACTTTTTTAAACAGGAAGGGGTGGGGATACAGGCAAATAGCATACTCATGCACAAATGCTTAGCGCCAAGAACATGGTCAGAAGTGCTGCCCGGAGTAAAGAATTAAACAAAACAAAACAAAACAAAAAACAAAAAACCCCACCAAACCCTTGATTTCCTGCTTGGGCTGGGGAAAGGTAGGATGACGTCATGCAACCTTACCTTTTGGAAAAAAGAGCAGGGCTCCTGGCATGGAGCGCTCACCTGAGGCCACTGAAGCCGGGAATCATTTTGGGTGTCGCGCATGTGCCTCCCTAGAAAATTCCAATAACATTCTACCAGCTTTCCGCATGCCAGTCATGACAAGCGTCCACTTAGACTCTCCCTCCCGAGTCTGGGAAGGGGCAGAGGAGGGGGAATATGAACGAGGGAGCTGGCGAAAGAGAAAGAGAGGTCCCAGGCACCGCGCACCCGGCTGGAAGGGCAGTCACATGCCGCCAGGAGCCATTCCTGCTGCATTACACATGCTGAGTGTAAATGGCAAACAATATCAGTCGATGTTTATGCCACATGTTCTCAGCCTCTTCACATATCAACACCCAGGCCAGCTCTATGCAGACAGGACTCCTGAGACCGCTTCGGAAGGAGGGAGTCTGGTGCTAACCATGAGTCCATCTTTAATAAAACTCCAAAGCCTTCAGTCCTGGTTTACTTTCCTATTTTTGGTGGGTGGTGGTGGTGATGGTGGTTTGTCTGTTTGTTTGTTTACTTGCTTGTCTTTGACTGTGGGTTTTCACATGTGACGATTTAGTCCTGAAGGTCCCCCAAAGGACCCCATAAGGACCCTTAGCGATGTAGCCACCTCAGACAGCACGGTCACACTGACTCCCAACCCGCCAAACTCCTGAACAGCTGGCCCCTCTTTTTTATATTTTTCTGGAGCAGGAAGAGATGGGGTGAGGTGACCCACCGTTTCACCTTCCCAAGTAGTAACTGCAACACTTTGCAGCAGGAAAAACCGGCTGCCTTCTGCTCTAAGCAGGGGCCCTTAACTGGGGGAGAATTTCCCCCAGGGTATGCTGCAGACATTTTGTTTCAGAATTGGGGGCGCTACTGGTGTCTACTGGGCAGAGCCAGTGGTGCTGCTAAAATCCTCAACGCTCAGGACAGACCCATAAGCAAGGATTACCAGCCCAAGATGCCAACAGTGCTGCAGCTGAGAAAATACCTTACAGCTAAGCACTTCTGAAAGGCTTGCCAAAAATATGACACCAAGAAAAAAAAAAAAAAAAGGAAGAAGGAAAGAAAGGAAGAGAAGAAAACAAAGCCAAGAAGCCCCTCTCTGTGAGGCACTGACTGAAGTTCACGGGTCCCGTGATGGGCTTGGCCTGACTTACAGTTTAATTACTTAGGAACTTGCTCACTTTTCTCTTCCGGAGCCATCGTTCTCCTGCCACTTTTCTTCCTCTTCTCTTTCCAAATCTCACACTGTCATACTTAATCAAACCAACTAAACCTTCACGTGATTTTCTAAGTCAAAAGCTGCTGTCTGCAGGTACCTAATTGCCAGGTTACATAGAGCAGCATCGCCCCTTTGTGCCCTGTCCGGACCATCTGATGTTCATCTGTGATGGCCACAATCCAGTATAACACCCTCTCAAAACTATTCAGGAGGGCACACCTTTTACAGGGCAAAACCTCCCCGAAAGAGCTTAGAAAGGACTAGAGATTAAAGCTCACAACATTCTCCTATTTGACTGAGACTCCTTGCGGGGGGGTGGGGGATGGTCACCAGCATCAGGGAGGCTGCCCTCCTGTTAGGACTCAGTGTGTGACGTTCCTGCAGCCACTGAGAAGCCTGTCTGAACAGACGGCTCCCAACTGCCCACCAAAAGCCAGTCCACCATCCACTTGCCCACTGAGCTCCTGGAGAGCCTGAGGGCTCTTTCTTCCTAATTTAGTCACAGCCCACAGGCTGCCCCAGGCACCCTGGCTCTCTGCCGCTCACTCAGTCACAGACACCTAAAAGCGCCAGTCCCAGATCCTGACCCACGGGATCCAGCCAACCTGGCCACAGCCGCACTTCTGCTCAGGCCTTGGGCCCCTCCCATGATCTACTAGGTCTCCCCAAGGCACAAGGCTAGGCTCCAACCAACCATTGAACATTTTGCCCTACCTCTGTCTCTGTCTCATTTCATTATACTTGGGACTTTCTTAGAATAAGAGTTTACTAAAAGGCACTCCACCACACACATCTCCCGAAACCCGTATCTAAGCCTCTGCCCTCGCTTGTCCCGAAGGAGAAGCAGTGGTGTGTGGTTAAGAACGCAGGCCCTGGAGCCAGACAGCGCAGGCGGCCACAGGAAATGGGACGAGGACTGTGCCTACCTCCAGGGTTATGGAGGAAGGTGTGTGTCCAACAGCCCAGGGCCTGGGGCAATCAGCGCCGGCTGAGGATGTGCAATTGTGAGCTCCACGGCATGATACACTGATGGTGAACTTAATTATTAAGGAAAAAAGTGCCCTATACATGGCCTGGAATGCAATTCCCAGGAGAAGGAAAGTCAGTCCTTAGAATGAGCCCCTGTGATGGTGCAGTCCTAGCTCTTACCCAGAGATTAGGACACAAACCCTGGCCCCACTTGGAAATGAAGAGGCACAAACTGACCATCACAAACTGAAATGTAGTGAGCATATGTTGAGCACCTACTGTATACCAGCACTGGGCCAGGCAAGGAGGGAAGGAGGAACAAGAGGTAATACTGAGGGTGGATATGCAAGGCATTACACTACCCACACATTCTCTTGATCTTCACAAGTCTTAAAAAAATAAGATCACTATCCCCACTTTATAGGTGAGAACACTGAGGCGCCAACGACTGGGTGACTTACCCGAAGTCCCAAAGTCAGTATGTGGTGTTTTGAAAAAGGTCTGCTTGATTCCAAAGGCCTTGTCCTTCCACTAAAACACCTTCCGGTGTGCAAGGTGAGTTGTAAGTGTGAATAATAGAGTAAAATAAGATGAATGCTGCAGGTAAGGTGTGTTCCAAGTGTCATAAGAGCAGGACGGGCTCATAATTTGCGGGGCCCAGTGAAAAATGAAAATATAGGATCACTGTTCAAAAATTGTTAAGAATTTCAAGATGGCGGGAGAGGAGCGTTAAACCTTCTAAGCAAAGGGCCCTGTGTGAACCCATACCCACGAAGCCTGTCCTGAAAAGGAGGAAAGAGCTCAGAGAGGGAAGAGGAGGGGTAGGAGACTCACCATCCACCCACCTTGACGGCAGCGATTCCCAGAGCACCACAGCCCAAGGCCGTTGGCTGGACATCCAAGCCTGTCCTTGTTTTCTCGGCTAATCCTTTCTCCTGCTACAGAGCCAGCATGAACACAGCGGATGGGAAGGGTTCAGTGGTGGACCTTGGGCTGGGAGAAGCAGAAGGCAAATCTGGCCGAGATGAATGCTGCTACTTATTATGAGACTATGAGTTCCTTGAGGTGACATGATGGAAGGGGATGATTTGGCCCCCACTCCTGGGGCGACGTGCCAAAGGGGGTGGTGTAGTGACCCTCAGTGGAAGGTGGGCGAAGGGTTACACACAGTAACATAACAAGAGACACACCTGACAGGGGTATACAACCCATGGGTGAGGGATGAAGGCTGTGGAAGGTTGAGAACCGAGTGTAAGGAACTCTCACCTGGGAGGAGGGAAACGTGGGGTCTGCACCTGGCTTCAGTGTGTGACCTCCAGCCCATTACAGAGTCCTTGTGGCTCAAAACACCCAAAGTGCCAAGCACACAGGAACTTAAGGGCATACCATGTGGCCATGAAACGTGAAGTCTGCGGTCCACTTGCTATGTAATGTAAAATTAAAAACCAGTGCTGTTGGAAAAGCTAGACAGATGCATGTAACTCAATGAAGTTAGAACACTCCCTCACACCATACACAAAAATAAACTCAAAATGGCTGAAAGACTTAAATATAAGACAGGACACCATAAAACTCCTAGAAGAGAACCTAGGCAAAACATTCTCTGACATAAATCACAGCAATGTTTCTGTAGGTCAGTCTCCCAAAGATATAAAAATAAAAGCAAAAATAAACAAATGGGACCTAATCAAACTTATAAGGTTTTGCACAGTAAAGGAAACCATATACACAATGAAATGATGACCTATGGACTGGGAGAAAATATTTGCAAATGATGCCACTAACGAGGGCTTAATTTCCAAAATAACAAGCAGCTCATACAACTCAATAACAAAAAAAACCAAACAACCCAATCAAAAATGGGCAGAAGACCTAAATAGACATTTCTCCAAAGAAGACATACAAATGGCCAACAGGCACATGAAAAGACGCTCAACATCGCTAATTATCAGAGAAATACAAATAAAAACTACAATGAGGTATCACCTGACACCAATCAGAATGGCCATCATCAGAAAGTCTACAAATAGTAAGTGCTGGAGAGAGTATGGGAAAAAAGGAACCCTCCTACACTGTTGGTGGGAATGTAAATCGGTGTAACCACTATGGAAAACAGTATGGAGGTTCCTTAAAAAACTAAAAATAGAGCTACCATATGATCCTGCAGTCCCACTCCTGGGCATATCCGGAGAAAACTCTATTCGAAAAGATACATGCACCCCAAGGTTCACAGTAGCACTATTTACAAAAGTCAAGACATGGAAGCAACCTAAGTGTCCATCAACAGATGCATGGATAAAGATGTGGTACATATATGCAATGGAATATTACTCAGTCATAAAAAAGAATGAAATAATGCCATTTGCAGGAATATGGATGGACCTAGGAATTATCATATTAAGTGAAGTCAGCCAGAGAAAGACAAGAATCATATGACATCACTTATATGTGGAATCTAAAATGTGATACAAATGAACTTATTTACAAAACAAACAGACTCACAGACATAGAAAACAAACTTATGGTTACCAAAGCGGAAAGGGCAGAGGAGAGATCTAGATAAATTAGCAGTTTGGGATTAGTAGTACAAACTACTATATGTAAAATAGATAAACAGCAAGGTCCTACTGTATAGCACAGGGAACTATATTAAATATCTTGTAACAACCTATAATGGAAAAGAATATGAAAAAGAATATTTATGTATATGTATAACTGAATCACTCCGTTGTACATCAGAAATGAACACATTATAAATCAAATGTACTTCAATAAAAATAAATAAAAATTTTTTTTAATTAAAAAAATTAAAAGCCAGTGCACAAAATTGCATATATGCTATGGTTCCAGA
Source organism: Aethalodelphis obliquidens (assembly GCF_003676395.1). Taxonomy (NCBI): domain Eukaryota; kingdom Metazoa; phylum Chordata; class Mammalia; order Artiodactyla; family Delphinidae; genus Aethalodelphis; species Aethalodelphis obliquidens. The sequence goes on along the minus strand of NW_020837955.1, from coordinate 26,661,625 downwards.
CATGTAAAAGGCAAAATAACCCTTAGGTAGGAAGAAAAAATATTAAAGAACACACCAAAATGTTAACAGGAGTGGCTGTGTTTAGATGGTAGAATCTCAGGTAACTGTTTCCTCCTTTCTCCTTTTGTAAATGTTCCAATTTTTCTCTAATAAACATGTTTATTTTTCAGGGCATAAAAGTAATTTTTTAGAGACAAATGAATTCAGTTGGGCAGATACTGCCCCATCTAGCTTATAAGGACCTTCTAATGAGTTCCTGTATATTAAGTTGTCTATCACGGCCTCTTTGCCAGAGCACACACCTCTCTCCTGGAGAACCATATGCCAGAAGGTAAGGGCAAGACACCTGGAGAAGCAAGGCATCCGCGTTTGTCCTCTCATGAAGGCCAAGCGCACAATCCAGGTGCGTTTTCACACTTGTACCGGGAAGGCACTTGTACAAAGCAGGCAGAGCAAGCAGCACGTTGCTCAGGGGTCAGCACGTTGCTCAGGGGTCAACAACGGCGCATTTTATGACCTCAGACTCCTCACTAGAGAGATCAAGGTCGCCAGCATCAAGACAGCTTCGTGGCACATGCCGCAGTTCAAAGTCCGCAGCCTCCTGCCCTTTCCCACTGCTGGCTTGGGGGTGGGGAGGGGAGCTCTGAGTTCACTGCAGACGGCCAGGCAGAACGGAGGGGAAAAGGCAGGGTCACAGCTCAACCCCCGGAAGCTGGCTTGGACCCATGGCCTCAGTCCTATGTACCTGTCAGGGTGGTACTAAGTAACTGTACCTCCTTTGGGGTGTGCAAGTGCAGAGAGAGTGGTCACCAATGACTAGTCCAGGCTGGACCTGGACTAGAGACTATAGCTGGGCCTCCTCTAATCTTCAGCACGTTGACCCTGGAGCGGCCACCTCATCTCTGTTTTCAGCTGAGAATCTTGCTGGAGACGAATCTCCACCTGCACTGGAGGGGCAGAGCTGGTCCCTGCCACTCCCCGCCCCCCTCCCCCGCCCCAGCCCCGGGATAAGCCAAGAGCTGCTTGGAATAGCCCGATGCTTGCAATCGGTACAGAGGCTTCCATGGCCTAGGAGATCCCAGTGCATGTGCGGCATGTGAGAAAACCACTGCAAACGTTCCCGGAGCCTTTCTTTGTCACTCCTCTCCTCTCCTCTTTCTTAACCCTTTCAACAGAAGTGGAAAATCACAGTGAAACTCTCTCGAAAGACCAGTTTCTCTTTATAAGCAGGGCTGACTGTGCCATCTTTAGCAACAGGGTTGGGGGAGGGGGAGCTAAGCCAGAAAAGATGGGGCCTCAGGCCCCTGGGATGAATGGAAGGCAGTAAGAAGAATGCAGAGGGACCCCTTAAAAGAGCAATAGCAGAGGTTCCAGCCTCTGGTTACAAAAAGATGCAAGGAAAGAACAAAGACAGGATTCATTCCCAGAGTGAACAAGCAAGGCCTAAGTAACAGCTACATCCTGCACAGACAAAGGCCAGCCCCAGCCCCTGAGTCGAGGAAACCAGTTAAGAGTTGTGAGTCAGACAATGTGGGAATGAGCCCTTCTTAAAGGAAACAGGTTCTTTGTTGGGCCGGGGTTTTTAATTCCCATCTGGTTAACTGTTGTTCCTCTGTGGGTTCTCCAGTGACCCACAAAACACAGGCAGGAAGCAATTTTTTTTTTTTTTTTTTTTTTTTGGGGTACGCGGGCCTCTCCCTTTTGTGGCCTCTCCCATTGCAGAGCACAGGCTCCGGACGCGCAGGCTCAGCGGCCACGGCTCACGGGCCCAGCCGCTCCGCGGCATGTGGGATCTTCCCAGAACGGGGCACGAACCCGTGTCCCCTGCATCGGCAGGCGGGCTCTCAACCACTGCGCCACCAGGGAAGCCCAGGAAGCAATTTTAAGTTTTCCAGATTTGCTCTTTGAAGACTGAGCCCAGTTTCCAGACATAGATCCCATGCTGGGTTCTCAGGGGGACCATGTCCTCAGGACCTTTGCACAATCTGTTCCCGGTCCTTGAAAGTCCTTCCTCTAGATCTGCACTGTTCAAGAGGACAGCTATTAACACACGAAGCTGTTTAAGTTATTAATATTAAATACAACTTAAAACTCAGTTCCTCAGTTGTACTAGCCACATTTCAAGCATTCAATAGCCACATGGGACGAGCAGCTACCACACTGGATGGTATGTAACATCGCCAGCACTCAGAAGGTTCTACAGGACAGCACTGCTTCAGATCTTCATGTGACTGGTCCCTTCTCAACCTCAGGCTCCTGTGCTACCGTCCCCTTCCCAAAAAGGCCACCTCAGACCTGGGAACCTAAAGGACATATGGTCACTCTGTCCCCTTATCCTACCTTTGTCAATATCTGAAATTATCTTGTTTGTTTTGTGCTTTATTGCCTATCCTTCCCCTGGAATATAAGCTCCATGAGAACAGGGAGCTTATCTGCCTCTTCTGTTGCTGCCTGCCCAACGCCCGTACCTGGCACAAGCAGAAGCTCAGTAAATACTGTTGTATAAATGACTCACAGTAGGGTTTACCCCAACACTCAGGGATCAGAGAACACCAGCCACCCAACAGAGCTGCAGCTTATCTTCCAATGGGCCAAGATGACGTCCAAGCATGGGCCCATAAGAGCACCTGGGGAGACTGAGTGTTGCAGGGGTGCCCAGGTAGTAGCAGAGAAGCCCAAACCCAACCTTGTCCTGATTCTCCTCCAAGAACACTGGTTACCTTGTGTCACTGCTATCAACCCGTCAACAGCGCTGTGCCCAACACACTTGCACTGTCTTCCTTCTCTGCTTTTGTAAAAGATCAAAATAACCTCTAACATAGTATTAGATACTCTCCAACAGGTGATCACTTTTCCTCCAC